>NW_022103907.1:7193831-7208667 GCF_000313985.2 Echinops telfairi | reverse complement strand
TATATATATATACATATATATATAATAATTAATTGATTGATTAGTTTTTGTTGGTGTTGCTCTGCTGTTCACGGGGTTACTATAAGTTGGAAGAGACTCAATGATCCCTAAAGGCAATAAAAATCTTTATGGAAGCAGCTCCCCAGATCCCTCTCTTGTAGAGCACTTGAAGGCTAGAATCCTCATACTTTCAGTTACCAACTAAGCACTTAACCACTTGTACAACCAAAGCAGATTGATTACCTTCTAAAAGTTAATGCAATAACATGCAGTAATAAACTTTCTTGCACACTCTCATAAATTACAGTTAATTAATTGCTTGAGACCCATCTGGCTTATGTTGGATCCTACACCTAACCACTTATGAGGATTAAAAACAGCAGACAAACACACACAGGAAGGATATAGATCACAAAGACAAATGTGTACGCAAGGATTGCTAGAAGCTGAAATAGATCAGGAAAGACCTCTGCCTAGCACCTCATCCAAAGTTCAGAATCCCAATATTTGAGCAATGAAACAATAAATATCTGTTATTTAAAGTCTCCAGTTTCTGGTGCTTTTGGGTGTAGTAGCAGTAAATTACAAAGACCACTAGTGATCTGTTATGTTGCCCATGTGTTGCTGTGATGCTGGGAGCCATGCCACTGGTATCATATCTCAACAGGATCACCCAAATTGAATGGGTTTCAGCAGAGCCTCCAGACCAAGAACAGACTACATAAAGGAAGAGGCTGTCCACTTATGAGTGGTCAGGCACTGAAAACCTTACAAATACCAACAGAACATTGTTAGGGATCCTAAAAACCATGTGATAGATGTGGAACATTGTGAGATATATTGCCAGAAAATGAGCCTCTCAGGTCAGAAGGCACTTAAAGTAGGGTTGTGGAAGAATTGCCTTCTCAAAATAGAGTCTACCATAATGACAGGGATGGAGTAAAACTTTCAGGACTTTCATTTGCTGGCAGGGTACAAGGTAGCATGAAAAGAAACAGCTTGCAAACATCTATTAAGAATTGGAACATGGAATGTACAAATTATGACTCTACAAAAACTGGAAATCATCAAAAATGAAATGGCATGCAGAAAAGATAAATACCCTAAGCATTATTGAGTTAAACTGGACGGATGTTGGCCAATTTGAACCCAACAATCATATATGGTTTACTATGTCTATATCGGAATGAAAATTCAAGGGGAATGGTGTCGCATTCATAGTCAAAAAGAACAGTACACGATTGTAGCAGTGACATAATTTCCTGTCAACTTGAGTGAAGGGGTGGAGTCTAGCCTGTCAATCAGGTCATAGCCAATGAGACCTCTGTGTGGGCATGGCCTTCTCCTGAGTATTCTGGGAACTCTGTATTCCTCCCTGGTGGTAGAATATGCTCTTGCTTCACATTCCTGTTGACAAGCCATATGGAGACACACTGATGGAGCCAGAGCCCTGGAGCTGGAAAAGCCACGTGGAAACCCATGCCAGTGCTGAGATGCTTCCTCCACCACTGGATCTACAAGTCTTTCCACCCACTGGCCTGTGACCTTCCTGTATTCAGCATCATTGCATGTGTTGCATGAGTCTGAAGAGGAATTTATAGACTGGTATCAGACACATGGGCTAATATCAGACTTATGGACTTGATCTGGACTGGGCTGGAATGTTTTCTCAATGTTTAATTTCTCTTGTATACAAAGCTCTTTCTTATACACATATGAGTGTCTCTGGATTTGTTTCTTTAGTCAACCTTGATTAACACAAAGATCTATCCTGAAGTACCATGGGGTCTGTCATAAGATAATAGCTATATGAAAAAAAGGGAATCAATTTAATATAATTATATTTAAATTTTCCCACCAACCATTAACGCTAGTAATGAAGAAATTGAATTATTCTGCCAACTTCTTCAGTTTGAAATTAATCAAGCATGCCATCAAGTTGTAGTGATGATTCTTGGTGATTGGAATGTGAAAGTTAGAACAAGAACAAAGAAGAGTAGTTGTAAAATATGACCTTGGTGATATAAACAAATCTGGAAGGAGAAGGCAGGTTTTTCCTAGACCAGGAACTTCTTGAGAGATTGCAAATACCATTTTTCAACAACATAAATGGTGAATATATATGTGGGTTTCACCAGAGGGAATACACAGGAATCAGTTTAACTACGCCTGGAGGAAAGGATAATGAAGAAGCTCAATATTAGCAACAAAAAAGAGTCCAGCAACTGCCTGTGGACCAATCAATTGCTCCTTATGTAAATTCAGGTTGAAGTTGCAGAAAATTAAAGTAAGTATATGAGAGTTCAAATACGATGGAGTGGATCCCACCATATTTTAGAAGTCATCTCAAGAATATATATTGATGCATTGAACAATAATGACAGAGCTGATGAGCTGTGGGACGACATCAAGAACATCTTACATGAATAGAGCAAGAGGTCATTAAAAAGGCAGGAAATAAAGACAAGAGCAAAGCGGATGTCAGAAGAGACTCCGAAACTTGCTCTGTAATGAGAGGGACCAGACAGCCTTGTCTTTCTCCCAGGAAGAGGCTTGTGGGTAAGAACCACTGACTTTGAGGTTCAATTTTTACCCCACTGGGCCTCCAGGGCTCCATTAAGTCTGGGGAATCCAAAGGGCAGTTCAATATTGTCTAATAGAGTTGTATGTATGTACACACACATATACACATTATATACTGTATATACTCATTTATAAGCCGAGTTTTTCAGCACATTTTTAATGCAGTTTTTGTGGTAAAATTAGGTGCCTCGGCTGATATTCGGGTCAGCTTATACATGAATACATATGGCGTGTGTGTATATATACATGAATACAAACATAGATGCACACACTACATGTGTGTGTACTCCCATGCACTTTCCCACACTTGTCCGTCTTATTTATGTATCAACTTGTGGATTACTCTTACTCCTGGTTTGTTTTTCTAATTTCCCTGTGTCCATCATTCTAAACAATCTCAACAATAAAATACTTTCCCAAGGTCATTTCCTTTAGATAAAGGTTCCCTTTCTTCTTACATCTCTCTATCAGTGGGTTCAAAGCCATTGTCAAAATACTGATTCCCCCTCATAATCATTCTCCCCTCATATCAGTGAGCCAAGGAAGAGACCAGTTTCCACCGAGTACTTCAAGCTAAAAGAGATGAAAATGTTGTCAGTCTTCATTATGTTTTGGCTATTCTTGGCTTTCAGTGAGACAATCACATAAAAGAATGTACGATGGCCAAATAATCCAAAAATCTCCAGAGGGTCGCACGGAAAACCATTGCATAAACTTGTGAGAACTTTAATGTTAGCCTGTCTGCTTTCTGTCATTTGCGTTTGTAGTTTCATCCATAAACTTTCTTCAGTGCTAATGTACACCTAACAACATACAAAAACAAAATTATAATATTAAGCAATATACAACTAACAAAAAACAAATAAGCTGTATATATTATAAGAAAAGAATATTTTCTAAAACTCTCCAAATAAGGGATAATAGTAGATTTTTTCACTTGAAACAAAAACAAAATGTTTTTTATATTTGTCCACTGTGACCATGAGGTCTGGTTACCCTCGTCATTATTTTTAGCAGCAGTCTGATGTCTCAGAAATCCAGAGGTGATTGATCTGCCTGACCTCCAGATCTCCCTTGATCTTTCAAACTCAAGAGCCTTTTAAGTCATTTAAATTGTTTCTGGAAGTAAAACTTGCATTAAGACAAAGAAAAAAGAACTGTCATTAAATTCATCCCTATTCTAGGAAAAACAAATCAAAAGTCATGTCATAGCTGGGTAATTCTTTTTCTTTCAGTCCTTAAAAGTGCCTTTCAGATCACAGCTATGTGTTCTCCAAGCTTTGTTACTCTCCTCGATCATTGATTTTTGAAGAAGCCACTGAACTGTCTTATCCTACAACTTAATTATGCCTCTGCAAGCAGTATAAGTAGGTTAGAAATTCCCTTTCCCACCATTTGATTGAATCAAGCGGTACTTCTTTAGCCAAGATCTCCAGTGCTATGGTAAGCAACTTTACGAATCAGAGCAGGCCTGAGCAGCAGAATCCAAGCACCAGGATGTAATCAGGAAAGGACATAGTCAATAAGTGTCAGGCTGACAGAATTGCCTTTCATCTTGCATAAATTAAGGCAAAACCACATAATTTCAGTTACTGTACATAATTCCCTGCTGAGATCAAATGTTTTGTAGACAAGATCAGCGATCGATGACAACCAACTCTTAAATACAATGCATTTTTCTTTCATTAAATGTTCCTATTAAATGTGTCTCAGGGATGGGATAAGTTGGTTTCTGGTAGATACTGAATTCCCATGTACGTGCTGTTTGTTTGTCTTCAGTGTATGCCACTGTTTTCACTCATCACTTCAAAAATGTCGAACTTGATATTTCTAAGGGGAAACACAACCTAATCTATGTCTTCATTGTGTTAAAAGATTTAAGCAACTCCCCTCCAAAAAAAAAACCCCTCTGAACTTTCAGATAAGGTTATATATTAGTGTTCACGCTCTAAGAATAAAGAGTGGAAGAACATTTGCAATTATCACACATTAGCAGCAGGACTCAACTGAATATTTCAGTAAAGACTTTTATCTGTACATGATAGAATATAACTATTACTCTGAGCTTGAAAAGGAATAGGAATTATGCCTGAAAATGATAAAAAGTCAGCAAAGAAAACATAATTTTATTTGAATAAAAAAAGGCACTCCAAAAGGAAATGAATACCTGAAATATAGGATTAAGAACTGCAGACAAACTCCCAGCCCTCCCTTTGCCTGAGTGTTGGGTGTCCAGTCCATAAAACAGGATTAATGAACACTTTACATGAGTTTACTACATTGGTCATCTTGCCCTAACGTGAATGAGTCTAGGGTTTTGCAAAGGACATGGCTTTGGAGGTAGAGAAAAATACGTTGAAATCAAGTCTGTGGAATTTAAAAAGGATGAGAATTTGGGCAATCCCTCACCTCTCCGGACTTTGATCTTAACCTAAAATTTAGGAGTGTTTTTATCCAGGAGGGATTAAATTAGACGTTATTCAGTAGAACTATGGGTTAGGAATGGGCTAGCAACCACAAGGTCAGTAGTGAAAACCCATCGGTCACTCCTGAGCCCATAGGATGTTCTATCCTGGAAACCATATATATGATGGCTGTGAACTGAAATTAACTGATGGCGGTACATTTGCTTAGTTGTTTGTTTCTTTCAAAATATCTAGAAAATAATCTAAATTAGTTATGTAGAACTATGTAACCAAATGAGCACAAACTGTGACTTGGCTTAATAGAAGTAAATATTTGCGCAGTTTCAGGGTACAGACTTCTAAAGTGAAGGTGTCCGTCAGCAGGTTCAGACTCTCTGGAGGCTCTAGGAGTTACCTTGTTCCTTGTCTCATTCAACATCTAGGAACTGCAAGGCATTTCTTGGTTTGTGACTATATCATTTCTCTCTCTGTCTTCGTATTTATATGACTTCCTCTGCATCTTCTCTCCTCTTTCACATAAGGATACTTGCTATTGGATTTAGGGCTCAACAGGATACTCTCATCTATAGATCCTTAATTTACTGACATCTGCAAACACTCTTTTTATCAAATAAGGTCGCTTTCACAGTTCTCTTTGTGGGGGGAGATCCTTCAACACATTGTAAGACCTAACAGCCTAAGAATGCTCAAAAGGTGATAGATTCCCCCTGCCCTGAAAACGACCTTAATGTACATAACGGTTGAAGAAAAGAGAGAAGAATGGAGATCAGTGGGATGCTGAGGACAAAATGTGTCCACAGTCTTCTCCTGATGTCACTACTTTTCTAAGAGTCGTATATTTATACAATTTGTTAACTTTCTTATACATACCCAACTAAGTTCACTATTTTGCTAGAATATTTCCAGGAATCTTCTAGTGCATGGCATTTCGTAGGAGCACAAGAAATATTAATTAAATGAGTAAATAAAAGAAAAAGAACCAGAATGTGAAGAATCTCAAGGCTACTTGACGCAATGCCAGCCCTAAAACCTGGTTATTCTGACTTACCATTACTGGCATTGGGAAACTCTTTATCATGTTTAGTTTTTCACTTGTTTTATAATACAAGTACATTGAACCACACATTAAAACAGTGAAAAAAGGTACCCAGAGGAACCTGCCCTGCTGTTTGGATTGGAACAACTGTGACCCATCCATCATTCAGGGACAAAGCCATATGGTTCTTATTAGTTACACTACATAGATACAAAAATTCTTTGCAAGGCAGTCCTGGTGTTCAAAATGCATCACAAGTCATTTTGACCAGGTTCATTATAAAAAGGAGGGAATCTGGTAGAATTTGTAGACCATTAGATGAGGTTACCAACTGAATTGTCTTGCTTCTAGAAGTCTCAGTGAAGATTATATCCTATAGAGCTTGAGTGGATTGCATCGTTTGAAAAATCTGTCACTAAAATGCAAACTGGAGTTCTCTGGGAGGGAGTCATATTTCCTGTGTCAAACAATGCAAACATGTGCAATACAAACTGTGTGCTACCTCGTGCTAGGTATTGTGAATTCTGTGCAGATGAACAGGATGGGATCCTTATTTTCCAAAATGTTTGAGGTCCACTTGTCGTTGTTATTGTTGTTGTTAGATGCCATCTACTCTGTTTCAACCCATAATTTGCACAATAGAACGAAATGCTGCCCAGTCTTGCACCATCCTCACAATGGTTCGGATGCTTCAGTCCATGGTTGAAAGCCCTGGTGTCAATTCATGTCTTTAGGGCCTTCCTCTCCATCACTGCCCCTCTACCCTCCCTGACATGATGTCCTTCCCCAGGATGGGTCTCTACTAACAACATGTTCGAAGTCTATAAGAAGTCTCCCCATGTTTGCGTTTAAGGAACATTCTGGCTTTATTTCTTCCAAGACAGATCAGTTTGTCCTACTAACAGGCCATGGTACTTTGAATATTCTTCTTTAGCCCCAAAATTCAAATGAATCAATTCTTTTTTCTTTTTTTTTTTGGTATTTCTTATTTAATGTCCAACTTTTACATGTAGTCCAGTAGGAGAGACAATATTTTTGCTTCTAAATCTGATCAATGGCAGAAAGTACTATATTCCAAAACAAAAGTAGCATGTTTTTCAGAAACACAGAAAAGACAATGACTCTGATCAGAAAGATAGGGAAGGGGTAGAATTTGAACTGAAGCTTGAAAAATGTGTTGAGTTTTTACAAGAAATTTTTACACAATAGAAGAGAGGTCATAAGCTGAACAAAGAAGAAAGGTATCAGAGTAATAACCAAAAAATATAGAAGATAGGGAAATTGAGTACAAGAAAAGAAAGTGTTAGTAGCTTATATCTCAAGTATCCACCATTTGATTTAAACGTTTTCTAAGATTGTTGAGAGAACACCAATAGTGTATTAAACACAGTGGTGTTAGATTTGGGTGCAAGGTATGTTGAAGGGTAGTCAGAGATAACATATTCCAGAATGAGTTCGTCTTAAGAAGTCCAAATCCAAAGCAAATATTGTGAACTTGAAAGGAATTCGATGAGCTCCAGGGTAATCATCAGGTTCCAGGATATTCACTGAAGCCATGCCTACAATGCAGAGATATGCAGTCTCTACCAATGGCTTCCCCAGAGGCAGCTAGCTCAGAACTCTACCTATTTCTCTTTGTTCTTTTTGTTTTTTGTTCTTCAGCCTGTCTCTTCTCTTGATAAATGGTCCTCATTCTCGAGTTCCAGCTCCTCTTTAATTTCTTTTCTTTTTTTTCTCATCTTTCCTCAGACTTTTTGTCCCTAGATACTTTTTTCTCCTAGTTACCCCTGTGCTGAGTTGGTATCTCAGGTAATTATAGAGCGAATAAGAAGACAGAGTTATCAAAAGTTCCTAATAAAAAATTGGGTAGTTGCCCCAAATATTTATATAGCTAAAAGACTGTCTATTTAATTGATTTGGTGAGGGGAAAAAATTATGTTTGCTTAACTGGAGAAATTGCTTCTTTAGTGCAATGCATTTCCGTGGTCTAATAAAGGATTAACAGCACACCTAGCTTGGAAGTAGCCCTTAAAAGCCTCAGCCTATTGCTGTAAGCTCTAAATTGCTGTTTTCAAGTGTGTATATCCTACAGAGCTGCCTTTGTTCCCTCCACAAAACTTCCCTGATCTATTATGGCTCCTTCATGCCTCTAATTCTCCTAAGCACACAGTTGTTTCTGAAAATGACTTCATAGATTTTATATAAGGCCTTTAAAGCCATTTGCGAAGGAAAAATGAGTATTTAACAGCAAAATGCATTTCTGAGTGTCTCAGATAATGAGGATTACCCCTTAATTAGACATTTTTTTCTTTATAGGGGTAAGATTGTTTAAAATATCTTTTTTAAGACAGGCGTTTTGCATTATTGTTTTTAAGCTTTGTGATGAGGATTAGCGTCTCCTGATAGTTTAGGTTACCCTTATTTAAATAGGTGGACATTTAAGGCTAGGCACCATTTAGATCTCGGTCATTTTGCACATGCTTTGGGCAATATGAGGTATTGGTGTAACAATGAGTTTGTCAACGCGGTCTAGTTCTTAAAAACATGAATTACTTGTAAATAGAAGATTAAAAGTTTCCGAAGTAAATGAAAATCTTATTGTTTTCTTTTGCTTTGAAATGCTTTTAGATGACCAAAATAGTCCCTTTCATCTTCACAATTAGTTTCCTTAACGACTTTTCATTAATAAGACTAGAAGGGGTCTTTTTTTGTTTATTTCTAGTCCTATTCTTTCTCAACAATGAAAGGATTAAAAACAGCTCTAATGTTTTATTTTCTTTTGTTTCAAAGGTGCAGTGCTTATTACGTGGAAACAAAGACAATCTCTGCTCTGATATTTTCTCCTTTGTTCCTCATTAAAAGAGGGAGGAAAGGACAGGTTTCTTACGGAAAGCAGGAGAATGGAAACATTCCGCAGCTTGTGAGTGGTTGACATAGAAAGATTTTTTTCCATATTAATATCCTTTGAAGACAATTTAACTAGAAATAGCCACCTCTCTGAACTCTCATGAGAGAGGCACTTCACAAATCCAGCCATTTGCTCCATTGATAGATGAATGAACTTTGCCTAATATATACTGAAAGTAGAAAGAAATCCATAATGCCTGGTGTGAGATTACAATGGAAGCTTCTGAATTTGACCTCTCCTAAATCCAATAAGTAGAAATGAAAACATTGCAAGATAATGATAAAGGCAATGAAACACTCAGGCCATGCCCAGTGCCAAATTGGGGACAAATATTTATTTATTGCTATTGTTACAGAAAATGTTCCTGTATCACAAGGGTCAGGCTTTCTGAACAGACCTCTTCAATCATATAGTCAGTGCTTTATCTAATTACACCTTTAAACTAATTCCTTTTCAATGTGTGTATAGAAAAGGGTTTTCGAAAACAATAGACTGTTTATTGGCCCATGATTACACAAGATATGTACTGCCAGAATTATAATGGGTCAGGACAAGGGAGTTCCAAGATGGGTTTGCTTCACACTAAATCTGTGACCTTCAGAAAGACATTTTAATACTTCCTATGATTGGAATAATTTCAAGATATTCTATGTATCATTAGAGAGTCAACTTTTGAATTCCACCCAAGCTAGTTAATTATTCAGTGTTCCCAAAGCAGTAATGCTCAGAGTGACCATCGGGAAATGACTGGGAAAGTATACAGAGAATAAAATGGACATGCCAAGTTCCCTTAAAAACATAATAAATTCATAAAGAAAAAAAGTCCAGTGATTTATATTGCACAGATATCTTTGTTCCATCCAACCAAGCTTGTTCTTGTTGCTGCTGACTTTGTGGGCTGTTCAGAGATTTTCTAAGGACATTAATAGGATTTTCTAAGACATAATCTTTATGAAGCAGATCACTAGGTATTTTTCCCTGAGAACCACCGAGTGGATTTGAATCGCCAAACTTACAATCAGCAGCCAGACCCTTAATCATGTCCCACCAGGGCTCCACAATTTGTATTTGGAAAGCCACAGGTCTTTCTTCTTTAAACAAATCATCCTCCGGCAGAATGACATAGTTCTTCTACCGCACATGCAGTCTAAAGTTCACACTCTATGTCCTTTACTTTACGGCAACAGTTCTCAGCCTGTAGGTTGTGACCCCTTCGGGGGTCAAACAACCCTTTCACAGGAGTGGACCGATTCATACCAGTAGCAAAATGACAGTTATGGAGTAGCAACGAAAATAATTTTATGATTGAAGGGTCACCACAACATGAGGAACTGTATGAAAGGGCCGTGGCATGAGGAAGTAGGAGAACCACTGCGTTATGGCTCTGTAGTTCCTTCCACTAGAATAGGTAGCGTGTTTCTCCATCCCGATGACTGGAGATAAAGCCATATTTCTTGATTAGGCCAACAGAAAACGAATGGGCATGACAGGATGATAGGACTGAAAGCAGCCCCGAGGAGATGTGCAATGGATATGCAAGTCCAATAAAAATGAGAGCGCATGCAGAACAGAACCAGAAATAGAACTGACCCACAGTGCTATGACGAAGGGACAGCAAAGGCTGCATTGTAAGCCCTCAAGTGTTGAGATTATTACTTTGCTAAACTGATATACAGAAATGTATATCATATTCCAGTATATTTTTTTTAAGGGAATACACCGGAGCTCTGGTGACTTAGTGGGTAATTGGGGGGGGGGGCGGGGGTTATAAATCACAGGGTCAGCAGTTTGAATCCATCAGCCACTCTGAGGAAGTAAAAAGAGGATTTCTACTCTTGTGCGGATTTACAGTGTTGGAAACCCACAGGGATCGTTCTACTCTCTTCTATGGGGTTGCTGTGAGTAGGAATCCACGTGAGGGCAGTGAGACAGAAAATAGCCCATCTTTCCTAAATCAGTTTGATTAGCATATCTTCCAACAGGATAGGATGGATATGGATATGGATATGGATAGGAGGGCATCCTTCCCCTTATATCCATACAAAATTTGATATATCTGTTTTTTTACAAATATGTATCTACATAGGACATCATATGTAACATTGACTTGCATTTATTTTCATAGATGTCTTGATCACTTGTATCTCCATGTCCAAGTCATTCCCCCTATATGATATGGGATGTACTGTTTGCATTAATATCTAAACAATATTACATTTCAATACTCTTTTACTCCAACAACTCTGTCAGAAGTTTATCCCAGAAAACATTTTCTCAAGAATACAAAAATACATGTACAACATTTCACTAGCACGTCATTTAAAAATAATGACCTAAATAGGAAAAATGTTTGTGGGGAGAGGAAAGCCCTGGGTTTTATTTGAAAATTATGATTAAATTATGGTGTGAGGAGTAAGTTAAATTCTAAACCATTATTAGAAGCTTATTCCATATGTGCTGGTATGGAGCAACATGCAAAGTTTATTGTTAAGCAGATGAAGGCAGAGATACATGCATATACATGTGAATTTGTTTGTATATTTATAATCAAAGTCAGAGAAATTGGTTTTTCTCTGAAAGAAAACTTAATGAAATTATGAAGGCAATTGCTTAGAGCAATGGAAATAAACAGTCTAGATAAAGGAGGTATATGGGGGGATATTTTTAATTTATACCCTTCTGTACTTTTTATAATTAGAAATGCAATGATAAACTTTTTTTTCTTCTCACAGGAGAAAAACATGTTTTATTTATTTATTTTTAATAATTTTATTGGGGGCTCTCACAGCTCTTATAACAATCTATGCATCAATTGTATTAATCACATTTGTGCATATGTTGCCATCCTCATTTTGAAAGCATTTTCTTTCTATTTGAGCCTTTGGTATCAGCTTGTCCTTTTTCCCTCCCTTTCCCACCATTCTACCCTTGTGAACCCTTAATAAATTATAAATAATTGTCATTTTCATATCTTATAATATCTGCTGTTTCTCTTCACCCACCATTCTGTTGTTCGTCCCCCTAGGGGCTTGTTATATATACGTCGATCACTGTGATCCATTCCCCTTTTCTACCCCCACCTTCTCCCTATCTTCATGGTATCACTATTCCCAATACTGTTTGGTTTTCTTAATCATTTTATTGGGGGCTCTTTCAGCTCTTATCACAACCCATACATACATGCATTGTGTCAAGCATATCCCTACATATGTTGCCATCATCATTTTCAAAACATTTTATTTCTATTTGAGCCCTTGGTATCAGCTCATTTTTCCCTTCCTCCACCCTCCCTCTCTCGTGAACCCTTAACAATTTATAATTTTTTTCATGTCTTACACTATACCTTTTGATAGCCAGACACCATCTGCTTTCTTCACCATATTTTCTTATGCAGCCATTTTGTCTTCAGCGATTGTGCCAGGAGGGTGAGCATCACAGAATGCCAGGTTGTTAGAAGAAAGTGTTCTTGCACTGAGGGAGAGCTTGAGTAAAGGCCAAGAATCCATCCACTACCTCAGTGTATTGCCATTTAAATATATGTACATAGGCCAATCCCTCTATTTTTATGAACTAATGTATTTACATAAGTACACACCTATGCTTGTACCTCTATCTATAGCTTCGCTTCCTAGATCATTCCTCTGTTTCCTTTTACCTTCCTCCTGCTCCACCATCATGCTCGCCCTACTTCTGCCTCTTAGTAGAGGCCTAATGTTTATTTGCTACCTTAATGTTTAACATATAAATATATGTGCATAGACCTATTGTTATATTACTATATTTACATATATACATGCCTATATTTATACTCTGTAAATCTCTTTTGCCTCCTAATTCTTTCCTCTATTCTGAAAAGCATGTTTTAAAACACTTTTTAGACCTAGGAATTTAGATTGCCAGAAAAAGAAAGCTAAATAGACCCCAGAAGCTGTATCTTTATAAAGACCCCAGATGCTATATCTTCTAAGAGAAAATTAAAATGATGCAATCAGAAAAACCACTATCAACAACCCACTGTCAATTTGTCTTTCTATCATATGATTCTGTATATCATGATGGTTCAAGAATGGGCAGAGTTTCATTCATAGGGTTGATTTGAGTTGTAACTCATGCCATTGTGCTTAACAATATTATACACAGGATTTGTTATCATGTAGGGGATTATTCATTGGCTACTAACCAAAAGGCCAACAGTTTGAAGCCACTGGTTAATCAACAGGAGAAAGATGAAAGTATTCTGCTCACAAAAATATTTAAAGTCTAGTCAACCTAAAGAACTCATTCTTCTATGTGCTCTAAGGTCATTCAGATGATTTGATGGCAGTGGGCTATTAAATGTTAATGTGATGACTAATTGTCTTGCATTTATTTAAATGTTTTGGGTTATAAGTATGATTTATACACGTATTTCTATAGGTATGATGTATAGCTTACAAAAACATGGATAAATATCATAGTAGTGCATTAGGTTAAACATTGGTCTATTAACCCAGAGGTCAGCCTTTCAAACCCACCAGCCACTCTATGGCAAAAAAAAAAATGAGGCCGTCTGACAGAGCAACATAACAACAAAGGAAAACAAAAAACAAACAACAGCAAAATAAAAACCAACAACAAAAAAAGAAAATCCTATAAAGAGTTCCAGGTTTCTCTGTTGACCTTTATGAGTGTTTTCCAGTTGAGTCTGATGGGGTGCCATGGCCTGGCCCGAAAATCTAATTTTGGTATTCCTCAGGGACTTCGTTGCTTTGCTCCCCTTGCTGCTCTGTTGCACGCCCTTAGTGTTTTGCCTTGGTGTAATGGGGTCAGACTGGGCACAATTCCCACACTGTGTCTCCAGTGTTTTCCCATAGCTCTGTGTGTCAGTGAGGTACGTGGTGTCTCGTGGGACTGGCCCTATGGTCCTCTCTGTGCATTGGCTGCTCCGAGCCGAAATATTGTCCTGGGGGCTTGGTGGGCCAGGATGTGTTCTACTCACTCTTTCTCCTTCACTCTTCATTTGTTCCTGATCAAAAGCACCCCTCTCGCTGAGCTGAAGTTTCCATGCTATCCTCTGAACTGCATTCTTCTGGGACTGGTGGGGGTCCATGTAGTTGGGATTGGGGCTGGCCCCACAAATCTCTCTGTTGGTTCACTGCTTCATACCAGTATGTTGCATTCATGTTTTGGCACACCGGGCTGAAGTCTGTTCACTCTCTCCTTCTCTTGTGGAGATATAAACAATGCCCTACCCTTGGGTAGGTTAGTGCCTTAATCCCTCCACTAGCCATGTCTTCTTTTTTTCTCTCTTTCTTTTCTGCTCCTTTTTAGATGGCTGCCGTATATCCCTGGATTGGGTCTGGCCCCTGCCATAGTACCTGGACCTTACTCCAGGAATGTATGTATATAGTAGCTTTTCCCTTATACCCCATTTGCATGTTTAAGCTTACCTCAGTGGACTCATGTTGTATTTGTACTTTTGTGCTTGACTTATTTTGCTTAGCATAATTTCCGCCAGTTCTTCCCATTCACGATGTGTTTCAGGCATTCACCACTGCTTTTTAGGGTTGTATAGTACTCCATTGTTTGTATATACCACTATTTTTTAATCCATTCATCTGTTTGTTGATGGAAATGTCAGTGGTTCTCAACTCCTTGCGATTCCTGCACCACAATTTACTTTAAAGTACAAATGTCTGGCTGTGGTTTGTTTCTTGCTTTTCTGGGTATTTGACCAATAGGGAGATTGCTGAGCCATATGGCAGCTCAATTTCCATGTTTTAGATATCGCCAAATGGATTTCCATAATGGCTGTACATCTCTACAGGTCAACCAGCAGTGAAAAGAGTTCCTATCTCACCAGACCTTCCAACACTTGTTACTTTCTGATTTTTTGAATAGGGC
>NW_022103907.1:7137854-7192086 GCF_000313985.2 Echinops telfairi | reverse complement strand
ATAATTTCCATTAAATTATAATCACTAAGAATGAGATGCCCTTTCCTGGGTTGGTGACCATCAAGATGTATGTATGGATTGTGATAAGAGTTGTACCAAAACTTAAAAAAAAAAAAAAAAAAAAAAGATAGAAGCACCACCAACAAGTGGAGAGATCCCAGCAGTGGTGGAGGCAACAGAGGCCACCGCCCTGAGACCAGGAGACAGAACAGCGAACTTGCCAACTCAGCTTAGGCAGAATCTAAGGGTCAGACTCAGCACCAGAGATCTCGAGATGTGACTGTTGGCATGGCTGAGAAAAGGCATTGTTGTGGACAAAGGCCTGTCTATTTACTGTTTTCATATCTTTGCCTTGTGACAACCTGAAACTTCCCTTATAAACAACTTTAATTGTGAGGATAGTCTCTTAGTTCTATGTGGCCATTAGAATGCAGTATCAAACCCAAAAGAGAAGTAGAGTGCTGAAGAAAGGATGGTTGGTGTCAGAAAAAGGTAGAGGGAGTTTTAAGGTAGTGGCATGTCTTATCTCTGCCTTCTAGGAATCATCCGTGGGTAAATGATGTCCACAGGAGCTTCATTCTTCTTTCACTTTTTGTAGCCTGAGAGGTCAGACATGGTCCCCCTGCCACTTTCTCATTCACTCTGGGCATATGTGCTTTGAAATTCAATAATAGTGACAACAACCTATAAAAATCAAATTGTTATTTTGACATTTTCTTTTGTGACATGTACATGTGATTGAATTTCTGAGTAAAATTTTGTATGAAGCAAGACCTACATCATCAGAAAGACACTTTCCAAGGTCACAAGTTTGCCCAGTTTGTGGGTTGAATAAGTCTGATGCTTCTCTGATGCTGAAACCTCTGCCGTGCCCAGCCCCAACTACTTGACACAGAGTGCAGTAGTCAAACCCTGACTTAGCTTCTTCTCTCTTGCATCACTGAATCTCTTTCAGGAGGCTTTTTAAAAAATGGACTGATGAGAGTTACTCCAACACATAAGACCAGTGTAACAAATGTATTCTCAGAATACAATTGCTAAGGCCTCTCTCTCTCCATATATATATATGTATGTATATATATCAGAATACAATTGCTAAGGCCTCTTTCTCTCCATATATACATATATATAAATATATATATATATGGAATACCCCCCAAAATCTGGAATTGCCCCGGGCTGAGTGGATCTTTCGTAGTACACATTTTTACTGCTAGGCAAACATCCAACAACTCATTCTGAGTTAGTGCACCCAGTGGTGACTCCTGGGAAGGTTCTCTCTGATCACAGTGAATTTTTCATAAAGTAGTTTTGCTCTAACCTTGTTATTGTGATGGCCCATTTAAGAGAACTGTGTGGCTGTGAAATTTTGTTTCCTGCCCAGGAGAAGTACCACAGAAAGAGTTGTGATATTGAACACAGCTTTCAAGGACACTGCTATCGGAAAAACTCAAGTAAATGAGTGGTTCTCTCATTTCATAAAAGGTGAAATGTCTATTGATGACAAACCTCGTTCTGGACATCCGTCAACTTCCCGAATGGTCAAAAATTATGACTCATAGTGCATTTGGTGTTTATTCTACCAGGTCAGACTGTTAATCAAGCTTTCTATTTAGAGGTTCTGAAAAGATTGCATAACAGTGTGCTACTGGTTGTGCCACCACAACAATGCACCTTGTTACACAGCCATCTCAGTACACCAGTTTTGGGCAAAAAACAGCATAACACTCTTGCCCCATGCACCTTACTCACTTGACCTTGCTCTGTGAGACTTCTTTTTGTTTCTGTGAATGAAGAGGAATATGAAAGGACAGCAATTTGATGATGTAGCAGATGTGAAGAAAAAAATGAAAGCGGTGCTTTCAGCCATCCAAACAGATAAGTTTGAAAAATGTTTCCAAAAATGGAAATGCAGATTTGACAAATGTTTTAAGTGTGATGGAGTGTACTTTGAAGGTGATAAAGTTGTTTGTTAAAAAAACAACAACATAGCTTTGAAAATAAACCTCCATTTTTTGGGGGGGTACCCTCGTGTGTGTGTGTGTGTGTGTGTGTGTGTGTGTGTGTGTGTGTCACAATTGCTATATTATCTCTATTTGACATCATCCTATTTTACATAGACAGGAATAAAACCTTACCCTATTCTAAAATTTCGGTCTGGGCCCTTTTACAAAAAGAGCATAGTAGATGTTCAATATCATTCCCTTCTCTTTTCTTTTTCATTTCAGTGCAGTCATTCAAAGGCATGATAATCTAATAAGGGCATACTTGATGTCTAGGGGAGGTAACTGTATTAGCATCAAGTACCCCCATCTCTTGAAAGTCTCCTCTCTGAGACATAAATCTGCACAAGAAATGTCTTAAACAGCTTCTGCCCCTACTCCAAAACCCAAAATATCTCCTAGGGCTATATTTTTAACTTAATTTTTATGGAGGTTTATTTTTAGTCGAAATAATCACAAACTCAAGCCAATATTAGGAGATAAAAGAATTAGCCCATTAAGCATAGGATTAGTAATTCAAATTCACCAGCCTTTCTGTAGGAGCAGGACGAGTGAGTCTTCTCCCATAAAGATTTAGTCTCAGCAACCTTAAGATCAGCAGTTCTCCTCTGTTTTAATGGGTCTCTGTACATCAGAGCCAACTCAATGGAGGGCATTTGGTCTTTGAATTATGAGTTAATAGAAACCCATATACTGTCTGTTTATCTTGAGCATTGTTTTTCTCTGTTCTTTAATGATTGACATTTAGTAATTCAATCTTCTTCAGCTTACCCATGATAATGAGTAAGTCTGAAAGTAGATATCTACTTTTACCAGGTCATTTTCCCAGTAGAGTGAAATAATTTTAAAAATGAAAAAGATACATCGAACATGGCACTACAGTTATATAATCCTCAACTATTCAAAACTTTGGGTATCCCCAAGATATTATAATTGATCATCCATTAGAAATACATCATATATACATTGCTATATTCCTTATTATTGCATTGTTATCCATGAACAGAGTCCAGGCTCATAATCCAAGTAACTTATAGGAAAGCAAGAAGTTGTGGAGTTATATGATTGCTGAGTTAAAACTTCAATATGCCAGTTTCAAATAAAAATTCTCAAAGTATATTCAAAAGAATCAATAAGATATCACATTGTAGAATTTTGAAGCTGCAAAAAGCCTTATATTTTTCTCAGAAGAGGAAAAATGTGAAAGCACTTAGTAAACTGTAAAGTACCATACAAATCTATAAAATCTGTAATTCCCTCATCTAGCTAAAGCCCCTCATTTAACAAATAGCAGAGCAGAGAGCCAGGGAGATTAAAAAGATTCTTCAAAAGCCTTTGCAATGCTTTCCAAAAATCATTAGGACTATCAACACCTACCCCCAGGCAAATTCCCATTAACTTTAATCCACAATTACTGGTCAAGCTTCAGCAATTTTTCTAGTCATTCTCATTTAGCTCAACAGCTGCATATATCACTAAACTAGTCTGAGAATGTAAGAACGTTCATGCAACTATTTTCCTAGATTCCTTCACAACCACTTTTTTTCTCAAATAGGAAATGTAAAAGACTACTTAGGCAGAGCCCATTTTTCAAACTGCCTGACCAAATTATTGTAGTCCTTAATATGTATTTTTTATAACTGATACCATTTAGCTACTCAATCATATAAATTAAAGATTAACTACTCCCAACCCATGAGCTATGATGAGAAGCTAGTCAGATATAGAATAGATGAAGCAAACTATACCTTAAGAGCTCACCAAAAGATGATGTCTGCAAAGTAAGTTATTATAGTGCTCAAGAGCAAATATTTTAACTAGATTCTAGTCATATATTCAGTGGTTTTTAAATGATAATTATACAAGATTTTCCATAAAGTTAAGGAAAATGAATGAGCAAGGAGCTTCTAAGGTTGGGATATGGGTGGTGTCCTAAAGGGAAAAAAGCAAAGCCCAAACCAGTCCTCTTCTGTAGTGATTTTAACTCACAGCAAACCTGATTCAGAGTTTTGGAGACATCATAAATCTTTACCAGAGTGGATAGCCTCGTCTTACACCCACAGGTCATCTGATGGATTTGAACTTCCAACCTTGAAGTTAGCAGCCCAATGCTTACTGGATAATGTCATCAGGTCTCCCTTTCTAGGTGAAAAAATACTCCAAATTCATACAAATTTTTCTAGATTTCTTGACTAAGCTTTAAACAGGGAAAATATAAGAAAAAAGCAATAATGCAGATGAGAAAAACCATCAGCATGATGCAAAAATGGTGTCCAAATACATCCATGATGTGTAACACCAGGAATAACAAAGGAATGACAAAGGAAACCATGACAACATCATGATTTGGTTGTAGGTCAATTCAGCACTGATACAGGAGGGATTACCGAAGTGGGGAAATGACCATGATCAAACTGGCGCTTTGACACCTGACTGCTTGACGGGTGGGGATGACTCATGACCTCACAACCCTCAATCATCATGTCTAGGTCCCCGACGATTTTGGTAACATGGCAACTATTGTATGTAAACAGTAGAAGGTTCTTAATGAGTGGGAGCTCCCCCGAATACAACTGGAAAACCATCCCTGCAGGATAAATTTCAAATTCCACAAACATGCACCATTAGGGTTCAATCTAGTCTAGCGTCTACTTTTATTCTCAACCCTGAAGTTTAATCAAGAGTAAGTGCTCTAAAACCAGGTGTTCTCATCCTCCATGCAGGCAAATTAGCATGTTGAAACTGCTCAAAAGCAGTTGATGAGCAACAAGGGGGTAGAAAGAGCACAGAAAACCTCACTTCTCCTCTATGATAATGTACGTGCCCCAGGTGACTCTCTAACCCTCTGGGCCTCAGGTAACTCATTTACCAAGTGTCCAGTTAGGGTTATACTTTTGTCAGGGAGATGGACAAAATCATCTCTTAATATTTCATTGCACTCGAAAACCTATGGTGCAATTCAAAAAATATTTTTTGAGTGATGGTAAACCAGGCAAACCAAGTCCTTAGATTCGTAGAGACTGAAGATAGTTTTGAAGTCTAATAAAAGAAATTAGAAACAATTTTTTCTAGTAACTGTCTCTTCAGAGTAATGCCCTAATAACACTCTGCAATCTGTCCCCTGTATAGTCCCGGTCATTTTCCTCACCGTGGAGAAGTGCTGGGAGAGCCTGAGTTTCCTGTCACCTATCAATTGTTGTGCTATTGTAGCAGCGGATGCAGAATGTATGACCTTGAGTAGCTAAATAGTCACAAAGCCACCCCTAGAGTGAGAACAGACAGTTCAAATGGGTTTAAGGAGACAAATTTAGGTCATTGTAATTGACAATCACACTAGAGACTAAGAATCCTAAACAGATGAAGCAATAGACAATCTATAGGCAGCTATAAGAGATATACAAAGATTGACTGAGATACAGGGCATGTATACTGAAACTGTCAAACTTTCACATGCATTTGAGGTGATTGAAAATACCATGCCCAGAATGCTCTTCACAAACAAGGATGACAAGACTTTCTTTCACATACTGTGTTAGTCTGGTATACTAGAGAAACAAATTCATAGAGACTCATATTTGAATAAGAAAGAGGTTTATATACAAGAGAAATAGTACATTAAGAAAGCATCCCAACCCAGTCCAGTCCAAGCCCATAAGTCCGATACTAGCCCATATGTCTGATACCAGTCTATAAAGTCCTCTTCAGACTCATGAAACACATGCAATGACACTGAATGCAGGATGATCACAAGCCAGTGGGTAGAAAGCTTTCCATATAGTAGCATTGTAAGCATCTCAGTGCTGACAGGGATCTCCACGTGGCTTCTCTGGCTCCAGAGGTCTGCATCAGGGTAGGTCCATGTGGCTTCTCCTCAGGGAGGTTTCATAGGGAGTCAGCCTTGTCAGTAGCGTGTCTTGCAGGGAGTGGCCTGAGAGTAATAGTGTCTCTCCAAGGAGGAATAGAGGATTTCCCAGAATTCCCAGGAGAAGGCCATGGCCACACAGAGGCCTCATTGGCTATGATCTGATTGGCAGGGTAGACTCCACTCCTACACTCTTAATCTTCCAATTGACAAATGATTATATAACTACCACACATACTTTTGACACATTACCAGGAGATTCCAGTCCCTGAAAATGGCCTATGCTTGGTAAAGTAGAGGACAATGTAGAAGAAGGTTGATTGATACAGTGGCTGCACCAGTGGGCTTATACAGCAATGATTGTGAGGGTGGCTCAGGACCAGGCTGTATTTCCTTCTTTTGTGCATAGTGTCAAATGTCTTACAACTGAGTGGCAGCACCTAACAAAAGTAACAAATGGAAACCTGAAGTATGAGAAGGGTGTAAACTTGGGATCAGGGAAACCAAGAGTAGGAAAATACTTTCAACAAAAATCTTGTAAGAGGAGGAAGGCCTAGAGATAAAGGTGGAAGGTAGATTCTGTACCTTGTTAATGACAGTGGGCTTTATCAGAAAGCAAGCTTAGAATGAAGGAGTTTTGAGCATGAACAGGATGTAGTCAGATTTGTGTTTTTAAAATATATGTCTGCATTTAGTTTGGAAAAATAGAAAGGATGTAGGTGTTAGAGATAGTGAAGATTTAGTTAGGTGGCTATTTAGAAATGCAGTTTAATTCTTGTGGTATCAGGTATCTAGAAAACAAAGAGAACCCGATTCCAAATACAATTTATAGAGACTAATTTATTAATTCTTAAACAGATTAAAAACAAGCAAACAAAAGACAAATTATGTGGGAGAGGGAAACCATCAGCATGAGACCATACTAGTGCCCAAGGATTGTGTTAGTCTGGGTAGACTAGAAAAACAAATCCATAGAAACTCATGTGTGAATAAGAAATAGGTTTGTATACAAGAGCAGTTGAATATAGAGAAAACCATCCCAGTCCAGTCCAGATCAAGTTCATAAGTCCGATATTAGCCCACATGTCCGATACCAATCTATAAAGTCCTCTTAGGACTCAAGAAACACATGCAATGATGCCGAATGCAGAACAATCACAGGGCAGTGGATAGAAAGTCTTTGGATCCAGTGGCGTTGTAAGCATCTCAGCGCTGGCAGCGGTCTCCACGTGACTTCTCCAGTACCCAGGGCTGCATCAAGGTAGGTCCATGTGACTTCTCCTTGGGGATGTCTCACAAGGAGTCAGCCTTGTCAGTAGAAAATTTCCAGGGAGTGAGCCAAGAGAGATAGTGTCTCCTGCTCCCAAGAAGGAATACAGGATTTCCCAGAGTTCTCAGGAGAAACCATGCCTACAAAGAGACCACATTGGTAATATCTTGATTGACAGGCCAGACTCCACCCCTTCACTCATAATCCTCTCCAATTGACAACAGATTATGTAACTATCAAAAGGATCAACAGAAATGTAACCACTTCAATAGAACAAAGGAAACTCATCAAAAAAGCGTGATTGTCAGGAGATCAATTCCTCCCAATTACAGGTGGGACTACAAGAGTGAGAAAGAAACATGACTGGGATACATAAACGATGGCCGATTAGAACAGTTTACAAGATTTGTTCAGCATCCTCTGAACAAAGCAGTCATGGTATATGATCCACGACCATGCTACCCACCCCAAGTACCCTTATTTCCATCAAGGCCGCATCCAGGCAAGACCTTGAGGGCAAGGCTGTCCCTCCTTGGGCTGCCTGGGTTTTAGGCAGTATACCACTTTCAAGCACCTTTTGCCTGAGGGCAAAGCTTTTCACATTGCTGGTCAATTGTTAGAAAGTGCTCAATGGAAGCTGAATCTATGAATTTAAGACTCCCTCTAATGGCAGTCCTAGTGACATAGTTGTTATCCACTGGGCTGTGATCCACAAGCTCATTAGTTCAATAACACCACCTACTCCTTGGGAGAATGACAAGAGTTTTCTCCTCCCATAGAGAGGTAGTCTTGCAAACCCACCAGGGCAGGTCTACCCTGTCCTATAGGATCACTATGAGTCAGCATCAACTTGATGGAAGTGAGTTTGGTTTGGGTTTGGTTTTCTATAAATTGTAGAACTGCTGTTTATAGAAAATTTTTATAGTTTGTACTCCCTTCTATAAACTCCACACTCAGGCTTTCAGCTCCAAATGGAAGAGGAAAAAGTATAAATAAGAAGTGTGTAAGTATGAGAATCCCTTTCATGAAAGATAATAGCTAGTAAGAGAATGGGTGATAATCCTGAAGTTTCTAGAAGAGTCATTCAGTGGGTTAAAGTGCATGGAATAATAATAATAATAATAATATATGTTTTAATTTGAAAGTCAGAAGAATAGAAAAATAGTCTCCCCAATTTAGGCCTGCTGAGGGGTATTTGAGGAACAATAAAGTAAGCTGTTGGACAGAGAGATTTGAAGCTGAGGAGAAAGATTTGGATTATACTGTGATTTAGCAGTACCAAAACATGTTGCAGGTGTTGTTACATGACATCCAATTCATAATGGCCGGGCCATGTCCAAGAGAAGACACTTCCCTGTCCTGTGCCCTCTTCATAATTGTTATGTCTGAGCTCCTTGTTCGAGCCAATGTGCCAATTCATTTTGTCACGGGTCTTCCTCAGTTTCGCTGCCCTTCTATTTTCTAAGCACGATGTCCTGATAGCTTGCCCAAAATATGTGAGATAAAGTGTTTCCATATTTGATTCCAAGGAACATTCTGACTGTTTTTCCTCTGAGACAAATTTGTTCGTTATTTTCACAGTCCATAATACTTGCAATATTGTTAACAGCATCACAGTGTAAATGCATCAATTTCCTGTGGTCTTCCTTATTCATTGTACAGCTTGCACAGACATTGACGAGACCATAGCTGGAGTCAGGTGCACCTTAGTCCTCCAAGTGTCAACCTTTCTTTTCAGCACTGTATGGAGGTCGCAGACAGCAGATTTGCCCAATGTAATATAATCCTTGGATTTCTTGATGGTTGATTTCATGAGTAGTGACTGTACATCCAAGCAGGATGAAATCCTCGACGACTTTAATCTTTTCTTCATTTATCATGATGCTATTGGTCCAGTTGCAAGATTTTTATTTTTTGAAATTGCATGACAATTCCTACAGAAGGTTGTAGTCTTAGATTTTCTTCAGGAAGTGCTTCAAGGCCTCCTTGATTTCAGAAAGCAAGATTGTATAATCGGCATTCCAAAGATTGTTAACAAGGCTTCCTTTGATCATGATTTCATGATCTTCTTCATATAGTTTATCTTTGTGGGTTATTTGCTCAGCATATATATGGAATAAATAAGGTGGAAATGGATGATATGGCAACTTGCAAAATGAATAACATATTTCAAATGAATAAAAAATTAATTGTAATAATTTTGTAAATACTAATGAAAGTAACACTTTAAGCAAGTACACCTTGAATCCATGCATAAGCAGAAAATTAAAGCAAGTTTATTGAAATAAGAAATAATCAATCTTTTTTTTAAATCATTTTATTGGGGGCTCGTACAACTCATATCACAATCCATACATACATCCATGTGTCAAGCACATTTGTACATTTGTTGCCCTCATCATTCTCAAAACATTTGCTTTCTACTTAAGCCCTTGGTATCTCAATTTTTCCCATCCCTCCAGACTCCCCCCTCCCTCAATAACCCTTCATAATTCATAAGTTATTATTTTGTCATATCTTATACTCTCTGACATCTCCCTTCACCCACTTTTCTGTTGTCTGTCCCCCAGCGAGGAGGTTATATGTAGATCCTTGTGATCAGTGATCAGTTCCCCCTTTCTAACCCACCTTCCCGCCACCCTCCTGGTATCACCACTCTCACCACTGGTTCTGAAAGGATCATCTGTCCTGGATTCCCTGTGCTTTCAGTTCCTATCTGCACCAGTGTACATCCTCTGGTCTAGCTGGATTTGTAAGGCAGAATTGGGATCATGATAGTGTGTGGGGGGTGGTAGTGGGGGGTGGCAGGGAAAGTTGTATATTTCATCGTTGCTACACTGCACCCTGACTCATCTCCTCCCCGAAACCCTTCTGTAAGGGGATGGGCTTTAGTTCCCCAGTCTGCACTCCCCCTCATTCAAAATGATTTGTCTTCAGCGATCGTGCCACGAATGTGAGCATCATGGAATGCCAGTTTAATAGAACAAAGTGTCCCATGCTTTGAGGGAGTACTTGAGTGGAGGCCCAACGTCCATCTACTACATTAATACTAAACCTATAACTATATGCATTTAGTTTTTTTTCTCCCTTTTCTTTTTGAATATATTTACGTATGTACATGCCTGTATTTAGACCTCTATAAATGTCCTTTGCCTCCTAGTTCTTTCCTCTATTTCCTTTTACCTTCCTCTTGTCCCACTATCATGCTCAGCCTTCATTAAACAACCAATCTTAGTACAGAATGGCTTGACTATATAATATCTCCATATGTCCATGGAATATGATCTAGGGAGAACATTCTCTCTGCAATACTTGGCAATGAACCTTTCCCAAACTATTAGGAAGACTCAAAAGTTTATATTAAGTTCTAACACATTAGCAGTTACTACATATAAGTGCTAACTTAGGATCATTATATACTGTTCCATTTACTCACAACTAACACATTTAATCACTCTCAACTAATTGTATCTTGTCTCTCTAAAGTTCTAATTAAAGAACTTCTATTTTTTTGGTAGGAAGATGACTGAGTAAGATTCTAGCACACTTAACATTTACAAGACTAAATTATTTTCTGCTTTAAATTTCTTTTTGAAACCATGTGTTTTCAGAGATTGGAAGTATTTTGAATAAAATTTAAATACATTTTTGAGGTATATGAATTTTTATACAATTAGGGAGTATATTAGGCTGAGTTCGGTGAAGAAGTGAAGTATAACAAGTGACACTTGTACATTTATATCAAGAAATGCCTCACACAGCTGTAGAAATGAGTTAGTCTAGCCTGGTTCAACTCTATGGGTCAGATGTAAGCTGAAGGCTTCTCCTGCCTCCTGTTGCTATGGCAGCTGATGAACAAGCAGGAAGATGAACCAGGAAGATCACAGGCTAATAGCAGAACTGAATGAATCCAAGACTGGCTGAATGAATCCAAGGTCAACCATCATCTGATGGCTCCTGGAATCTGCTGGTGACATAACAGGAGGCCAAGGAACCAGACACAGGACCTAATCCAGCAGTAGAAGTCTGGTATCTTCCACACACTGTCAATTTATACTAAGAGTAGACCTCACTCTGAATGAGACCTCTCTCAATCCTACCAAAGCTGTTACCCTAAGGAGGGCTATTTTCCAGCTAACTGATTGGCTCCTTCACAGAAGATCCAATCATGGAGTTGACCATACTATGTTACATCATATAAGGGGAGAAACCTGGCACATATAAGTTGACATGAAAACAAGCAAACAAACAATCCTCTAACTATCACAGAGGATCTCTGGTGCTGGAGTTGGACAGAGGAGGCCCATTTCCTCATGTGCCTCATTATACAGGTGCCCACCAGAAAAGAATGGAAATTCCAGAACACTTCATTGTACACATACAGAACCTATACATGGACCAAGAGTCAGTCATATGAACAAAACAAGAGAATACAAAATGGTTTCAAATCAAAAGAGGTGAGTATAAGGGTTTTATTCTTTCACCATGCTTACTTAGTCTGTATACTGAGCAAATAATCAGAGAACCTGGACTATATCGATTTTAACATGAAGCCTTATTGGCAGGATACACAATCTTGTTTGCTGGAAGTGAGGAGGACTTGAAGCACTTGCTGATGAAAATCCAAGTCTGCAGCCTTCTGAATTATAACTCAATGTAGATAAAACAAAAATCCTCCCCAAAAGACCAGTAGATAACATCATGAAAAAGATTTACTTTGTTAAGCATTTCATTTTGCTTGGATCCAACATCTCAGAAGCACTGGTCAAGAGATCAAACAATATACATTGAACTGGGCAAACCTGATTCAAAAGACCTCTTTAAAAGTTATTTTGAAGTCTAAGGTGCACCTGACAGTGAAACTTGTGTCACACATATTGGGCATGATATTAGGAGACCAGTCCATGGAAAAAGGACATCATGCTTGGTAAAACAGGAGGACAGCAAAAAAAAAAAAGCAACATCCTGGACAAACTGGATTAACACAGCGGTTTCAACAATGGGCTCACACATTACAATTGTGAAGCTGGCCCAAGACCAGGCAGTATTTTATTCAGTTGCACATAGGGTCACTATGGGCAGAAATCAGCCCTGTGGCATCTAACAATGACACTGAGAATTCAGCAAAGGCTCCAAGTAGGGTAACTGCTTCCCACTAAATTTCAGATGCTGAAAATGAGCCCTATAGGTGCCATGGATCACCAAAGGGTTATCGGAATATTGCTTGTTGCTTCTACAGTGCTAATTTTCGTCTCTCTGTACTATGCACTTTATTAGCCCTGTCCTAACAAAGAAGGCATCCTGTAGGTCCAGTGGCTTCACAATGGGCTGCTACTTTCAAGCCCAAGCACCACCTGCTGCTTCGCAGTGAGAAAGGCAAGGCTGCCTGTTTCTGTCAAGCTCTCCAGTCTGAGAATCCCCAGGAGCACTTCTCCTCTCTTCTACAAGGTCACTGTGTTAGTCTGGGTACTTTGGAGAAACAAATCCACAGCAACTCATGTATAAGAGAGAGTTTTATGTAAAGGTTAAGTGCACATCAAGAAAACATCCCAACCCAGCGCTGCCCAAGCCCACAAGTCCAACATTAACCCGTACGTCCGACACCAATCCACAAAGTCCTCCTCCCTCTCACAAAACACACACTATGATGCTGACTGCAGGAGGAAAGCCGAGTCAGTAACCTGTAAGCATCTCAGTGCTGGCAGGGGTGTCCACACGGGTGCTCCAGCATGCAGGGTTGCATCGGGGTAGGTCCATGTGACTTCTCCTTGGGGATATCTTGCAGGAAGTGAGCCTTGCAAGCTGAAGCAGGGAACTGCTAAGGCAGCTGCACCCTGGTCCGGCCATCACAAAGCAAGAGACCCGAGAACTAGAAAGGCAAGGCTCACTGAGCCATTTATCCCTCCACCCTTCAATGAATCCCACTTGTGTTTATCTGCCAGGTTGGCACAATAAACTAACTAACTCAGTGTCTATGAGGTGACATTTCCTCAATGACAGGGGTGGGGTGCACGGAATGGTGAATAAATGGTCAGCAACAACAGACGAACAGCTGCGACTGCTTCTGTAGCTTTAGCCAGTCATAACACTGAGCATTTTATAGTCTCCATTGGCAAAGATTGAAAATCTGTTAGGAACTCCCCCCGCCCCCGCCCCACCACCGAAAAAGGGAGGTAAACAGAAAGAATCAGACTCATCAGATACATGGTCTTCTTTTTAGGGATTTCCTTCCAGTAAAGTACATTGGATAGGCGCCCCATGGCCTGATGGTTACTCGTTGGACTGTGACCAGCAAGCTCCGTGGTTCAGAACCACCAGCTACTCCTTGAGAGAAAGGCAGGGCTTTTTACTCCCATAAATAGTGACAGTCTTGGAAACGCACAGGGCAGTCCTCCCTTATCCTCCCCTATGGGTCACATGAGTTGGTGTTGACTTGATGGCAGTGAGTGATAAAATGCTACTACTATCCTCTAACCCCCACCCCCCAAAAGACAACATGGTAAGATAAGGAAACAAAAACATATCATCACTCAAAGAATTCAGGGTCCTCAGTAGATTCTAACTCATACTGGCCCTATGGACAGGATGGAACTGTCTCTGTGGTGTGCTTCTGCCATGTGGGCTTTGTTACTTCTCAGCTAGATGGCTGCTTTGCTGTACATTTTGATGGCTGGGCCCCATCAGTTTTCTTCACCACATTTGCGTATGCACCCGCTTTGTCTTCAGCGATCCTGTAAGGAACATGATCATCACGGAATGCCAAGTTATTAGAACAAAGTGTTCTTGTGTTGAGGGAGTACTTGAGTAGAGGCCATACATCCATCTGCTTCCTTAATACTAAACCAATAAATATATGTACATAGATCTATTTCCCCATCATCATATATAAATATATTTACATATGGACATGCCTGTATTTCGACCTCTAGAAATGTCTGGCAGTGTTTTTTTGTAGCCCTACCTTCTTGGCATTTCTATCTTACTCTTTGAGTTAAACAGGTTGGTATCTCAAAGTCAACATGGGGACTCAAAGACAACATGAGAGATATTATTTTTAGAAGAGTTGTTTGTTTGTTTTTGATGTTTGGGAATATCCATGTGATCAAATAGAATTATTACAATGGGCTCTTTTTCAGTGGCTATACTACAGGCAGAAATGGGGAAGGGGGTTTCCAAGACAGCTGGAAGGAATCTATAAAGCAAACAGAAGGAATCTCTCCTTTAAACTGAGTGGTGTCGGGCATTACCTAAACATGAAGAGGAATTTGAGGTTTATTTTTATCTCTCAACGTTTCTTACACACTTGCTAAACACAGAAGGTGATTTACTGCTAAATTAGAAAATACCAAAAGGGTCTGTACAGCCAGTTTTTTTTTTTCCTTTCGTGCAAAAAGTGCCCACATAAAGGATAAACCAAAGCTGAGTTACCACAAATTGCTGCAACCGGCCAATCTAGCCCTTGATAAAAATTACTATAATATGATGCGATCAGGATCCCAGGATTGAAACGAGATGATTGTCAACTATCATTTGCTGATTCACTGCCTTCAGAACATCCAGGCACTTCTTTATGCGGACAAAATCACCAGGGATCTTCCAATGTAACTGAGAATACATGAGGCTTACCTCCAGAACAAGCATGTTAAATTTCACGGAGGGGGAGCCCCCAAAACCTGGCTGTGAAGTTCGGATCTGCAGACTGCTTCCTGTATACTTCAGCTCCTTGAGGCCTTATAACTAACCCTGTGCGCTGGCTGCTCTTCATCTGAGATGCAATATGCTAATCCATGTTCAAATTACTGCAGCAAATAAGAACTCACTCCTCCATTACTTAGCATATACTTTCATCCACATTAGAAAATTGTGCTAATTGTGTACTAATTTGTTTGCCACAATTGTTATCATTGTTAAAAGCCCTTAAAGAAGCGTAAGTACTTCCTATTGAGAGAAATGCTTCTTTTCAAAGCAAATTAGGTTTCTATGCTGGCAAAATATGGCCCATTGAACATGATTTTCTCCTTCCTACTCCTGCCCAGGACCACCACATGTGTCAAAGTAAGATTTTCATTGGCTAATTTCTTCTTCTCAGGCTTTGTGTTCTAAGGCACCCCTGTTGTTACCGTCAGGTGCCACAGTGTGGGTTGTGACTCACAGAAACCCCGTGTCAACAGAGTGAAACACTTCCCAGTTCTGCTCCATCCTCACAATTGTTCTTATGTTTGAGCCCATTGTTGCAGCCATGGTGTCATTTTGTCCAGAGTCTTCCTTCTTTGTAATCTTTTTTTTTTTTTTGGTCTGCCCCTCTGCTCTACCAAGGGACTGGTCTCTCCTGACAGCATGGCTACAGTGACTGACACAAAATCTCACAACCCTTTCCTCTGAGATGCCTTCTGACTAAAGTTCATCCAAGATAGAGCTGTGTGTTCTTTTGGCAGTAGTCTTCACCAGCACTATCCTTGGAACGCATCCATTCTTCGGTCTTCCTTATTCAGTGTCTCACATTCACACACACCTCTGGGTGGGCTGAAACCCCCAACCTTCCAGCTAGCAGCCAAGCACATTGGCTGTGACTTGGCACATGCACTCCTCACTCATTCAACCACATCTTCTCATTAGAAGAAAGCCCATTTTCTAGAAAGACAACCTCCTGGGCTTGAGGCAAACACCCCTCATCGATGGAAGTTGAGATAGGGCTTTGCAAGAGAGAAGGAGCTGGGTTGGACAGGGTAGGACAAAGCAGGGATGACTTAACATTTATAGGAGTAGCGTTTTCTACTCCAAAAGGTTTTATCATGGAAAGAACAATTACGTTTAAGTAGGGAGCTCTGTTGGCGCTTTAGGACAGGCAGCAGAGTGTTAATCACAGAGTCTAAAGTTGAAGACCCGGGGTGAGGCTGTGTGTTTCTATAAAGATTTACTGTCCAAAACATTGCGTAGGATTGTTATGATTGGAATCAACTTGATGGCACTATGTTTGTTCTGGGGGGATGGTCCCCTTAAAAAACATAGTCCAGGTAAGGACTCAACTCAGGTAACCCGTAGCCAATGTGACAGACAGTATTTGTCCTCAGGAATCTGGGAATGAATCAGCAGTCCCCTGGGGACACAGGGCAGAGATGAAACCCGACGACTTCTTTGAGTTCTTCAAGTGTGACAACAAGGACAATGACGCTAAAGAGAAGTCAAAAAACTGTTGGCTCTGAATTTTAGGCTGTCACACCACAAAGCAAAACTGAGATTTTTAGAGGGATTTGGCGTAATTTCTCTCATCACAAACGTTCTCAGTTGCCACGTGAGCCCCACAGAGCTATTGTTTTTAACCTTTGTTGTGAATCAGCGTCACTTTTGCAGCTTTTTTTAAAAAAAGCCTTCTCCTGTCTCTGTTACTGGTGGATCAGCTGGGTGATTAGCCCGGAGTGGGATGTGGGTGATTTTCCTAAGCTCTTTCCAGGATTTGGAGGCATTCCTTTGATTGAAAAGCGCTGTTACGGAGATTGATTAATTTCTAAGAGTGCAGTACTTCTCAATGTTACGATGTTTATCAATCACCTCTAGGGATTTTGTTACCAGGGGAATTCTTATTCAGTTGGTCTGAGAGGGGCCTGTAGTTGAAGTAAATTCTCAGGTGATGCGGATGTTGCTGGAATAGGGACTGTGCTCATCAGGTTCTTAGCCTCGCACCTCAAGTCAGGTGAATGAACCAGAACCAGTGGGGGGAGATGGGGCTGGATATGTGGTTTGTCAATCCGTCAGTGTCCGATTATCCAATAAGCAAGGGCTTACTTGTGTTTACTTACTAACTTGTGAACAATTGTACCTTTTCCTAATTTCAGAGATTCTGCTTTTAGGCACAGATAGCATCTAGCCTCTCCCAAACACACATCACCTTCCTGTAGAACTAAAGCCTCCTTTAAAATTTCCAATCCCTAAAAGAGAGAATTCCGTAAGCATGAGTTGTCTGGTCCTTAATTCAATGAATTATTCACCTATTCCCAACGGTTTTCTGTTACACCTCCCTCCTCAAACACTCCTATTTTTTTCTTTATCATACCTACATACCTACATTGCTTATCCTTATTTGACCCCTGTACAAATAAGGATAAGCAAGCACATGCATACCTTGGATAATATGCTTCTGGCCAGCTATGATGAGATCATCAGAGGTGTTTATTAACGACTAAAATTCCAGGACCTCACGTCCAACATGACCAAGCAGAACCAGTGAAATATGTCCCCCAGGTATTTCTTTTACCTACTAAAATGTGAGGAGCAGAGTAAGTTAAAAAATCATCAGCAAGGAATAATTAAAAGAATTATAACTCCCACAATCACTCCATGATGAATTATATATTTCACCTCACTCTTAATTTAACACATTTTGAGTGTTCTGTAGTCCCTAGAAAAAACTGTGAAAGATGAGTAAGAAGAGTTTAAAGACAATATAGTCGCCTTGGGGCATGACTTTAAAAAACATATATGAAGGAATAAGCCCCAAACTCCAAGTATCACGAAGCTTGCTTGTCGCTCCAATGAGTCTCTCTCCCTCATCAGACATTCCCAGAAGTATTATCCTTGGGGGTCACTTCACTCTAACCTCTTCCCAATGGCTTGTCCTCTGCACCACCCACTCATACTTTTCCCTCCTTAACTACATGCTCCATGTATGCTTGATGCTTCTGGCCCGCTTGCTTCCCCGCTATAGAAAAATCTTCCCAGCCAATATTGCTCTGTGGCTGACTTTCTGAAATCGAAGTCTCTGGACATGCTCTCTGATGCAGAAATTTGAATTCACAAAATGGAAGATCCATAAAGTACTGATCAGAAATACATGCTATTTTCTTAAATATGGAAAAAAATAGAGTAAACCTCTACATAAAGGTGAGAAGATACTAAATCTTAATTTAAGGTACTAGTTTGATACTACAATTTGTGAACCTGGCAACTTTTTGCAAAGTGGATAATTCAGGACTCAAACTACCAGTACTTCCTTCTCCCAATAAACAAGCTTAGATTTTCAGAAACATCGTATTTAGATGATATTTTTAAAAATTATTAAATGTAAATACATAAGATACATGTAATATATAATTGGAGTTGCTCTGCATATCTTTAAAGCACTTTTCACGTAATTAACTATTACAGATCTGAAAATATCTTTCGGCTGATAATTCCTCACAATTTAATTTGGAGAATGTTTGATGTGACTCTGTTAGACTTACCCATTTATTCTGGTTTCCTTTAGTACTCAAATTGTTCTGTTTCAATCTCTTTTATCTTTTTGTGGCAATTACATAATCTGGTGCCAACTTGAGACTGTCAAGAGTGAAGGGTGGAGTTTGGCCAGTCAATCAGGTTGTTGCTTGATGACCTCATTTGGAGGTGCTACAGAGATGAAATAGCTCGCTGGAGGCAGGACACACAGATGCTCTGGTATTCGTGATGACAAGACACATGGAGCTACGCTAGAGCCCTGGAGCTGGAGGAGCCACATGGAGACCCACACCAGCTCTGAGATGCCACGATGTTTTCAATATTCGTCACCAACCCCATGATTAAAATGCCATCAAAGCTTCTTCAGTCTTCCTTATTCATTGTCTAACTTTCACAGACATATGACATGATGTAAAATACCAAGGGTTGGGCCAGGCGCACCTTAGTCTTCCCAATGACATCCTTGTTCTTCCACAAGGGGTTTTGTGCAATCGATTTGCCCAATGCAACGTACCATGTTTCATTTCTTGATTGCTGCTTCCATGAGAATGGATTGTGGAGCTAAGCAAAATGAAGTCCTTGACAACTTCAATCTTCATTCCTTTTCTATGGTTTTCTATGGTTTTCTACTCTTACAGTTGTTCGGGATTTTGGTTTCCTTTATATTGAGTTGAAATCCAGACCAAAGGCCGCAGTCCTTGTTCTTTCTCAAAACGTAACTTCCCAAAGCAACCTTGTGTCCTCTGCATATCAGGATCTTAATAAACTTTCTTCTGATCGTGATTCTGTATTCTTCATATCAATTCTTCGGACCATTCTTCATACCAGACCTGATGACTATGTGCTCAGATTGAATAAGGATGGTGAAAGAATTTAACACTGACACTAACTTTTCCTGATTTTAAGCCCTATGATATGGCTTGTTCTGTTCATACAACTGCTTCTTGGTCCATTTATAAGTTCTATATGAGCATAAGAAAGCATGCTGAAGTTCCCATTTATTGCAATGCTATCCATAGTGTGTTATGATCCACACAGCCCAATTACTTTGCATCATCAATAAAACACAAGTAAACATGTTTTGGGTATTGTCTGTTTTCAGCCATGATCCACCTGATAACTACAGTGATAGCGTGTCCTATTACCCTCTTCTGAACCAGCTTAAAGTTCTGCCAGCTCCTTCTCAATGCACTGCTCCAAGAGTTTTTGTATTATATTCAGCAAAATGTGACTTGCATGTGCTATTAATGATATTGCTGCATAATTTTTGCGTTTTGTTGGGTCAACTTTCCCAACATGGGTACAAACATGGCTCTCTACCAGTTGGTTGACCATGTAGCCCCCTTGCCAAATTTCTTGGCACATCCAGTGAGGGATTCCAGGGCTTGATTAACCTGTTGAAACAGTTCAGTTGATTCTCTGTCAACTCCTGTTGTCGTCAGATACCCACCAGTCAGTTCCAACTCACAGTGCACTATGCACAACAACAGAACAAAGTCCTGTGCCATCCTCAGAGTTTTAGGTCTGAGCTCATCATTGCAGCCACTGGGTCAATCCATCTCCTTGAGAGTGTCCCCTTTTCCTTCTTCTTTTGGTTGCTGTTAATTCCTAGTGACTTGTCTGTTGCTAATGTCTTCAGTGAATCTTGGACCTCTTCCTTCGATAACATTGGTTCCTTATCATACACTCTTTCTTGGAATGTTTACTAACATCCATAGTTTTTGTTACCTTGACTCTGTGTATCATTTCCACATTCTTTGATGTTCCCTGAATCGTTCAGTATCTGCTCTGGAACCCTTGAATATCCCAGCTGGCGCCTTCCGTTTTCAGCATGCTCTTTCTTTGGGAGAGGAGAACTCCGCGTCTTTGCATGTTTTCAATATAATAGCCTATTTTGTTTTCTCAAGCTGTCATTGAAACTTTCTGTTCAATTCTTTTACTTCATCATGTTTCCAGAGGTGTTAGATACTCTTCCAGACAAAATTCAGAATCTTGTCTCATGTTCATTTTGGTCTTTTCTTTAAATTATTCTCAGCCCCTTTGCCCTTGTATTCACATGGGTCCTCCGGGCCTATGACACACATGATCATATATGAACCTCTCCTCTCCATTAAGATTTGGGTATGATCCTACATTCAGGAATTACTTTTATAACTATAAAACATTGATGAAATAAATCAAAGGGTATCTAAATGTATGAAAAGATATGTCATGTTCATGAATTGAAATCTCAAAGTTATTAAGGTATGAATTCTCTCCAAATTTTCCTATGAACTGAATAGCCTCCCAATCAAAATCTCCGAAATCATTTTTTAATTTTTAGATCACTTAAATATAATTCTAAAATTTATATGTAAACATAAAAATAATATTGATCTGAGGAGCTACTAAAAGTTAAAACAATTAAGGCAGTATGATAGTGTCTAAAGAATAGGCCTATAGATCAATGGAAATAATTGAATCAAGAAATATATGTTCACAAGTGTAACTATTATTATATGACAAAATTAAAGTCAATTTAATTGAGAAATATTACTCTTTCCTCAAATCATGCTTCCCCAAATATATATATATATATATGCTTATTTTGATGCTACCCATATTATACAATTTTGCTACAGGTGTCCTTGCCTCAAGGTATTTTCCTAAGAACACTACAAAAATACTATGGAGGGAGGGTATAGTTGGCAAAAAACATGTACTATGTGTATGCTGTCTGTGAAAATATATGGCAAATATTGACAAACTTCAAAATGTTTACAAAAGTAAATTCAAGATGAAACATAGATCTGAATGTAAATGCTGGAATATAAATTACTAAGAGAAAATATTTGTGACCTGCATTGAGGGAAGAATTATTAGCTACAATAGTAACTGCACAATCTGTTCATAAAAAGTCAATAGATACACTATATCTGGAAAATATACAATTGAAATGAAGAAGTTAAGTTACAGACTTGGAAAAATATTTTAAAACCACATATCTGACAAACAGTTTATATTCAGAATATAGGAAGGACTTTTAAAACTCAATAGTAAAACTAACAAACAAACAAACAAAAAAATAGTCCACTTCTCAAATGAACTGAAAAGCACTTTACCACAGTAGAGATGATAAAAAGCATGAAAAAGAGTCATTATTATTAGCTAATATTAAATGCAAACCTAAGTGAGATACCACCACTTAACTATTCGAATAACCTAAATAAATAAATAGAGTGCATATATTTGACAATACTAACTGTTGGAACAAGGATATGGAACAAACAACTAGAACTCATATATTGTTGGTAGAAATGTGAAATATTGAAACATTTTGGAAATAATTTTTTTCTTAAAACGTTAAAGATAACTTCACACGTGACTCATTAATATTGCTCCTACTTATTTTTGCCCAGTGAAATGAACTTAGGCTCACAGTAAAACCTACTACACAAATGTTCATTAAAGATATATTTATAATTGCCTAAGTCTAGAATACTCAAATGAATGCCAGCTATTGATTGGATGAACAAATTGAGATATTTTATACAATGGGTTGCCACTCAGCAATAAGAAAGAACAAAGCATCCGTGCGCCTAACAACACAAATGGATCTCAGATACACTGAAGTAAGTGCAGGAAGCTAGACCAAAAATATTACATCCTAGTTATTTCATTTACATTATTTTCTGGAGTAGGTACATTTTTCAGCATAGAAAAAGAAGTATTGGTTAAATATTGGAGGTGGGAAAGTTATAGAAAGCATTAGAGTAATGAATTTTTTTGAGTGATAGAAGTGTTCTCTCTCTTGATTATAGTGGTAGAAACATGACCCTCTACAATTGTCAAATTAACAGAAATACATACCAGAATAGTTATGTAAGTATAAAAGTAAGAAATTAAAAAAATTAAAATAAAAAATTAATGTCCCATATGAACAGGCTACAAAGCAAAAAGCATGTGACCATTCCAATACATAAAAAAAAATATGTAGGAAAAAAAGTGAACTTCTTGAAAAGACTTAAGCAATCTCTATTACAAAACCAACTATCAGCTAAGAGTATCTGTGAAAAACTTATATGTAGTCAGTGATGAAGTCAATTACTTAATGTGACCCTTCCAGCCATTATCATTTTTGAGATGTATTATAAATTCGTTTTTATGCCTGTGGCTATAATTCCATTTTGGAGCGACTTCTCTGTTATGATAACGGACAGTGTAAAGATGAGATTAAGTCTGTACTTTAATAGAGAATAAGACCCAAGTTATCACCCTGTGTTTCTTTGGGGTTATTGTTTGCTGAAAGACAAACCCACACCTTCATCAAGGGTTTTCCTCTGTAGATGAGAAGCAGGAATACAAAAAGAGAAGACTCAAGAGCCACCAGGGGAGCATATCCCAAATCTCTGTTTGCAGTGACAGAGGCCACGGCAGAGGTCCTAGGGTCTGCGGTCTGGAGAAAAGGCCTCAGACATAGGCGAAAGCACAGAATCGGTGAGGTAGAACCATGGAGCCATTCTGAGGCCACGCAATGTGAGGCACACGGTGTATCTGGCTGGCCCATAGAGGCAGAGCTCAAGGAACCACATGGCTGAGGGACTGAAGACTTAAGAGACTTGGTTGTAACTGAGGCTAAGAGCTGCTGACTGTACACTGACCCTTGAACCACCAACCTGAAGGTTGCTGCAAACTGATGAACCTAGAGTGGCCCCTGGGCTCCTTTTATTCTCTACAGGGCCCACAATGTAGCATGTGGCATGTGCCTGTAGTCTAGCAAGTAGAACGCCAATCACTTTTCTTAGGAGATTCTTTTTGGTCTATTTTTCCCCCCACCTAATCTGTTAGCTTCTAATAAACTATATTACAAATTTTATATATGCAAATGTTGTCATTGAATTGATTACAGAGTTCCTTATATCCTCTACAAATTTTCCATGCCCTTGAACCAGAGCTCCCCCCATCTTCCATGGATTTCGGTGTCTGTGACTAGAAGTACAAAATTCGTCAATTGTTAGCAGCAATGAAAATAAATAGAATGGATCCCTTGTCCAGTGTTGACTAGGAACCTAATGAGGCTTTTGAAAGCCTGAAGGAAATAAGAGATGAGCTCTTGGCCAACAGACCTTGAGGGAAAGTAACTTCTGTTGGCAGTTGGAACAGATGGCGTCTTAACCATGACAGATTTCCCTCCACACCAAGTAGAATCAATATCCAGTAGCATGAAGCAAATTAGCTGGCAGTTGGGTAAGAAGTCTGCCTATTAGTTTGATTTAGGTATGGGTTGATTTGCATAGTTTTGCCATGATACTTTGTTTCAGTTCATTACTTGCGAAAGATTCAATAGAAACCATCCCAAGGATTCGGTGATGGCTGGCTCACTAATGTAAACTTAAAAATGGGACGATTCAGAAAGAAAGTAGAAGTGAGGAGTCAAATGACAACTCCTTGCTAGTCTTCCTCCTCCGTGGGTACTCAGATAGATGATTTGACAGGCACCCTCGTCTGTGACTAAGTTCAAAAGTAGGTGGGAACGAACTGGGAAATCTATAGAGAAAAGACCCATATTTATCATGAGTTTGCACTGGGCCTTGGATTTTTCAACTGGAATTCTTGTTGTGCTTACAGCAGATTTCAAAGTTAGTGAATGACAAAGCACATATCCAGTTCATTCTTGTCGAATCTCAAAGCCATGTTTTTTTCAGCTGTGTTATGCTGATGGTATTCCACCAATGTTTACCTTTTATTCCACTAGACATCCTGCCTGAGCCCATTCTTAACAACATATTTTATTTCTAGGAAAGTTTTCATGTCCTGCTCCTAAATTATTGATAGATTATATTGACTGTAGAGAAAGGCTAAGTGCATCTTTACTAGAAATCCTAGTAACTTAATTCAGAGAAATGAATTCTAAAGCAGAATATCAGACATTCATTTACATATTCATGCAACAGTTAAATAGTCACAAAACATTTACTCTTTTCCAGGCATACAGTGCTACGTGCTGGGAAAAGAAAAAAACCAAAATAACAGTGAACAAAAATTGACACTGTACTGATTTCTAGGCCCTTGGTGGAGGAGGCTTATATTAATAAAACACTCACATAAATAAAATTCCATCATTAAGAATGTTGTTGGAGGAAGTGAAAGGATGTCTATACTAATAAAGATTTCAGCTATAGGTGATTCCCTAGCACACAAACTTGAAATGGAAATTTCTGTGCTGGATATCTATCAGGAAGTATTCCTGAGATTAAGAGCTGCGGAAGGAGGGTAAGGGAAGTTTGCAGAGAAGGAGAACTCAGTCTGAATCCAAGGACAATGAAGAGCGGAGCGGGCAGAATGGAGAGCCTGCTGCTCAGGAACGAAAGTTGCCCATGGACAGAACAGGCTCATCACAAGAGAGACAGACTACAGGCAATTTTCCTCTAGAAATGTGGGAGTGATAGAATGTTAGCTAGAGGGTTAATTTAATTTATTGACTTTTATTTAAGGGTTTCCATTGATAAAAACAGTAAAAAAATCTACCATCGAACTATCTTATCCCATTAACGATGTACGTCTGGCAGTAACAAATGCTTCCATATGAGGCTGTGATAGCGAAGGTTATGTGCCAACATGCTGCAACCTGATCTCAGTGGTGTGGCGGTGATGTAATGACATTATCTGGCATTTACATTACCATGGAATTGTGCAACTACCGTATATACTCGAGTATAAGCCAAATGCACCAAATTGTACCACAAAAAACCTGGGGCTTTTTCAGCATAAAAAATATGCTGAAAAAACTCGGCTTACACTGGAGTATATATAGTATATAATTATGTAATCGTAGTCCCTTTTATGATCTGATGTGGTCATCCTTCATTTTTGCTTAAGTATCTGGTCTTAGGAACCTAACCATATTGATAAGTGAGGATAGCGTGTATATTTTGGTATCTTTACTGTGAGACTGAGCCTCTGCCACTAGTAGAGTACAAATTAACCCTGCACCCTAACCCTAACCCTGACCTTAAACAAACTATGAAACCAGTGACTTGAGCCTCATATGAAGTAATCTTGATGGGAAGACAAATAAGATACAGCATATTAAGTAAATGGCTATAGATTATTATGAATATTTTAAAGAAAATGAGTTTCCACAGTACAGAAAAATAAAGCAAGATTGAGCTTATAGGTGAAGGAACCCACTTTAAACAAATGATCAGAGAAGACCTTCCCAGGGATTCTTCCTGCTGAGGGACTTAGGAAGAGGGGGAGCCAGGTAGAAGAAGGTAGAAAGAGCATTCCAAGCCGATGGAACAGCCTCCTTTCTCTCCCACAGAGTGGCTGGTGAGTTCAAACTGAAGACCTTGAGGTTAGCAGTGTAACTTGCAGATCACCACATTACCTTACACAGAAATAATTTCTGGATGACTCTCAGATTTCTGGATTACTTTGGATGGACTATGTGTTGCACATACCAAACCAAAACACCAAACCCACTGCCAACTCACAGCACCCTAGGTAGGGTTTCTAAGACTGTCTACCTTTACAATCTTTCACTGAGCAGTTGGCGCATTCGAACCGCTTGTCTGGAGGTTGAGAAACCCAATACCTCCAGCACCACCAGGACTCCTAGCATACATAAATTGCCTTCAAAACTCTCCACATCCCAACTCTGTGCTAGCAGACCTAGAGGCGAATGCCACCAACTGCCCCCAACCACTCCAGGAGTGTTATTTCCATCGACCCTGCACAAGTTGTACGTACAAGACACGTGCATGCATTCTATTGTCAGTAGCAGGAGTAGTTGTCACTACAGCCAACAGTGGACACATGAAAAGCTCCATCCTGGGTTCTTTCTTGGCTCCACAGCTGCCCGAGTAGGGTAAGAAACTTTCAAGGGTGCCCCCTTTCTTTGCATGACATTAAAGAGACCCTGAAACTCATCCCTACCTTGTTTTAGATTCCTGGGTTTGTATATGTCATCACGTAGAGTGCAGTGGTAAGTGCTCTGGCAGATTCACGGAAGACGTGAGTAGTCAGACAGGGGGCACCAGCCAGGAATTGTTAGCCTAACGTGTGTGTAGCTTTTTTTGTTGTTTTGTTTGTTTTTTAACCGTGATGCTTATTTAGAGAAAGCATTAGCCTTTGCAGGTGGGGTGGGGAGAGGCTAGGGGTGCAATGCTTTGTTGGCACTCAAAGATGTTAGCAGAAATGGGGACAAATTATAGCCATTTGGGCCCTTCCTCCTCTCAGACTATGGTAAAAAAAAAACAACCACCAAGCTCACTGTATCAAGTTGATGTCAACTCAGAGCGACCCTCTGGCACAGGGTAGAACTGCCCCTGTGGGTTTCTGAGACTGAGATTGTTAAGGGGTGTAGAAAGCCCCCTCTGTCTCTGGCAGAGAGCCTAGTGGTTTTGAACTGCTGAGCTTGTGGATTGCAGCTCAACTGATAACCATTCTGCCACCAGGATTCCTTCAGTTTATGGTAGCATTTTTGGAAAGGAAAAGATTTCGGATAAAGAGATTGGAGAAGGATGGGGCTGCTAAGGTTCAGGTATGGGCAGGGTGTATTGAGAGATGAAATATCGCAGCGGATAGGAAAAGCAGGGAAAGAGACATATGGTTTTCCTTTATGATACGAACAATGATTTTTGTGTGTGAAACAAATTTTGGAGTTGGCAATACATAGGTGATAGATAGTCACATTGAAGGATGAGATTATTTAGAGAAGAAAATGTTCAGGGACAAGAAGAGAGGACTCATTATGGACCTCTGAGGAATTCCAAACCCATTTCAGATGGATGTGAAAATGATCTTGAGGCTTAAGTGGGCATTTCCATCGCAAGATGAGATGAGAACTAGTAACATTTTCAATGTGACAACCATGCAAATGAAATAAGAACAGTTTCCTTGGATACAGCATTTATGAAGTGAAGCCGTGGTGGTGTAGTGGGTTACTCTGGGTGACTAAAAGCAAGGTCAGCAGTTTGAAGCTACCAGTCACTCCTCAGGAGAATGTTTGGTTTTTCCATTTAAGGAGCTATGTATGGCAGTGTGTGCCTATGCACCTGACTTGTAAGCTAAACTTTGGTGGTTAGAACCCTCCATGGGAGAAAGAGGTGGCAGTCAGCTTCCGTGACAATTCACAACCTGGGAAACCTGACAGGGCTGTTCTACTCATAGGAAAAACCTATGAATAAGATGACAATGGGTGTGGTTTGATTTTTCATTTATGTGGAAGCTACTCTTCGAAATGCTTTGCTTATATTCACATAATTGATTTTCACAGCAATCTAGTAGCAAGTACTACTGGACTATCCTGATTTTAAAGTTGATCAACTGTGAGGCCCAGAAAGGATCATTTGCTTTCCCCAAATCACATGCAGAATGCAAATACAAATTCAAGCCATTGGGTTCTAGAGCTTGTCCTTAACCACTCTGCTCTTTTGCCTCAAATGCTCTTTGCATGTGGCATGATGGACTATCCGGATTTCACAATCACTACTGACCCAATCTTGAGATCATGGCTTAAAACAAAACCCTCTCAATTCTCCTGCGCAGGTAGTTTGCTAAACCCACACTCGAACTACTCCCTTCGACCTTGCCTCTGACACTACTGAGTTACAACATACAGAGGCCCTCAGATGCCTGACATGTGGTACTCCTCTTCTTCTTTGTGGGGCCTGGAGATTATTGGATATTATTCAAAATACCCAATCCCATAAACCCTAGATAGCTATCCCATTTACATGTTTTTTCTTTAAATCATTTTATGGGGGGCTCCTACAACTCTTATCACAATCCATACATACATCCATTGTATCAAGCACATCTGTACATTCGTTGCCCTCATCATTCTCTAAACATTTGCTCTCCACTTAAGCGCTTGGTATCAGCTCCTCATTTTCCCCCTCCTTCATGAACCCTTGACAATTTATAGATTATTATTATTTTGTCATGCCTTACACTTTAGGCCATCCTCTACAATTCTAGCTTGCTGTTACTCCATCCTTGGTACAGCCTACTCTGTGGTCTTGTTGTGGCTGCTGTAAATGTCAGAATGTTCTGCCTTTCATCTACCCAAGCATCTGCATTGTGTGGCACCATTCAATGATGCTATAATCTTACAAAACATCTTATATCTATGTAACAGGACTCTAGGGTTCAGGACAGTTGTTGGAACAGAAATGAGGGCTTTATCACTTGGTTATGTTTTGAGGTTGGTGGTAGGTGAGGAAGCGGTGCCTTGAATGAAAAAAAACAAACCAAAACCACTGCCATCGAGGCAATTCCAGAAGGCAGCATGTATTACAGCTGCTTCCTGGAATCTATAGCACCATGATTTCATTTGGTGTGTGGGGCAAAGGGCAGGGAGAACTTAATAATGGTGACTTTGCTATCAGAAAGTTTACTAGACATTTTAAAACTGTTTAAGGGAGAAGAAAAATAATATAAATCTTGTGTGCCACTTATTAATTAATATTTTTCTGACTCTTTTGTGGTGTTGGATAAGGATTCTGAAACCATATTTCAACTTTCAAATAGCTGTACATAAGATGTTTGTAATAAAAGACCAGAGAGGGACACTGTAAAGCGGGGGAAAAGAGGGCTTACTCCTTCAGTGTTTCATCCTGAGAACTTCACTACAGCTGGCTGTTCTTTGATGGCTCACTCCAGCATCCTAGCAACATCAGCATCTTCCCATAGAAGTAGCTAAATCCACATTGAGGTTTTCCTCATTTGAAGCATCAGATTCTTTACCCCAATTCACTCCACCATGTCTCCTCCATGCTAAGAGAAGCCAGCATCCCTTCCTCCGATTTCTAAAGGCTTCACAAACCCTCCTTTATCCCTATTATCTTGAATAATTCTACCTTCCTCTCTTATTCTCTGGCTGCAAGGGGTTACCGATGCTTCTGTAATTAAATTAGAGATCTCATCTTTTAGGTCAGTTACCTACTTAACAAGTTTCAGGAAGTCTTTATGTTAAATTCCCTTTGTTCATATAATTGGTGCAGTTTGTGTGTCTGTGCGGTTTTCTCCCTTCTCCTTCTTGACTGGACCCTGATGGAGACCCCATGCACGTTAATGAGTCCAGGGATCTCCAGCTTACAAGGAGGCCCGTTCAAGGACTCCACAGCAAGTGGTTTCCCATGTAAGTCAAATACCTCTTTTTTTCTTAGATTTCATTATTTTTGCCTTTATTTCACTACCTTTATAAGTGCCATCTTTTATTTTGGAGTGGTGGTGGTGGTGGAAACTTTACATATAAACGTAAAGTGTCAATACAGCACTTCTCTCCAGTCACACATTTACTATATAAACAAAATAAAACCAAAAAAACCCAAAAAGGTCAATCATAAGTGTGATTCTGTTGAATGGATGGAAAGTTAGTTACCTGTACATGGTAACTACCTAGAGATAATGTGGCCAGAAATAGTTCATGATGCTATTTAAGGAATACCATGAAATCTATTCTACATTTGTTTGTTTTTTTCTGGTTTCATATATCTATGTACGATAGATATGATATTCTATTGATGTGTACACCATGGGGTCAGCTGAGCAACTCCACTGATGTGTTCTTTTTTAAAAAAACAATTTTATTGGGGGCTCTTACAGCTCTCATAACAATCCATAGAAACATCCATTGTGTCAAGCACTTTTGTACATATGTACAAAAGAAGTGTACTTTTTCCACATGGAAATAGGGAAATTAAACCTATGAAAAAGCGATGTTCAAATGTGACAGTTGAGAATTGCTCAAAGGACAGTAAACAGAAGTCTGGAAAACACTGTTCTAGTCCTGGGGCTGTCATAGTGAGAGATGTTAACTTTAATAGTTATCCTGGATTTTATTTTTAACATTTCATAGTCCTAATCAATGATCTATTCTAAGGAGTTTAGAGGAGAAAACTTTTGATAACTATGTTTGTCCAAGTAGACTAGCGAAACAAATCCATGTCTATTGATATGTATATAGGAATGAGCTTTACATAAAGAGTAATTTTATATTAAGAAAACAACCCAGCCCAGTCCAGATCAAATTCATAAGTCCAACATTAGCCCATATGTCCAATGCTAGTCCATAAATTTCTCTTTAGACTCACGCAGCCATGCAATAATGCTGAATACAGGAAGATCTCAGGACAGTGAGTGGAAAGCCTTTTGAATCCAGTGGTGGTAGAAGCATCTCAGCACTGGTGTGGGTCTCCACATGGCTCTTCCAGCTCTGTGCTCTGGTTGCATCAGTGTAGCTCTATCAGTAATGTTTCACAGGGAGTGAGTGTGTCCCACCTCCGGCGAGCTATTTATCTCCTTAGGACCACCAAATGAGGTCATCAAGCTGCAACCTGATTTACAGGCTAAACTCCACCCCTTCACTCTTAAATCTCAAATTGACAACAGATTATGTAACTACCACAATAACTTTATAAAGGTCTGTCTTTGCATGATTCCTTTTGCATTCATTGCTGAACATATTCAGGGAGCAATTGTGGGGAGTTAAGTGTGGGTGCAAGTCTGTGCACTTATGTTTCCTATTGCTCTGTAACAGATTACCACAAGCTCAGTGCTTTACAGCCACATCCACATATGCCTTCATAGGTGTCAGGAGGGCGAGGCACAAGTCAGTTGGGTTCTCTGCTGGAAGATTCACCAGGCTGTGATCTCATCTAAGGCCCAGAGCTCTCTTCCAAGTTCTTTTGACAGAATTCAGTTCCTTGTAGGTGAAGACTGAAGATTCCCCTTTCTTTCCCGGGCTCTACTCAGGTCTTAGAGGCTCTCTGCTACCCGCTGCCGCATAGTTCTCTCCACAATATGACAGTTTGATTTTCCAACGCCAGTAAGAAAATCCCTCTTACTTCAAATGTCTTTCTCTAACAAAAGTCCAGTTGATTTTCTAGACTCACATGTTTGGGACAAACCCATTAAGGATATTTTTCCTTTGGAGAATTCACTTGGTATTGACTGATTTGACATCTTAATAATATTTATAAAGTCTTCTTTTTATATAATCTAACCTATTCCTGGGGATAAAATCTATCATGTATGTAGATTCTACTCACACTCTAGGGAAGAAGATTGTATAAGGCGAGTACACCAGGGCAGTTGGGAATTTGGGAGAACATCGTAAAAATCTGCCCAATAAATATACCATAGTTACCTTACAAAGTGGAATGGCTTTAACCTCCTGAGAATACTTCGGAACAGTTATCTGTACATGGGAAATGTGAAGGACTATTACTCAAATACGTATAATGGAAGCCACTCTAATTCAAGGTACCTCGTTTTCCCTCTCAAGTAAGCCACAGCTGCTAGGGAACTGAATTGCAAGACCACACACTGAGAAGTTGCTTTGGCAACCAACACATCCTCTGTCCTGTGTAAGCACTAGTTATGATAATTTTGCAAAGAATAGCTAAGCCAAGTTGAAACTAAAATGTTGCAGCATGTCAAAATCCCCGAGTGTGTGCTACCGGAAGGTAGAAATTCACAATACCAACTCATTATCATGTGTTGTCCATAGGGATACATGAATTCTACTGCTGTTACTGGTTCATTAACCAGTGCTTCATATATAGCAAGTATTTGTTAAATGAATTGCACTTTTATAGTAGTTATTATTTATCTGTATCTGAGCTAGCACATACAAAATTTGAAATTCTGTTACATGAGTTTCTGGAAGCCTGTTTTTAACACAATCTATTTTTTTTAAAAAAAGAATTGTATTCCCTTTTTGTCTAGATAATTGTATTTCTGACTAACATGATATACGCACCTTAAAGAAATCATGCTTGTTTATCAAGCACTGAGCACTGTAATTATTTATTGTATTGTTCAAAAGAGAAAACCATTTACTTTGATTCATCGAGATGAGGGGAAAAAACGCCATCCAGGGCCCCCAAGCTTTGAAATGAGGACTGGTAGTTGAATCATATGTCAGATCTCAGTATCCTGAACAACTTGCTTTTAGTCATCTAGGTGTAAAAAAAAAAAAAAATTCCAGGCAGTCTTACAGCAAATTTTGGGGAAAGCGTTATTACCATGATCCAAGAAATCCGAATGCATTGCTATGGAGTTATCATGATAAGAAATGATACAAGAAAACCATTGTTACCCAACGAGGCAACAATGATAGCCCACTTCTCTTGTCATTCTAGTAAAACAAGCAACAATATGTACCTAACTATGTTGCAAAAAATACTAGTACCCTGGGCTGTTAGTAGATGTTCTTAATAAAAATGTATCTTATTGCTCTATCGCCCACGATTTTAGGAAATACAGCTCACTTCATCCCCTTTCCAGAGAACCACACATTACATTAAAAAACAACCAAGAACACAATTCTCCTTGGGTCAATGTTGACTGTTGTTGACCCCGGCAGGTTCAGAGTGTGTTCTAGATGGGTTTCCACAATTATTACCTTTCAGTAGTAGATGACCAGGCCTTTCTTTCAGAGTACCTCTAAATGGATTTGGACCACTGATTTTCAGTTTCTCAGCCAAATGCATTAGCCCTTTCACCACTTAGGCACTCGTACAATTTACTTCAGTGGTCAAAAAACTCTAAAGCAATCATGAAGAGAGTTGTTTATCATTCTTCAGACTAATCTCACCACCAGCCCTGTGTTTCTCTTTTCTTTTTTTTTCACCCCCTCCGCCCTTCCACACATACTTCCAGTGGCTCTGTGGATTACAGAACAGCATCTCAAGACACTTACGTTGCTGGACTGTGGGATCATGGGTTCTGCACATTGAGCAAGGTGAGCAGTTAGAATTCACTAGACTCAGTGCAGGAGAAAGATGAGGCTTTCTGTTTCTGTAAAGATTTAGCCTTGGAAACCCAAGGGGGCATCTACTTCGTCTGAGAGGGTCACTGTGGATCGGAATTGACCCTGTGGCTCTGGGTTTGGTTTTGAGCTGTTTTGTCTAGATTTCTAAGGCATTTCACAGCGAGGACTCGAGGCACCACTTTTCTGTTTTGGCTGGATTGTTAGGAGGACTAACATTGATTGATCATTTGTTATATATAAGACATTGTGCAATAGCTCCTCTTAATCTTGAAATATCCCTACAGAAGAGGTACCATGAACTTATCAAACCCAAGGCTCAAGCTCTTTGACTGTTAATATCCACTCTTCTGTATAGACCCCAAAGAAACAAAACTGCTGACAACACATCTAAAAAAACGACAATATTCCTAAGATGGTTTTGGAGGAAAATTAAGAGCCTGTTAATGTCTTTGAGTGAGGTGTGAATTCAGTGTGGTGGGCAAAGACACCTTAGTGTTTTCATTAGCCAGGGTCCCCCAAGGTTGAAAATAAGGAGTGCTAATGGCACTAGGGCGTCAGACCCCAGTATCCTCAGCCTTCCAGGACAGAATGGCTGCACCCAGCATCGGAACAGAGATGGTCTTTGTTTCTGGTAGTGTTCTTACTCTGATACTAGGATTCGGATGAGACATCTCTCCTCCTGTGAGGTTTTGTTGAAAATCAAGCTATCTTTTATGGAAAAGTAGGCTTTGCCACGTGCATCAGAAATAGGTAATAAAATATTTTAAAGATGTTATTTCGCTGATATGTATTCTAAGTAGAACCATTCATAGAATCTTTTTTAGAGAAAAAAATCATCTTACTAAGGACTTAATTTCATTAATAGGATTGTGTACTTGAGGTCTCCTTACTAATGTATTTTAGACTACTTTTGGGAAAATTGCATTCCTGCTATAATCTGTTGGAGTAATTTTGAAAAATAGTGTTAATAAAAAGTGGTTCATTGAGATTCATGGCTTTATTTGTTTTGGTTAGTGGGGAACATTATATTATTATTTCTTAAAATTGCACAGTAGAAAAGAAAAAGTTGTGTTTATTTTTTTCCGTAAGTATGAGATATGCGGTGTTTGCAAATCTCGAGTGTCAATTTCAACTGTCATGCAAGAGATGAATAAAGAAAGGTTCATGCAGGTACATGGTGGCATGAAGCAGATACTGTTGGCCTGGAAAGGGGTGAAGTAGCTTAACTGCATTATTTATAGCTAACATGTCTCAGAGGCAAGACTGTTGCATACCTGCTAATGTAAAGGTCCTCGTTTCCCTTGACGTCGATAGACTTTGTGCTTTAGCTGCACACTCAATTGACCCTTTTACTATCAGCGTTAACACAGTCAAGCTCAGAAGGAAACTTCCACAGGAAATAGTTCACTGCTCTCTGACCATTCATCCAATCCAGTGGAGGTCTATACTGGGTCAGCACATGTGCACCTGTGCTTCCTGTACTGTATTCATATTCACAAAAGTAATATTGGTTCCTTTCAGATTTGTGGCTTCTGAAGTCAGTCAATGAAAAGGTACCTGAATGGCTTTTCCCCATGTTATGAGGAGATACAGGGATCAATAAAAAACATCATGATAAAAAGAAAAGATCAAAATTGTCAAGGATTTTCTCTTACCTGGACCCACAGTTGTTTTATTTGGACCCCCAGTCAATGATCATGGAAACAGCAATTAAGAAATGATGCATTGGGCAAATCTGCTACTAACGGTTGCTTTGAAGTGTTAAAAAGCAAAGATGTCATTTTGAGGACTAAGGGACACCTGACCTGAAACATGGCACTTTAAATTACCTTATATGTTTTGTTTTTTTAAAAAAACTGGCCCAATGAATAAGAAAGATACAAACTGATATTACTGAATTTGAGTGTTGGTGAATAATACTGGAATTTTAGCATCATCAGTTACCCGGAAGAAGTACTACCAGTAGTGAGGATGGAGAGACTTGGCCTCATTACCATAGACTAGTTATCAGGCCGGAGCAATCCCTAGAGAAGGGTGCAGTACTTGTTAATGTTGAAGGTCAATGAAAGAGAGAAAGATGTATTGACATAATTGTGTAGCAATAGGCTCAAACATAACAATTGTGAAGATGGTGCAGGACCAGAGAGTGTTTTGTTGTGTTGTACAGGATCACTATTCGTCGGATTTACTTGATCAAGTGGCTCTTATTCTCAGTGGTCATTAGAATTCCCTGGGGACCTTAAAAAATTATATGAAAACCTGGACTCAACCTCAAAACAATAAAATCAGAATCTCTAAATTTAATCTGAAGGTTAAGTGCCATCAGGTCAATTTTTTTTTAAATTATGTAACACATATGCATTTATAAAAAGTGAGTAATAATATAATGACTCCCAGCACTGCTGGTCAAAAATTATGACCTCATTATTAAACTTGTTTTACCTACATGACAACCCTCATTGTCCCTCTCTCTCAGTTTCTTTAGATACCAGTAACCAATTCCTGACAAGTTAATCCCAACTGCGAGTGACTTGAAGTGTGCAAGTAGAATGGTATCTCATAGAATTCATGATGGCTAGTTTTCCAGAAAAAGGATTGCCAGGTCTTTCTTCCGAGTCACCCTCTGGCAGACAAAGATCTCCAACTTTCACTAAGCTGTCCAGTTTGTTAACAGTTTGCATCAACCCAATCTAAAACTCACTACCATTGAGTCAGTTTTGACTCCATTGTCAGACAGTTCGGACCACATGGACAGGGTAGAATTGCCCTGTAGGTTTCTAAGTTGTGAATCTTTACAGAAGCAGGAAGCGCCTCTCTCTCTCACAGAATGCTGGTGGGTTCTGACTGCTAACCTAGTGGTGAGCAACCCAATATGTAATATACCACGCCCACAGGGGTCCTTCCTGCATGGCCCAGAGGCTCCCTTCTTTGGACACATATTCTAGCTGTGGTAGAATTTCATCTGGAACTATGCTAGATATATGTATGAAGAAAACAAAATGCTCATTAAAAAATTATAATATTAAAACCAATCCTTTAATATAGTAAAACATTCTTTCCATGCTAAACTTCCCAAGTTGTCTCAAAAATTCTTTTCGTTTCTTGGCTTAAATCAGCATTCAAATAATGCACAGTCATGGAGTATGGTTAATGAATATCTTCTGTTTCAATTTATGATTGCCTCTCCATTTCATTTCCTCCCTTTTCTCTCTCTCATTTTCTTTTCTTTTAATTTTTGCTTTTGTAGCAATTTTTAAGAGACTGTGAATTTTTCAAAATGACTGCAAATGGTTGAATTTCTGTACCATCTTTTAACATATTCTTCTGTTTCTTGTAATTTTTTCCTTTAAATTGCTGATTAGAGTTAGAGGATAGATGGATTTGTATTAGATTTAGATACATTCATCAAAAGGTATAACATGTTTGTTTGTTTGTCTCTGTGTAGTTATATCAGCTATTGATGATCAACTCCTTGATTTAAGTTTTTATTAGGGTTTGCAAAGTAGTGATATTTGAATATAATTATTCCTTCTTTATTTACTAGCAGAAATACTTCTATATTAAGAAATTTCCACTCATCAACAATTTGGCTATCCTTTAAGACAAGATATACTACAAAAGAAGAAGAGTAAAAGATAGATTATTTTACTGGTTTTTAAATAATAATGTGGCTCCCGAATTTTTATCCATGCTATCGTTTCAGTGTTATTATGACTGTATGAATTTAAAATACTTGATGTATTTCAATGCCATGAAATTAATCTCATTTTTCTTTACATTTTCCCTGCAATGACTAAATAAGCTTCTTCATTTTGGATTCTCAGCCCCCTCAGACAACATCCTGGTAATCTTTGAAAGCTTTCTTGATTTCTGATATGAAAGCACATCATGAGCTATTCCTGGAATAGCCATTTCTCCAAGGATCCCTAATTCCTTTAAGTAGGAAAGCTACTTAGAGACACAAATCCTGTTGCTAGGCTTGTTCATTATCACTAGATTGCTCATGTCTTAGGCCTATTTCAGTAGCTCGGGCTGGGAAACCTGTATATAACTTAAGATTCAAGAAAACAGTGTTTTTCCTTTACACCATCACGTTTACATCTGGATCTCCTTCATTGTATGCCCCAAATCGCAGTGCCTGATTGTATACAGATAGGTACTCATTAATTTGTCCCATGTGGCTCATTGCATTTTCCAAAAGTGACCACAGAAATGTTTCCAATCCCAAGTGTGCTTCCAGAACCTTCCCACTCTCCCTTTGGATACAGTCTATTTTTCTTCCCCTTGAAACTAGATGGGCCTTTGCATCTGTCTCAATGATCAGAATATGCAGAAATCACCACACAGCTTCACTGCACGAAGCTATGTCGCAGATGATGTAGATTCTGCTGAGCTGTCAGGAGGCTCACGCTGTGAACCAAGCACTGTGGTGTAAGGAAGTCCAGCCACAGAAAGAAGCTGCCTGTGTGCTTCTGGCTGAGAATCCCAGATATGATTTCAGGCAGAGATGGACGGAGAAACCAGATTTCAGGTCCCCAGGTGGCATGCACTGTGACATAAATAAGCTAACTACGCCCTTTGCCCACAAAGGACTTCCCAAATACTCAATTCAGGAGCCAAATCAATGTCACTTTTCTGTATTAAATAACTCATGGTTTTTTACTTCTTAGGTAAAATCTTCATTTTATGTTTGTACTTATTAATTTTACTGAAGTGGAAGTAATATTTATGAAATGTTACATATTTAAAGTGTACAGTTGAATAGGAGTTGACTCATCGACCTGTGATGCAATGAAGTACTTCATCTAGTCCTCTGGTCATCGTCCCTGTAACTCCCACCAAAAGACTAGGTGGGATTATCCAAATAGGAGCTGTCTGTGGCCCATTGAGGGATTGGTTAGCTTCCTAATAATATAAATAATGTACATGGTACCATGTAGGGATGGGACTGTGTAAATAAATTAGTCCTCACCCTAACACAGGGATTGGTACCTTAGCCACAGTCAGAACTGGTAAAAAGTGGAAGGGTGGAGGCATGAATGACTTCCACCTCAAAGGAATTCTCCTTGGGTTGGTGATCTTAAGGATCTTGCTTTTCCCCCTTACCTGTGAAGTTATAGGATTCTTCCCTACCCCTTGTGAAGTTAGACAATGTCAGGTACCACACCCAGACTACTTACTGTCCAGATACCATAACCATAGCAGAACAAGGACGCTATCACCCTCAAGAGCGACTCTGTGATCATTGCAATCTCTAGTTCCTACTCCCCTGGCACCATGACTGTCTATCTCCTCACAATCCATGACTGACATTCTGTTGTTATATAGTTTTATAATTTTCTGTCAATGGAATCATATGATTTGTACTCCATTTAATCTAGCTACTTTCCCTCAATATTATTATTTTGAAATTTATCCACGTTACTGCATCTGTCAATAGTTGATTTCTTATTGCTCAGTAATATTTCATTGTGTACACCACCTGTTTATCCATTCACCTTTTGATGAGCATTTGGGTTGTTTGTGGTTTTTGTTTATTTCAAGCAATTTTGCTTTGGATATTTGCGTACAGTTCTTTTTATGACCATATGCTTTTGCCTCTCTTGCATAAGTAAATAGGAATCAAATAATGAAATTTTAAGACAGCTGTATTTTTAGCTATTTTAAGCAATACCATACTGTTTTCAGTAGTAATATGGCATTTATATCACCACAAATAGAAATTTCAGGTTCTCAACATTTTCACCAACACTTCATAGGTTCAGTTGTTTTATTTTTTAGCCACTCTACTTAGTTTATAGTGCTATATTATTTTGTTTGAATATGTATACCCTAGTGTCTATCACAGCTCAGTGTAAAAAAACCAAAAACCTCACCATTGAGCCAATAGAGAATAGTCTTATGATAAACAAAGAGGATGAAATTGTCAGGGATTTCGTTTAGCTTGGATTCACAACCAATGTCATGGGAAGAGCAATAGGGAAATCCAATGAAATTATGTTTTGGGTAACGCAGTGCTGCCTAAGAGCTGTTAAAGAGCCAAGGTGTCACTTGAGGAATAAGGTACACCGGACCGAGGCCATGATATTCACAACCGCATCATATGTGTGTGAAAACTGAACAACGAATAAGGAAGAGTCTGGAGAAGAATTGATGCGTTTGAATTTGGTATTGGCCGATAATATCGAAAGGTCCATGGCCTGCTAGAAGAAAAAGCAAATCTGTCATGAGGAAGAATTTGTCATATACTGGGGAATTAAAAAGTTCATCTCACTTACTTTGGTCATGTCATCAGGAAAGACCAGTCTCCAGAAAAAGACATCCTGCTTGTTAAAGAAGGGAGTTAGCTTGAAATGGAAGACCTTCAAAGAGATGATTTGACACAGCACCTGTGACAAGGAGAGAAGCAGAGAGTCTGCCACCTCCAGGGAGGAATACAGGAGTTCCCAGAATCCTCAGGAGAAGGCTATGCCCACATAAGAGGCCTCATTGGCTATGATGACCTGATTGGCAGGCTAGACTACACCCCTTCACAAGTTGACAGGAGATTATGTAACTGCCACACACAGGCTTGTGTGCTTCTTCCATGTGGGCTTTGTTGATTCTCAGCTAGATGCCCACTTGTTTACCTTCAAGCCTTAAAGACACCAGAAGCTATATCTTTTGATAGCCAGGCACCCTCAGCTTTCTTCACCACATTTGCTTATGCACCCATTTTGTCTTCAGCGATCTTGTCAGGAAGGTGAGCATCACAGAATGTTCAGTTATTAGAACAAAGTGTTCTTGTGTTGAGGGAGTACTTGTTCAGAGGCCAAATGTCCATCTGCTATCTTAATGTGTAACATATAAATATATGCACATAGATCTATTTCCCTACATATTTACATATGTACATGCTTGTATTTAGTACTCTATAAATGTCCTTTACCTCCTAGTTCTTTTCTCTATTTCCTTTTACTTTCCTCTTGTCCCACGTTCATGTTTGGCCTTCATTTGGGTTTCAGTAATTTATCTTGGCTACATTGCCCTTGATCAAGCCCCCCCCAGGAATTCCACACCCTCTTCACCATTGATTTTAAATCACTTGTTGTTCCCTTGTCCCTGGGTTTGTTAACCCCCACTTCCTTTCACCTGCCTCCCCCTCTCCCATGTCCCCCAGAACTGTTGTTCCCATTGTTTTCTCCTGCAGATTGTTTATCCAACCTATCTTATCTAGATAGACATGCCAAAACAATAAAAAACACAAAACAAAACAATAGAAAAAAACAACAACAAAAACAACAACCACACACAAGCACAAAGAAAATCCTGTAAATAGTTCCAGATCTCTTTATTGACCTTTATGAGTGTTTTCTAGTCCAGTCTGATGGAGTGTCATGCCCTGGCTCCAGTCTATTTTGGGGCTTTCTCGGGGACGTTATTGCTTTGCTCCCCTTGCTGATCTGTTTACATCCTTACTGTTTAACCCCAGTGTGGGTGGGGTCAGATTGGGCCACATTGCTTTCTTATAATGATCATATGTACATATTCTTTCACAGAGTGCTTTATTACATTTGCTTTATTTCCTTTTCCTATTACTCTCTTTTTCATTCTGTATATTTTCTTTTTACATTGAGAATTCATGAAATTTACTGGTAACTTCTTCCTATTCACTCACTTTCCCAAACATCAATTAGAAAGTATATTGCATTATTTTCAGATAATAATGAAAGACAATCAGTGAGCTCATTGGCCTTTTCATAAAAACCTCATTATTCTTCCCTCATTTTATTATATTTGTATAGTTTCATATGCTACACTGTTCCATTATAACCATCACTTTATCTTAGTTCTGAAAATACACATATATTTAATAATACTCATCCCTAGATCTTATGTCGGGGATTCTTTTGTCATTTTCATAGTCTGAATTCATCCTTTAGAGAAACGACATTGTCATCTTTTCTTGTTGGTTGTCTTTTTTTTTTTTTCAAGATAAATAGCCATTGTGCTCTTCATACTTGAGCACAGTTTGGATAGATAGTACACTGTAGTTCACTTTTCTCACCCCTAGCAAGTATCTTTTGTTTTATACTCTTCTGAAATAAAGTCAAACTACCTGATGACAACCCGATTTTCTTTTTTTTACAAGTGATTTTGGGAGGGCATGGCAGCTAGATGCTCACAGAGGGAACACTTTTTAAATTTTTTAATTTTATTGTTAAGTCCAACTGTATTACTAGAATATGTCATGGCACAATTCTGTGATGACTTTCTTATTTATGTGGTTAACCCATTCAAAATGAAATTTCAAGTCATGTTTTTTTCAAGTTTAGTAAACTTTCTTGATCTGTAGGCTTAGTATTTGTTCTATGTTTTTGCAGTAGTTTTCTCTGGGAATTCCTAACATAATAGAAATGATCTGAATTGAATTATCTGGACTTCCGTGTCCTTATTGATAATATGAGTCCAATACCAGCACTATCTTCCATCACATAGCAGTGATGTATTATAAAATATGTGTGCAATAGAAATGTCTTTGAAAGTGTAAAAACTATGCAATATTTAGAAGCTCCTTCTTAAGCGATACTGGATGCCAGCACCATCAGTAATCATGGGTTTGATGGACAAATTGTTTACACAGACACTGCTGGAGCGAGGGGCAGTGCTCGGATCCCTTACGAATGGAATCTAGGCTGTCATGTCCTTTTGAGGCCTTTGGTCCTTTTTGTTTCACATTAGCTGTCAGGGCTTGTCCTTTTCATTTTTCAAGACTTGTTATGGTACTTACCCTGAGTTTGGGCACTGGGGACTAGGTGCTAAAGATGGGCTGAAGCAAATGGGCTCTGATTCAACCAAAAAGTTTCTGTTGTTTCTCTATTTATTTTTATTCTGAGGCAACCAAGGGTTTATGTAAAAGAAATCCTCAACAACAATAACAAGGATAATAATGACAATTGTTTTTTATTTTAAAATATCCTGGAGATAGGCAGTGCCAAATTTATGTACAGACGATGAACTAAGAATACTAGTTCATCCCCATGTCTTTCAAAGGATACTGAATTTACAATGTTCCAAAACTCTGTGCTTATAGTTTGACCTGAATACACAATCTTGCTTGCCCTGGTGGTAAGGAATAATATATATCTAAATGAATTTTATTTTTAAATCAGTTCCTGGTAATCTGACAGTTTCTGGCAAGTTTTAGAAATTGTTAACATTTTATTGCAATTCCTTTATCTTTCTTTCTGCACTCCTGTACTCCCCAGCCATCCTGTCCCTCCCCTTCTGACTTCACTGGGCAACCCCTTTCCTGCATTTAAACTAAAGGTATAGAACAAAGCTTTTACCTCCTAACATGATTTGTTGATTTCACTGACCCCCAAAATATAATATTCTTTCCACAAACCAGTTGATCCTTGTCAGTCATTAGGAAATTACTGTACTTAAATCCATTCACAGGAGTGAATCACTGATGGCCGATAACCATTCCAGAGCTATTAATATTTTAAAAATAGGATGCTTAAATTGCTCATTTGGTAGTTTTAAACAATGTTGCTAAAAAGTGGGAACAAAATAAAGCATTCCCCCTCCTAAAAAAGAAATTAAAAGCCCCTCCAAAACATCAGGCTGTATCAGAAAGACATTTAAGTATTAAAAGTTAATTGGACATTTGACATTCTTTCTAGTTCATAACTAAACTACAACAGGAACATGCGGAGAAGTGTTTGATATATTGCCTTTCAATATTCAATATGCATATTCATCTCCTTGGAGTCTTGATGAAAATTCACCTCTTGATTGAGTAACTTAACTTTGGATGAGACTTTGAGACTTGAGAGCCTAAATTTCTTATTAGCTTTGACACAAATGCTGCTGACCTGGGGAATACACTTTGGATGATGCCCAACAGAACCATCCAGAGTGTCTCTAAATGGGCAATTTCATTTTTATATTCGACCTCTCTCTCTCTCTCTCTTAACCCTCACCACAACCCTTCTGCCCTTTAGAATCTCCAGAGTTGGCCATGAGAAAGCTACATGATTAACAAGCATCACACACAACTCTTACACCAACAACAGTTTGAGAATCACAGATATGGAACATGCATTGCTATTTTCAAATGTTAAACCATCCAGTAGCAACTAAGACAGATGAAACGTACTTGCTTTCCTTCGTTAAGAAGACAGATAGTCACTATTTTTAATCTAGGGTGGACAGAAGTAGCCATATTTTTAAGTTTCAGCTTCTTTCCAGTCCACAGAGGAAGAGAAGAACCACTCCCTGAGAACAGGTGCCAGACGGAATTTCTTGTCTGTAAAATACTAGTTTAGGTGTCTGGTTAGGGCAAAAGGCTGAAAAACATCTTCAGGTCAAATTATGCACTGTCATCCTTAGGTGACAAATGGGTTAAAACAGTCAAAGAGACTAATGCTATTTTGAATCGTAGGGTGGTTTTTATTTATTTTTAGAATTACTGTTGCCAGCAGAAAGTATAGCCTTTGGGCTCTCTACTGAGCAGATATGGAATACTTGACTAAGGGCTGAATTATATATATTTAAGGCAAGATGACAATTTATAGAAACTACATTAATTCAGGCCGAGAAAAAATCTTCCAGGATAATCCAGAAAATTCTAAGAGAAAATCATCTCTCTTCTGGTTGCAGATATTTGCATAAACAACTTGGAACGCTAACATGCTTCTCTGTATTAACCTAGACACAGTGATCATCCTTTTCTTTTGTTTTTAATCATTTTATTAGGGGCTCATACAACTCTTATCACAATCCATCTATACATCCATTGTGTAAAGCGCATTTGTACATTCATTGCCCTCATCATTCTCAAAACATTTCCTCTCCACCTAAGCCCCCCACATTAGGTCCTCATTTTTCCCCTCCCTCCCTGCTCCCCCCTCCCTCATGAGCCCTTGATTTTTTAATTATTATTTTGTCATATCTTGCCCTGTCCGACGTCTCCCTTCACCCAGTTTTCTGTTGTCCGTCCCCCAGGGAGGAGGTCACATGTACATCTTTGTAATCGGTTCCCCCTTTTCAACCCACTCTCCCTCTACGCTCCCAGTATCGCCACTCACACATAATTATTTATTTTCTTTGTAACTTTTGCTTCTTTTTTATAAGGAAATGTCCTGTCTAAAAATCATTAAATTTATTTAGAATGGTTTTTTTAAAAATATAGAATAAGTTCTCTTTGATTTATTTGAGCTCTTCTTCATGTGTGAGAAAGAGCCCTGGCAGTGTTGTCAGGTGAGCATTGAAGCACTGAACAAAAAGTAGGCAGTTCAAACCCGCCAGCTGCTCTGGGAAAAGATGAAGTTAGGTGCTTCCATGAGGATGGATGTGCAGCCTCAGAAACTTGGGGTGACCTTGTGGTGACTAGTATCAGAAATGATGAGGAGGCAGGAATATTGGAGCTGGATCTATCTCCACATTTTGGATATTGAATTCATGCTGATGTTTATCCATGAGGTTATCCGTTTTATCATATGTACCTGTGAAAGTTCAAAGTTATCATGAAATTTTCTTTCCTCTAAATTTACCAACTCTGATTCTTTCTTTTTTTCTCAAACACTGGTCCACTCTGATTTCAATATTTAATCAATACATGCAATTATTGTTCAGATGTTTATTTCACTCACCTTCCCCCCCCCTCATGTGCATTGCTGTGATTATTTTTGCTGATGGCAATGCTTGTTTAGGTCTACCTACTTATTTTCCAATGCTATATTTGATTATTAATTGATTCTTCTATATATTTAATTTCCCATCTGAAATTATTTTTCTTTTATCTGAAATATATTCTGAAGAATTTCAGTGGAAGAGGGTCTGTTGGTAAATTGCTTCATTTTTGCTTGTCTAAAATGCCTTTATTTTACCCTTATTGTTACAATTCAGGTCTCTGTACCCCACCACCAGCCCCAGCCCCCTAAGTTCCACAAAGGGTTGAGAGGCAGGTCCAGATGGTTACTTTATACTTGTCTATGTGAGTCTATGTTACAGCTGAGGGACATGGACTTTAAGAAGTCAATGTTTTGGTTGATTTTGTTTATGGGGGTGTATAATTACATGCTATATTTTATTTGAATGAAACTGTTCAATTAAGGGAAACTAAAGGTATCAAATGAAAAGGAAACTGTGATCACTTAAAGTCAGTATAGATTCACTGAGAATATATTATGCTGAAATTATTGCCTAAATCAGTGTCTCTCAAACTGAATGTTAGAATTTTGCTGTTGCTCCTGGAATAGAATCTGTTTTGTGACCAAAAATATTGGTAAATTTGAGATTGAACATAGTTAAACAAATGACTTCAAATGACCTTACTGTAGGACTGCTCAGAGTTTTGATTTATCTACTAGAAACATTTTATTTTGATTTTGGTGAAAATTAGCAGAGTAAATTAGTGTTCCGTTCAACAATCCACATACACTTTGCCTCATGACATTGTTTGCAATTCCAAAATGTCATTGCAGTTTGGTCTAAGGAGTTCAGTAATACTCTTCGTTTTACTTGAAAGTTAATACATATGTCATATCATTCCATAGTTCATTCACATCAAGTAGTATTGTACAATTGTTTCCACAATCAGTTTGCAAGCATTCTTTTCCTTCCTGGACTTCTTGACATTACACACACACACACACACCCTCAGTAGTATTCTTGTTAAACTTATCGGGCTGATTAAAGCTTGACTTAAATTTGAGCTTTAGGGGTGAGTTCAATGACAGGGCTGAAGGGTTACTAAGGGCCATAATCTCAAGGGTTATATAACTCTATCAGACCAGTAAGCCCGGTGTTCTATAAGATGTTGATTTTTGTTCCACACTTTCCTTCCACTCTATGTAGAACCTGCTAATGTGATCTCTTTCAGAGCAGCCGGCAGTGACAGCCAGATACCATCCAGGTATTCTGCTCTCAAGGTTATGAAAACAAAAGTTTATGGGAGCCCTTCAGTCTTTGGACTAATTGTTCCCAAGCATCCTTAGTGTTCTTCACTTGCCTTTCTTTGCTCTGGAGAGAGACCAGTAGTTTCACCTTAGATGGTCATTCCCACCCTCTTCAGATGCCAGTCCTACTTTCCAGAGTGAATATGGAACATTGATGTGTGGTCTGTGTTAGGGCCGTTGAACTTGATGTTCCCTTTAGTCCTGAACCTCAGGGCCAGTGACTCATTGCACCAAAGTGTTTGGTTATAGCTAAGATATTTTCATAGCCTCCCCCACCCCCATATTCTCTACCATATTCATAGGAAGTCTTCACTCTTATAAGGATACAGTATTACGGAAAACATGCTTATTCTCTCCTTTCAAAAAAGAGAACTTATGTTTATTAAGCCGGAACAGAATCAAATCTTTCCCAGGTAGGAAGAGAAAATTCTTTTCCTGATTTAACTGGAATATCTTCAGGAATAGATATATTCTCTATTTTAACTATCAAGGATACCTGGAGTGCCTAGTCAATGAGAAACATGAGAAATTTATAGTAAATTGTCTAATTGTCTACTGAAATATCTTTTCAATCTATTACATGCATCACATCAACAAGGCTAGCTCTCATAAAGAGTTAGAGGAGAATGAGACAATGCTGCTATCCTTCACTAACCCTGAGAGTGAGGCGGATGTTAAAGGAGGTAGGGATGGATCCGTTCGTAAGGATTGAAATGAATTACATTTGATTAAACTTAAGAAGAATGAAGAAAAAAAGCCACCATACGAAGGACACTTTACAAATGTCCATTGAAAATGTATTTTTTAAACTTGGAAAGTTTTAATATTGATAGACTAAACAATTTTGATTCCATTTAATATTAGTTCAAGATAGTGCTTTTCAAGGAAGGTATTTTACTATATGAAGGTAGTTATGAATTAATGTTATTTATTTTATGCAGGATGAGCAGAATAGCATGTTTTGAATTTGAAAACTAAAAGGAGTTTGGGGAAAATGGACTTTTATAGCAATAAAATCAATATTATTCTTACTTTTCATTCAGTAGATAACTACTGAGCCCAGGTGTTTCTGAGTTGCTTTGTCAAATCTTAAATTCCAATTTCATGCAAAAGAAGGGAATGGGACTAGATTAGGTTGAGGTTACAGATATGCCAGATCCTTGGCAGATAATATGTATCCAATACATGAACGCTGAATTCATACTGAATGTATGTGTAGTGTTCAAAATCTAGTGTCAATAAAAGGAAAATTAAATGTTGAAGGCATTGCATGCATACATGTGTGTTTGTGAGTCATTACATCTCCTCTGCACTCAAGGAACTGACAGCTAAGTGAGGATTAGTCTTTCCAGGAATCCAGTGGGTGAGTAACTTCCCACTGACGGTGAGTAACCGTCAGAGCCATCATCACGTAAGCAGGCTAGGATTTTATGTAACATGCCAGGTCCACATTTCCCAAATCAGTGGCAGAAACTTGAGCAAGAATTCCAGTTCCTTTTATTTTCTTCATGAGTGTTCAGTAGAAGAGAATTAATGAACAGGATGGCAGTTAATTTTAGTGAGTATTACTATACGTATATAGTAGGGTGTGTGACAGTTAGGCTTCCTGTCAGTTTGACTGGACCAGGATACGTCCATGATGTTATCTAACATAATGTAATCAACTCTATGATAGGATCTTCTATAAGCAGCCAAGCAGTTGTGGGTAGAATAGGGTGGAGTTCAATCCACTTAATCAGTTCACAGCCTTGATACAATTGGAAATGCATTTCATCAGAGTTATGACAATGTGAGGAAACTAGCTCACTTGTCCTTGCTGGTCCAGATCCTGCATGTAGTTCATTGACTGAACAGACAGACCCTGTGAGTGATCACAGCTATAAGCTATGTGCACTTACTAATGATATCCCACAACTGAAATAAAAGAAACAAAGAGGAATGAAGCAATGTGCCCAGACCACAAGACTGATAGGTTATGGTGCATAGATATTTGGTTCATAGATAGGGTGCATAGATTGTGGTAAACATAGATATTTAGCAACATAGCAGAGTTCTAAATTTCTCGTGCTTACTGCTTGCGCCTTAACTCACAAGAACCAAGACTGAAGAATCTGAACCAAAAAGAGCACTACAGTGAACCCTCGCGACTTCGCGCTTCGACTTCCGCGGCTTCACTCTATCGCGGTTTTTGCGTAACAGCGCATGCTCTGTCATTACTGCCACTGATTGGCTCATACTGTACACGCTTGATGCCATAAATAATATAATAAATAATAAATGATAATTGTAACGTCCAAAATGTTTTACTGTATTTTCCCTTTTTCGTTTAATAAATTGGGTAATACGAGTGTAATGGTGACTAAAGGGTGTTTTTTCATGTCCTCTATGCTCTAACTATGAAAATATTTGATTTACAAATAAGGAATCCTACTACGCGGAATTTCATTTATCACGGTAGGGTCTAGAACCGATTAACCGCGATAAATGAGGGTTCACTGTACCGTCCTTTTTCTAGTGCAGAGGTTCTCAACTAAAGAGGATCTAACTGCCGATGTGTGCTGACGCTTTCACCAGTCATGGCGGATTAGGAGTAAGGGACTATGGTACTGAGTAGAGTGCCCGGCTGCTGATAAAAATTCTATAATGGATAAGATAGACCTTCACAACAAATAATTATCTTGTCAATAATGCAAATCTTGAGAAATTCTTCTCTAAGATACTAATCCTCAGCCTCGAACACACAATAGGATGATATGGGAATTCTTAAAATCCCAGCATCAACATTATCACAACCCAAGGAGAAGGCTCCAGGCTGTAATATTTTCTTAGGCTCCCAGGTGATTCTAATATGCAGCCAAGCTAGACATCTACTGCACTAGGGAAACTTGTGTTTCTGAATGTCAAACCTTCACCAATTCGTTCCTCTGGGTGGACTTGAGCCCCTCAGTATTTGGCTAATTACTAAGTGCATTAACTGTTTCATCCCACCCAAGTGTTTATGAAAAAGAGCTGCTTATTACTAGGAAGATGTTCTTAAGCAGGACATCGTTTTTGGCAAAGGAGAGGGACAGTGAAGAAGAGGAAGGCTCTCAGTGAGGACATGCCCACCGTGGCTGCCACAATGCGCTCAAGGAGAGGAACCGTGGTGAGGCTGGTGCAGGCCAGGCCCGGGTTTCTGTCTGTTGTGCAGAAGGTCGCTACGCATCCAAATGGACTTGATGCACCTCACAACAACAGCAACAACAACCATGACTAGGATAGATAAAGGTTGAGCAGTAAGTACATTCCCACATTATTTATTCATTTATTTTCATTGTTCAAGCCCTGTGAAAATCTATAAATACATGGAAATAGAAGGAGTAGGGCTATAGTAATTTTGCTCAATCATTTAAACGCTTCCAGAAGTATAAATTTAAAGTTACAGAGAGAAAAATAAAATTTGAAGTAATTTGTTAGCCTTTGGGGGGGGGGAGCATTAAAAAAAGGTGGTAATAAACTCTACCATAAGAGTAATTTTCCAGTTTTTACTTAGTATTCTGGATTGCAGAATTGTATAGCTACTATGGAAAATAGTATGGCACTTCTTTAAACAAATGTGAATAGAAATACCATATGACTCAGCTATCTCTCTACTCAGTATATACCCCCAAAGAAATAAAGGGCAAAAAATAAACAGATTTATGCCTACCCATGTTTATTGCAGCGCTATCTACAATCTAAAAAGCCCATCAGTGGATAAATGATGCCTGGTAAATATATACAATAAATTATTATGCATCTCTGAAAAGCAATAATAAAACTATCAAACACCTAATGACATGCATTAATTTGGAAGACATTATGCTCAATCAAATTAGTCAGTCTCATTCAGCGGAATTCCAGTACTCGACATAATCGGATTTTCACGCGAAATGTTGAGAAAAGTTTTCATTGGAGCTCACACAAAACATCGGCCTCCAACCCGATGCACGTGATTTTTATAAACAAAAGCAGTTCGTGATTCAGTTAAGCGGCGTTCATTGGCATTGTACTTTGTTCCAAGCGTTTCACTATAATTTTCAATTTTTGAAGTTTTTTTCTACTCTTTTTAGATTAAAAAAGACATGGGTCCTAAGAAAGAGTTTTTTGCGAAGATCATCATGATAAGGAACTGGTTAACGGTGTTACCGATATTGTTGATGATATTTTCGTAAACCCTTTTAGAAAACAGTTAAGGAAACGCAAACAGCAGACCACATTAGACAGAATTTTTTTTTTTTTTCAGAGAAAGCCAGCCAGGTCCTAGTGAATAAAAAGGCAAAGAAGGGGAAAAAACTCCTGAAAAGCAGCTACCAGTTGATTTGATGGTAGGGGATTCCCCTTCCAAACAATGACTCTCTCTCCATCCCTCCTCTCCACACTCGTGTCCACAGATCCAGATCCCGATCAGTCTCAGGGTATGGACCATATTGTAGTTGTTAAAAAACTTTATTAATGTTGTGTTTTTATTTAAATTATATTATTTAACTCTGACTTTATTTACTTTGAAATTTCTGTGTAATGTTTTGTATAAAAAGTCAAGGTTAGGGTAAAAACTTGTTGGTTGAGAATGGATGAATCCGTTTTCAGTTATTTCTTATGGGAAAAAATTGATTTGGAACTCGACTGCATTGCATCTCGACGCACCTTGTAGAACAGATTCGTGTTGAGATCCGGGGTTCTACTGTACAAATCCTGCATGACACCACTATTATAAAAGAAAAGAAAAAAAAGAGACATTATTTTCACACCAAAAGAAGCAGACTTTAAAAGCTAAAGTGAGGCTGGTGGGAAATAGAGAGAAACAGAGAGGGAGGGGGTGATAAAGGTGGGGAGGGGGGAGGATAAAGACAAAGATAAGAGGAAATGTCTAGGTTACTATGAAGGTTTTGATGAGTTGGGTTGTGCAACTGTGTTTTGCATGCTTTTCCCTGTGTGTTTGTTATACTACACACACACACACACACACACACAAACACACACGTTCAGGGCAGAGCATCAGGGATGCCTGGATCTATGTGCACAAACAGTATTTTCAGAGCATCTCTCTCTCTTGCAATTTCGTTTTCTGCTGGGTTGGTTTCACGTCAAGGCCAACACAGGGTTTCTCTGTCAATTGTGGCTCCATAGCCACATGTGTCTGACAATGAGCCATGTCAGAGAACTGACAGCCCCTCTTTCATACAGTCCCAGCCAGTGTGGTGATTTAGAAACCAAAGGAAAGGAACACTGACGTAACATTCTGGAAAGGAAAGATGAACCAATGCTCCCAAATAAGAACCTTGTTGAGTGATGTAGTAGGCAAAATCATGACAGTGTCTTACGTGGCCACATATTAATCTCTTCTACATGTGGATATATTAGTTATATGACAAGAAAAAGATTTTGCAGGAATGACTAAATTAAGGCTTTTGAGATGTAGAGATTATGTTGGATTGTCTAGATGGGTGAAATTACAAGTTTCCTCATAAGAAAGAAGTAAACGTGAATGGAAAGTGACTACAGAGTAAGGAAAGAGTATAACATTGAACATATATATAGTGCATACTGAGTGTAAGGTTTTAAAAATAAATCTTTTCCAGAACCTGAAACTTTGAGGAAATTACTGCTGGATTTAAGGACTTAAGACTATGTTCATAGGAGATAGGTCAATTGGCATATCATAGTTTACAACCACAATAGTTTTCATCCTATTAGAGTGAATGCAGTGGGGATCTTAACACTTGTGAGAAGCCATGCAAGATGCAGCTTTTGATGTCTCTTTTTCCAGAACAAAGAATAGGGAACAAAATCTAAGATTCATGGAAACAATCCAAAAGACTAATAATGGATCCTATGAACCACATGAACCATACCCTCTACTACCCAGAGATCTGAAGAACTATGTGGTGCCTGACTATTCCTACCAAAAACAGTGATCATCAGGATCACAATAGAGAGTCCTAGGTAGAGAAAGTGAGAAGAAAATATGTAAAAAAAATGGCAAAACAAAAAAGTATCAACTTTATTGGTCTAAAAGAGACTAGAGAAACATCCAAGGCTGTGGCCCTTAGTGAACCTTCATAGTTGTAACTGCAATCCTATGGATTGCCTTTTTGCTAAATGAGACAGGACTTATGCATTGTGCTGCTATCCACAAGGTCAGCAGTTCAAAACCACAAGCAGCTTCTTTGAGGGAAAAGCGGGGCTTTCTACTGATATAAATAGTTATAGTCTTGGAAACTCATAAGCACACTTCTCTACCTTGTAGAGTCACTATGAGACAGTATTGACTCAATGGCAGTGGGTTTTGAGTTTAGATAAAGTGATTATTAACACCAGTGAAAAATGTAGTCTTGAATATGCTTGACCATATGAAATAAAAAAGGGCAGCATTTGCGCCCCCCCCTCCCAAAAAAAAGTAAGAAGCTAGGAATGGGCAGGGAACAAGAATGAAAAAAAAATTAGTAACCCACAGAGAAAGGAAAAGCAGTGTTTTTACATTAATGAGATTGCAACCTATGTCAGGAAATAAAATGCATATAAATTTTTGGATGGAAAGGTAGTATTCTCAATAATATTTTACCCAAACTACAACTAAAAGGGGAGAAAAAGAAGGCAAGATATCTGAATTCTCTAGAAAAGCAAAATCAGTCAAGTTTACACATGTATTTAGATAGAGGTTTATATCAAGAAAATGGCCCGTATTGTTGTAGATGTGGGTAAGTTTAAGTCCCTAACGATTCCACATCCATGGGTCAAGGGGCTGCAAGCTTCTCGTGACTCATCTAGTTTCAGGGGCTGGTGAACCCATGATCAGCAGGAAGAAATGGTTGTAAAGGTGAATGAAGCCCCAACTCGTCAGATTTATAGTTTCAGAAGAAAATGACTCCCAGGATCAGCAGACAGTATGGCACAACATTGGCTTGGGTCCAAAGTATCGGAGGTGATGAGTTAGATAAATGATCCACATGGAGAAAAAAGCAAGCAAGCTTCTCCACAATATTCTCTTATCTTGAAAGCAGGCCATGGCCCTACAGAAATTTCTGATCAATTGAATCAGAGATGTGACCTCAGTAAGAGTGTAAGATCCTTCCTAAATGTCTTACAAGTGATCGTTTGTTCATAGCAGATCCCATTACAGAAGTGATTACTTGGTATTAGGTCACATTATAGGGGGTTACTAGGTGTTAACATTCCAAACCACTAAGAATCCTGACTCACTCAGTTACCACAAATTATCACACAAGGAAACAGATTCACTCCGTGAGTCTCCAGAAGAAAAATATATTTGCTGATCATTTAAGATATATTTTTGGACTTCTGATGTCCAGAACCATAACATAAACTTGGGTTTTTTTTAAACCTTAAATATTTGGTAATAAGAAACTAATACCAGTGGTTGAAATAAAAAGGTAATTGTATTAAAGAAGATGAAAAGACCGTGATGCTAATTACATATTTATTTTCAGATCGGTCTATTCAGTAAAAGGAATTTATGAATGTTTCAAATTGGCAAAGTGAATTTTCTTGTTACTCTTGCTTTGAGAAAGTTTCTGCTTTTCAGCTTACTTTTGAAAACCAGGGTTTGAAGGAGCTGAGATAGCTTGTTACTGAATTACTATAACAGAAAAGATCATTGGAATAGATGTCAAAGAATTAAAAAGTCGAAGATTGAAGTGAGCATCTGTGTAGATAATGAATTTAAAAAAGAAATATATGCAGGAGAATGAGAGTCAATGATCAAATTAGAAAAGCATTAAAGGTGGGGACAAGGGAGCTTATAGATAAACGTAATGAGACTATTAGGAGCCAGTATCCACTCATGCATTTTAATTTATTGTCGGTTACATAGATCATCTCCAATATTTTTGTAGCTGCTTTGGTGCTAAAATGAATGTATTTATATATTTATCATGCAGGTTTTTAATTTCATTGTGGAAAAATTATAGAAACTGAATTTCTCTGTCAAAATGTACACATATTCTTAAGATTTTAATTATTTATTTACAAATTCCCTTTTTGGGAGGTTTATAAATTTATATTCTTACTAACAGTATGTGAAGAGTCTCCTGAAATTCTAGAAATAATAATTTCTAATTAAAAAATCTAATTTAGTTAATCTTATGAGCAAAAATAATTACCTCACCACTAATTAAATTTGCATGTTTATTACTA
>NW_022103907.1:7134007-7135979 GCF_000313985.2 Echinops telfairi | reverse complement strand
GATCTAGATTATTCGATTGGTACGCGGAGTCTCTATTAGCGTAGGTGTTCTGTAACATCTTTTTTCCCATCAAGATTTCCTATTTGCTTTAAGAAAGAAAAGACACGAAGGACCGGAGTACTCCTCCTTCTCTCTTCTTTTGAGGTGTGTCCAGGAAAAGGGTTCTTGTGATAAGGATTTGAGGTTAACTGGTAGCGTTTTTACCCATGGGAGTTCCATGGGACACTTACTTACCCACTTTTCTTCTCCACTTTTATGAAATCCCATATCCTTTCAAATAGCTGAGCACTTCTATAAAGAAAATTACATAGCTCTTCAATATCCAAGAAGAACTAGTTCACCTCTTCAAGTGCTGAAGCCTAGTCCCACACTGAGCTTCACAATGCACTCAAATGACATCCAAAATTCACAGAAGACTGGTAAAACTTGAAAGAAAAGCTCAGAGTACTGTTAGATTTTTGTATCTTGGGTTGCCAAATTTATATCAATTGAATTGATTCTTTATCACAGCATCAGAGGGAGAAAAATAACTAACTGAAAAATACTGAAAACCTGATTACCAATTATACCTCTGTCCTCTTTAGGACCTTAAGGTAAATTATTTGTTTTAAAACCAATTGCTACAGGCTTTCCCTAAAACCTTCCCTATTATAGTAACAGGGACAATAGGCAAAACTACAGATAGAAGGTTGCTGGATAGGCATGTTACTGAAGAGAAGAACTCACTAAGGCAATGTGAGCAGTACTTTGTTGTCTCTATTGATGCTGTCCACTGAGTAGTCTTTCCCCTCTTGTTCTAAAATGGAATACAGTTAATAAAAGCATTCGGAGAATTTGAGTCTAGTAATATTCTTATCTTGTGGAATCACCACAAGTGTCTTCACACTACCAAGACTCTTAAAGAAAAAGAACAAAACGGGAGAAGTGGGGCAGGGCTTACACTATTAAAATTTAGATGAGTCAACATTGTCTTGACCAAGGACACTGGAAACATTAAACCCTCCCTCCCTTTTTTAAGTCCTTCTTGTTGTCTGTATTTCAATACATAATAAGAGATTTATTAAAGAAACCAGAAACAATTGGAGTATTGCAAAAGAATCAGCCTTATCAAGGTTCATAAAATAATTAAATAGGCTAGCCCTATACCCCAATTGGAACTCCAGCAATATTAGCTAGGGCTAGTGTATCCTTTAGGGTACAGATTATAGCGAACTATATTTCCAATTATTGTTTTAGTCACCCAAAATGAGCCTAAGTAATTGTTTAAGTTAAACTTTGACATTTCCATTAGATGCAAGTTCAAACATTTCCACATTAAACGGCTCCATTTTACCTCCACTGTTTCCCCAGTCTGATTGAGCAGAAGTGTCACAGGGGATCTCTACCACCTCTCTCAGTGTGCCTCTTTGAACCTGTATCTGTCTCCTAACCTGAAGAGCAGAAGGGCATACTGGTCTACGCAATTCTACTCTGGTTAAACCATGGGTTAGAGATTTTCTTATAAAAGAAATTATGAAATTCAATTCAAACAGAAGGAATTTACTTGGAAAGTCTGAGTGAACTGGACAAAGTTAACTTATAACTGTGCTAGATATTTAATAGCAGTACACTTTCCTCCAACTACTACCTTTTAATAGACAAATTCCATAGGCCCTGTAAAACATTTCTATAGATCTATGCTGCTTATTTGAAACAAAAGATTGTAGACAGATAGCTAGAAAGCCCTTTCAGAAAATGCCCCAATGTGTACTAAAGCCAAAATTTATCACAAGAATGGAACCAAAAATTTAAATTAGAATTCTTTGATAATCTATGTTCTTGAATGTTTCTCATATTCCTAGGAAAGGAAATGTCAAAGGATATAGATTAGTATAATTATAGGTTAACCCAGTATACACAGTGCCCTGCATCGTGATTATAGCTTCCTTTCCAAAGAAAAATTCTATAAAGGAGTTCCACGATTTTCAACCTG
>NW_022103907.1:7130917-7132861 GCF_000313985.2 Echinops telfairi | reverse complement strand
AAAAATAAATACATCACTATTCTGGATCTATGACACTGACATTTAATGGAACCTTCTTGAAAAAGCGGGTTTATATTATTTCACTTAGAATACTGATGAGTTATTTCACATAATACTGATGAATGGTGAGGAATCCATTGGATGTCACTCAAATCACATCTCTGTGATATTTTTCATTATAGAATGAGCAAGATATTTCAGAATACAACCCTCAGTCTTGAAAACTGAAGAAAACTTTATGGACAATCCCCTTCTATGCTCAAATCTTGCCTTATAAGAAATTAGAAAAATTGGCTGACAACTACATTTCCGAGACTGACTAACCTAGTTAATCACTTCAATTTATCTTATAAGTAGGAATTTAATGAACTTCTGGTAAATGAGTATAAAATTTGAACAGTGTTAAAATTGTGCAAGGACAACAGATAAATTGAACCCCTATGTCAAACCACATAGGAAAAAATACTCACATATTGATCAATAACTTAAACTTAAGAAGTTAATTATAGAGCTTAGAAAAGGCAGAGACAAATTATTATGAGTTCTGAATATAATGCCGAAAGTACAAGCAACATGAGGAAATAGTCAAATAAGACAACAAAAACTTTTAATTTTTATGCTTTAATGACAATATCAAGAAAATGCAAAGACAATCCAGGGAATGGCACATCACATTTGCATACCATATACCTGTTGAGAAATTCATACCTAGTATATATATATATATATATATCCATAAGAACTAAATGATATTTTAAAATATCCACTACAGATGAATAATCTTTGAAAAGAGCCCCCAAATAACCTATTAAATAGGATAGACATTGTTTCCTAAACAAATCGTGCTGGCAAAATTGGATCTCCATCGGCTGAAGAATAAAACAACCCCTTCTTCAACCCATATACAAAAACTAACAGCAACAAACTAACAAACAATGGGTCAAAGACCTGAATGTAAATCCCAACACTGTAAAGATCATCAGTGGGAAATGAGAAACAAAACTGAGCATCCTATTGCAGGGCATGGATACACTAGCATGCAACCAGGGAAACAGGCACAATAGATGACAAAATAAATGACTCCAACCCGTTAAAAATATGAAACTTATGTGCATCAAAGACTTCATCAAAAGAGTAAAAAGAGAACCTTGGGCATGGGAAAATAAATTGGCAGTGGCACAATGGACAAAGGACAAAAGAAATTTCTAAAATCTGTAGAAAACTGTAAGACCTCACAAGAAAAAGGCAAATAGCCCAATTAGAAAGTGGAATAAGGACATGAACAGACAAGGCACCATGGGTAACACCCAAATGACCAACAAACATAAGAAAAATTATCCATGATCACTAGCCATCTGGGAGATGCAAATGAAAACATAATTAGATACCATCTTACACCAATATTGACAATCGAGTACATTGAAAAATGAGAAGCCGATACCAAGGGCTCAAGTAGAAAGAAAATGTTTTGAAAATGATGATGGCAACAAATGTGCAAATGTGCTTGACACATAGATGGACTGTGATAAGAGTTGTACGAAAAACAATGATAAAACCAGGAAAACACGAAAAACAATGATAAGAGTTGTACGAAAAACAATGATAAAACCAGGAAACTCCTCATGACATGGACAGACCTGGAGAACATTATGCAAAGTGAAATTAACAAATCACAGAAGGAAAAATATGCGAGACCACTGATATAATGGAAAAAATACAAAAAAAAAGATGAAGACTTTCATACCAAAGGGGACAGACTTTGGAGATTGTCAAGTGGGAGAGGGCAAAGGAGGGAAAATAAAGTAATTGACTCAACTCTTGACGGGTGTTTACTTGGGTGAAATGGGGAGGGAGAAGAGTAACCAAGGAGTGAGCTCAGGGTAAACAATTGGTGGTTTGGATAAGTAGTTTAAATTGTTGAATAAAAATTTGATGATCTGAAAT
>NW_022103907.1:7129850-7130817 GCF_000313985.2 Echinops telfairi | reverse complement strand
CGTCTGGGCCTTTCCAGGTCCCAGTCAATAAATCTTTCCATTTTACCAGTGGTTTAGGCTTAATGTCAGGACCCTGAAAATGTAGATATATGGGTGTGTGTCCTTCTGAATTACAATTTAAATGATTTATAACAAACAGAGCATGCTGTAAAATATAACGTGGAGAGTGATATTTAAGCTCTCCTGCCTGCAAACACTAGGTTTGGTTTTTAAGTGTTTGATGAGCTCTTTCTATTGTGGCCTGTCCTTGAGGGTTGTATGGAATTCCTGTGATATGTTTGATCCCAAAAGTGGAACAAAGGTTCTTAAAAGCAGTAGAGGTATAAGCAGGGCCATTATCAGTTTTTATCTGTCTAGGCTGTCCCAAAATGGCGAAAGAGTAAAACAAATGTTGATTTACATCCTTAAATTCTTCTCTGGTATGGACTGAGGCAATGACTGCGTGTGAGAAAGTCTCTATGCAAATGTGCACAAAGGAAAGTTTACCAAAACTAGGGATATGAGTAACGTCCATCTGCCTTATGTCATTAGGCATCAATCCTCGAGGATTGACTCCAGTTGGTAAGGTTGGAGCCTGGGTTGGGCACACAGAACACTCTCTAACAACTTCTCATGCATCTTCTCTGGTTATGTGATAACTGTAATCTCAAAGCATTAGCATTTTGATGATGTAAAACATGGCTCTTGGAGGCCTGTTCTATGGATAAAATCATGGGTCATGGGAAGGCATCTGCTTGTGTATTCCCTTCATGTATTGGACCTGGCAGGTTACTGTGAGAGCTAACATGCCCTATAAAAGATTGTAATTTATGTTTGCTTATTAAATTTTGTAATTTAGTCAATAAATCAAATATAGTGGTTTTCTGGGGAGGAATGGATGCTGTCTCTATGAATGGAAACCATTTAACCCCACACTGTGAATCTGAATAAAGATTAAATAAAGTATTAGGTAATGTTTCAAATACAT
>NW_022103907.1:7126320-7129398 GCF_000313985.2 Echinops telfairi | reverse complement strand
CTGGAGAGCCAGAAATAAAATCACATAAATACAAATTGCTTATCAGAGTACCAAGATCAAAGACTCAAAAACAAACAAACCTAAACTCACAGCCCAGGACTCATAGCAACAATTATAGACCCAGATACAACTGTTCCTGTGATTTCCCAAGACCATAACTTTTTTTTAATCAACTCCTTTCCCATTTTTCCGTGGCTTTGCCTATTGTTCTTTCTTTTTTTAACAGTTTTACTGGAACTTTATCCATATTTCATGCAATTCAATAATTCAATCATATCAAGAAGAGTTACGCAATTATCACTACTTTCAATTCTAGAACATTTTTCTCTTCCTTTTACTCATTGAAATTTATGTAAATTTTTTCTAATTGTGGCAAAAATATACACAATAAAACATATTCCAATGCCACAACTTCTACATGTATAATTCAGTGCTGTTGGTTGTACTCATGTTGTACAACCATACTGATGTCAATTTACAAATAAACTCAATGCATCCTAAGCACACTCTAGCTCCTTCACCCATGGTAGCCGTTGGTCAAGTTTGTGCAGTACATTGACAGGGAGCTGCCAGAGGTTCAGGCTAGATTCAGAGGAGGTTGTAGAAGAAGTGAGATCATTGTTGAGGGCAGATGACTCTTAGCTGAAAGAAAAGAATACCAGAAATATGTTTACTTGAGTTTTATTGACCACGCCTAGGCATTTGACTATGATATGTGGATCATAACAAACAATAGCTAACCTTGAAAAGAATGGGAAGTCCAGAACACTATTGTGTTCATTAGGAAGCCGTACACGGATCCACAGGGAGTTGTGCAAACAAAGAATTCTGCATGGCTTAAAATCAGGAAAAATATGTGCCAGGGCTGGATCGTTTTGCCATACGTATTCAATCTGTATATTTAACAAATAATCAGAGAAGCCGGATTATATAGAGAGTGTGTTATTAGGATTGGGGAAAGGTTTATTAACAACTGGGAGACGCTCTGACACCATCTTGCTTGCTGAAAGCGTGGCGGACTTGAAGCACTTGCTGATGAAAATCACGATTTTCAGCCTTCAATATGGATTATAGCTCAATATAAAGAAAACGAAACTTCTCACAACTGGACCAATAGGTAGCATCATGATAAACGAGGAAAGTTATATGTTGCCAACGTTTTGGTCTTGCTTGGATCCACAACAATGCTCATGGAAGCAGCAGTCAAGAATTCAGAATATTCCTTGTGTTAGGTAAATCTACTGCACAAGACCTCTTTAGAGTATTGAAAAGAAAGGATGCTACTATGGAAACTGAGGTAAATCTTGTCGGAGTCCAGCTCCAGGAGGGTTTAACTGGATACAGTGAACACAGACAAGACAGACACAAGAAATGTTCTGGTGGAAGCAATCTCTGCTGAGTTCTTCCAAACATCTATATTTATGCCAAAAAAATGTTTTTCAGACCACGACATAAAAACAATGCCTTATGATTAACTCTAAAGTCACCCTCATTGTTTCCACTAAAACCTGATAAAAGACCATTATAAGGTCTGTACTTTTTTCTATCACTTTCTGTCCTCTTCCTGGTTCTTTCTTTCTGTACTGCTTGTCTTAAAAGTCACATACTACTCTTGATTGAGGTGTTCAGGAAATTTGGTTAGACTCATATCCTACTCACTGCCCTATTTTTTGCTCACAATGTTCCTTTTCTCGTTGACTAACTTAACACAATGAAACTACCTCATGTGCTACTTCAAAGCCTAATATCTGCAAGCAGAGGTATATGCTTCTCAAATATTTTCCTTTACAATCTCTCCCATGGTCACTGTTCCATTGTCTACCTATGTCTCTCTTATTTTTTATACTCCTGAGGCACCATGGGGAGCCAAACTGTCTGATTCTTTGCCAAAGACTTAATGTTTTCCCTTTTACATGTTTTCTATTAATGTTAACCGTTCTCTCTCCTTCTATGCAAGCCCCTGTCCAAGGTTAAGGGGCATCAGTTGGAGGAGGCAGTCTATAAGGTCCTCTATATTGGGGAGGCCAAAAGAGTCCCCCACTACCTAATCTGAGTGGAATCCAGGGTTTTTTAGTGGGTTTCATTTTTCTCCTCTGACCTCAACTTTGGGGTTTCTTCCTCACTCAATTCCCACGTATCGTTCTCAGAATTCCCAAAGATGTTTTCCTGTCTAAGCCTCTCCAATGCTTCAGTTAAGGAAAACCCCGTCACATAGAAGCAAGTTTTACATCTGGTTTCATTTTTACTTCTCAAGGCTGCCCTCGCATCCACTCCAGGTGTGGTAAACATGACAATGCACAAAATTCTCAAGAATGGATTTAACAGAGCCCCACTGAGTCCCAAGCTTTCTGCTTGGGAAAAAATATCGTCACTTAATTTCATAGATTTTTTTTAATTGCATGAAATAAATTGGGTATGCCAGTATAGAAAACCTTAGCTATAGCCCTTATCAGAAACTTTGGAAACTAGGCAATAAAACGGAATAATATAATGCCTGCATCTCAGTAATATTGAGATGTCCTGACACTTGGATTACATGTTGTCCACATGGAACAAACAATGAAGACACAATATTTTTTATCGTAATTTATTGTCATTGTGTAAGTTTTTGGTATCATTTTCTATTTATATATTCTACATTACTATATTTAAAATGTTCACACCCACTGAATCAATTATGATTCACAGTAACCCTATGGGACAGATTAGAACTACCTCTCTGGGTTTGCAAGATTTTATATATAGCCTCATGTTTATCCTGTGGAGTGTTTGGTGGTTTCTAACCACCAACCTTGTGGTTAGCAACTCAACACATAATCTACTACGCCACGAGAGAGCCTCTACATTCCTGTATATTGTTGGTGTTGGGTGCCATGGAATCAGTTCTGACCAATAGCTACCTTATGCACAACAGAATGAAACACTGCCCTGCCTTGTGCCAACCTCACATGTAAGACAACCAGGGCAAGGGCAAGGACTCTAGTCAGATATCCTGAGAGCTCGGGTGTCATTCCCGGCTCTGCCGTTTTTTGAAAGTCGCTCTATTTTCTTGGTCTTTAAGGTCTTCAACTATAACAA
>NW_022103907.1:7122494-7125987 GCF_000313985.2 Echinops telfairi | reverse complement strand
AGCCTGAGTATATAAAAGCAAAACACCCTTGACTGAACGATGAGGTGAAGAGAGGAGTGCAAAACCACTCCCTTGAAATGTTCAACTGCTTCTCCCTGGAAACCTCACCCTGCACAGTTTCTACTGAGCTCTCAATCACCTATAAATCATTCTCCATCTTACCAATCTCTAACCCAATCCGTGGCCATCAGCTGGGGGAAACTCAGAGGCCCCATGTATAGTATCGTCAAGGCTGTGAATCCGAGTGAAAGTGGAGAGCCTTATCTCTCTCCAGCGGACCTGATGGTGTGTTTGAACAACCAAACCTACCACTTATTCCATAAGGTCATCAGAACTCTTTCCAGGTTTATCCAAGCAATATTATATGCAAATATATTAAAATATAGTGATGATAGTCTTTGGAGTTAGTTCATTGTTAATAGTGTTTGAAGTCTCAATTTTACAAGTAAAACAAAACCCTGGGTGGCCCTAAAGGGATGAAAAGTATTGTATGCTTATTGTAAGGGAAATGTGAGTGGCCACGCATGATGGGTAGTGAATATATAATCAGTGCACACCAATTTTAGGCAAAGCAAAAGCTTTATCAAGGAAAGATAACAGGAGAGAATTATGAGAGCAACTAGATTTGCCCCTGATACTCACAGGACATTCAGGTACAAGAACGAAGGCATAGTGTCACCAAATGCATCAATCTGAGAAAATTTTCAAACTATTAACCAAAATTATTCCCTGAAATAATCTTTAAAATCAGCAAGAATTTCGCTAACTTAGCGAGGATGTTTGACAAGCGTATTGCACTCTATTTAGAACTTTCTAAAGGAGAGCAAGTTGTGCAAAGTAACTGCAAAACATTGAGGAGAAGTTTAGGGTTAATGAGATTAGGTCAATGTGTGAAACAGTATGAGTAAAGGCAATAGAACAGCGACACAACATGAAAAATGTTATCAGTACCACTTAAGTATATATAGAAGTTGATGAATGAGTGTGAATTCTGCTGGGTATATATTTCCAAAAATAAGTTTTAATTTAAAAATAAAAATCGCCATGAGAAAAAAATAAAAATCACTAGTTAGCCATCTCATGCATATCTTGACAAAGTATCAATATCAGACTTCCAATTTCCTAGAGAGAAGCATGAATCTGATCCAGTTAAACCGTGAAAGAATTCTATCAATCTATATTCCACTCGGTGAAAAACAAAAACATACTGGTAGTCCATGGCACCACTACTCACCCGTCTGTTTGTTGTCTTGTGCTAGATGGCATGTTCCTTTTCTGCCGGAAGCTGAGCAGACTCTGTTTCAGGTCCCAGCAGAGTCATTTATGGGGGCTAGGTTTCAGCAGAGTTTCAAAATGAAGGCAGATTATCAAGACATCCTTGAACACTTGCGAACGACCACAGAGCATCATCTGACTCCTTTTCTTTGAACACATCATCAAGAGCGACCAAGGACTGCAGGAGGATATCTATCATGTGGGGTGAGGTAAAGGAACTTGAAGGGTGAGCAAGCCCCTCAGTGACATGGATTGGTACAACAGCCACGGCAGCAGGCTTACATGTGCTGGTAACTGTGAGGATGACACGGAGCTGGACAGTGTTTAGTCCATTTGTGCTTAAGGTTGCCCTAGGTCAGAGTTGACTGTAGAGTAGCTAACACCAACCCAAGATAGGGACTTGCAAAACCAAAGGCCGTGATGCAGAGATTAATGCGATTGTCAAGGACTTCAAAGATGCCAGAGAGGTTGCTCATATTATAAATCCGCTCAGCTCACCTAATTGTATTATGAAGAAGCCAAATGAATGTTGGAGCATTGCGGTGCTTTACCGTAATTTCATCAAGCAGTGAGTTCAATAGCAGCTGTTCCTCAAGGAATTCAACACAGCCCCGTCTCTGACCTGCAGTTGTTGAACTATTGGAGTTCATTTTTCTCTATTCCTTTAGTAGAGATTATGAGGTCAACTGGGACAAAACAACAATGCACCACCTCTTCCTTCTGTAAGATATGTTTAATTCCCAGACTATTGTTTTCAGCTAAAGCAGCCCTGGCGGTGTAGTAGATTGCTAGCATGGCTGCTACCTACAAGATCGGCAGTTCTGATGCACCAGCTGCTCTCCAAGAGAAAGATGAGAAATTCTGCTCCTATAAAGATTTATAGTCTCTGAACTCGGTAGAAAGGGAAGATCTACTCTATTCTGTAGGATCACTATGAATCAGAATTGACTCGATGGCAGTGAGTTTGGGTTTTGGTTTGGATTTAATCTAAGATTCCAGTATCTTAATAGTCTCACCCTTCCTCAGATCATAACAGTAGTTATTACATTCAATTCTGATCTGCATACAAAGGAGGTTTGAAATTAATTTGCTGGTAATTTGCAATGTATGAGGACATTTTTAAGTTTTATAGTAATTTGACAATGTAAGTTTTCACTCACAAAACTAATGTTAAACTTTCAACATGTGTTTTATGTCTTCATTATTTTTAAGTTAATTATCTTATTACATTTTATAAAAGTGGTAGTTTGAAATTGACTGGAAATTCATTTTAAAAACACAACTGAAAAACACCACATCAAAGGTAGTTTGAGAAGCTTTGACCTAGATCAAGATTCACAAGTTCATCAAACTACTTATGTGGGATTTGGTTTTTATGGGTCATAAACTAAGTTTTTATATTTTTAATTCATAAAGCAACATGAACAAAAGAATATGTGACACAGACCACATAAGATCAGCAGAGCCTACACTATCAACAACAAGCTGTGAGATCTGTGACCACCCAAAAAAAATCTCAATTTGAAACCTGAAGATAATATATGGACAGTTACTTGGGCACATTATCAAGTAAAGGACACGTTTTCTAGTTTTTACTGGTATCTAAAATGAGGGACTATTGTAGAAAGTGCAGTGCAAGGTCTTTTGCCACTAACATCACATGATGCAGGAATTCCTGCGGTCTATGGGGTCTCTGTGACAGATAAAATGATAGTATTGGGACCGTTTGACAGGGCCCTATAAATGAATCACTGTTCAGAAACCTAAGATTTTAAATAGTAAATCATACTCTTTCTGCAGAAAACCATTTTCATTTTGAAATACACCTTCTCTTGCTGCTGGACTCTGAATATTTGACCATGAGCCCCAGAGTTACTAGGCAGTCTGAGCTCCTCATCCTAAACTCAGTGTTATCTGCACCACTACATCATAAACCTTGATGTGGATGGAGCGCCCATCATCGAGCTCCTGTCATATATATGAGATTGGGCTCAGGACAGTTCTGAAGGCATTCATGAATTGTATGAGCAAGTAACTCAGACTCCCGTGGTACCTCTTCCTGTTACATTGTCTCTTCTCACTCAGATTACATTTTGCCCTCAAAGAGAATGACCTAGTCCTGGCCTATTCACTGAGAAGGAAAACTAGAACTGCGGGGTATGGTATTTACATCATCTGTTGTCAATTTGAGAGGATTAAGAGGGAAGGGTTGGAATCT
>NW_022103907.1:7118131-7122394 GCF_000313985.2 Echinops telfairi | reverse complement strand
ATGACACGGAGCTGGACAGTGTTTAGTCCATTTGTGCTTAAGGTTGCCCTAGGTCAGAGTTGACTGTAGAGTAGCTAACACCAACCCAAGATAGGGACTTGCAAAACCAAAGGCCGTGATGCAGAGATTAATGCGATTGTCAAGGACTTCAAAGATGCCAGAGAGGTTGCTCATATTATAAATCCGCTCAGCTCACCTAATTGTATTATGAAGAAGCCAAATGAATGTTGGAGCATTGCGGTGCTTTACCGTAATTTCATCAAGCAGTGAGTTCAATAGCAGCTGTTCCTCAAGGAATTCAACACAGCCCCGTCTCTGACCTGCAGTTGTTGAACTATTGGAGTTCATTTTTCTCTATTCCTTTAGTAGAGATTATGAGGTCAACTGGGACAAAACAACAATGCACCACCTCTTCCTTCTGTAAGATATGTTTAATTCCCAGACTATTGTTTTCAGCTAAAGCAGCCCTGGCGGTGTAGTAGATTGCTAGCATGGCTGCTACCTACAAGATCGGCAGTTCTGATGCACCAGCTGCTCTCCAAGAGAAAGATGAGAAATTCTGCTCCTATAAAGATTTATAGTCTCTGAACTCGGTAGAAAGGGAAGATCTACTCTATTCTGTAGGATCACTATGAATCAGAATTGACTCGATGGCAGTGAGTTTGGGTTTTGGTTTGGATTTAATCTAAGATTCCAGTATCTTAATAGTCTCACCCTTCCTCAGATCATAACAGTAGTTATTACATTCAATTCTGATCTGCATACAAAGGAGGTTTGAAATTAATTTGCTGGTAATTTGCAATGTATGAGGACATTTTTAAGTTTTATAGTAATTTGACAATGTAAGTTTTCACTCACAAAACTAATGTTAAACTTTCAACATGTGTTTTATGTCTTCATTATTTTTAAGTTAATTATCTTATTACATTTTATAAAAGTGGTAGTTTGAAATTGACTGGAAATTCATTTTAAAAACACAACTGAAAAACACCACATCAAAGGTAGTTTGAGAAGCTTTGACCTAGATCAAGATTCACAAGTTCATCAAACTACTTATGTGGGATTTGGTTTTTATGGGTCATAAACTAAGTTTTTATATTTTTAATTCATAAAGCAACATGAACAAAAGAATATGTGACACAGACCACATAAGATCAGCAGAGCCTACACTATCAACAACAAGCTGTGAGATCTGTGACCACCCAAAAAAAATCTCAATTTGAAACCTGAAGATAATATATGGACAGTTACTTGGGCACATTATCAAGTAAAGGACACGTTTTCTAGTTTTTACTGGTATCTAAAATGAGGGACTATTGTAGAAAGTGCAGTGCAAGGTCTTTTGCCACTAACATCACATGATGCAGGAATTCCTGCGGTCTATGGGGTCTCTGTGACAGATAAAATGATAGTATTGGGACCGTTTGACAGGGCCCTATAAATGAATCACTGTTCAGAAACCTAAGATTTTAAATAGTAAATCATACTCTTTCTGCAGAAAACCATTTTCATTTTGAAATACACCTTCTCTTGCTGCTGGACTCTGAATATTTGACCATGAGCCCCAGAGTTACTAGGCAGTCTGAGCTCCTCATCCTAAACTCAGTGTTATCTGCACCACTACATCATAAACCTTGATGTGGATGGAGCGCCCATCATCGAGCTCCTGTCATATATATGAGATTGGGCTCAGGACAGTTCTGAAGGCATTCATGAATTGTATGAGCAAGTAACTCAGACTCCCGTGGTACCTCTTCCTGTTACATTGTCTCTTCTCACTCAGATTACATTTTGCCCTCAAAGAGAATGACCTAGTCCTGGCCTATTCACTGAGAAGGAAAACTAGAACTGCGGGGTATGGTATTTACATCATCTGTTGTCAATTTGAGAGGATTAAGAGGGAAGGGTTGGAATCTGGCCTGTCAATCAGGTCATAGCTTGATGACCTCCTTTGGAGGTGCTAAGGAGATAAATAGCTCACTGGAGGCAGGACTCCTGCTCACTCCCTTAGAGAGTCTCTACTGATAAAACATATGGAGCTATGCTGATGGTAGTGAAAATTCTGGACCTTTAGGAGCCATGTAGAGACCCACGCCAACCCTGAGATGCTTCCACCACCACTGGATCCACAAGATTATCCGCCTACTGACCTGTGATCTTCCTGCATTTGGCATCATTGCATGTGTCTTGCGAGTCTAAAGAGGAATTTATAGATTGGTATCAGACATATGGGCTAATATCAGACTTATGGACTAATCTGGAATGGGCTGGGATGTTTGCTCAATATTCAGTTGCCCTTATATATATAAAGCTCTTTCTTATGTACATATCAGTGTCTATGAATTTGTTTCTCTAGTCAACATAGGGTATACAGATGGTTCCAGATAATAATCTGATTTCACCTCATCACGGATGTCAGCAGTGGTGCTAAAGAATATTGGTGTAAGGGACACCCTCCCTGTTGGTAGAACATTGAGCAGGTGTTCTCTCTGCCTGGAAGAGGATAATATACTTCTCTGATTTGTGGGGGTATCATGAAAAATTTAATTGAATGACCAAGCACTTGAAAGAAACAAGCTCCAAAGTTTGGTGACATTGATTCAGACGTATGTAGATGCATATTTCATAAGGAGCATCAAGTGAAGGTATATTTTCAACCATGTAAACATATCAGAAGATGCTCTCAACTAGTAAATGGATAAAATATTCCATTCTGTGACTGTCAACCAGGGTGAATGGGCTCAGTAAGACAGTTGCATTTACCATGGCCAATGTACTTACATCCACTCTGGAGGGTGAACCATGTTGAAATGTCTGTTGTCAACTCAACATCATCTCCAAGCCCCCCTTTTCACTGCACAGGAGCAGGCAAGAACTGCTGTGGAGGATAGCCTACTCCATGTGACCATGGGTTCTATGTTTCCAATGAGAGAAACTTGGAATTCTTTGCAAGAAGAACGAAGCTGAGATCCTTATTCTTAGGCTTTCATGGTGACAGATATTTCTTCAACATCTCCAGTGTGCCCACATTTTTGTGGTAGCTTGACAGCTATAGGGAATTTTCCCAAATATATGGAAATTATAACAGTTCCTAACTACCTTCTAAGTGTCACATCCTTCAAGCTATGGTGATTGATGATCTTCCATCTGCAGCCTCCCAGTGTTCACTCCCTCATCTATTCCTATAACCATGTAAACCCTAATTCCTTTAATTAACTTCCTAGTCCAATATTATCTAGACTGGATCTCTTTTATTGACCAACCCTAGGCTGCTACACATTATCTTCCTTTTATTTTATCTAAGTGCTTCTGTCACTCAAATGCTCTCTGGTTACCAAAGCTCGGTCCATCTGCAACACTGGCAAATGTACAACTCACACATTTTTATTGCATTCTAATGTGGCTGCCTTTTGTTTTGAAAATATAGGGCAAAATGTGGGGAAGTATGAGACTAGGAATGGATGTTACTCATAAGAAAGGATGTTCATGGTTACAGATTATGCTGTGCCAGTACTGAGTGCCACATCATACACCTTTAAATAAGTTCACTGTGTATGTGTGAATCACAGTGCCCTCTAAAGGGTAGGGCCCAGGACCAGAGCCTGCCTTTCTCCAATCTAAAGGTAGTTCAAGAGCAAGAGTAATCTGACCAACAAGACAACTTGCATAGGTACGGTACTCTCTCTTCTGATATGTGTATTCCTATCATTTTAGAAGCTAGCACATTTAGAAGCTGAGATGTATTATGTCCATGTTTCTGTAAAGTCATTGAAATGCAGAGTGATTCATTCATGTTATTTCACAAATAGAAGCAATCCACATGAATCTGTCACAGCATAACTAAGACTCTCCTTTGTTAAACTCAGAGAGAAGGATCCAAGGGACATATTATATGACCTTAGGATGCTTCATTCAAGTTAAGAAGGACTCCAAACTGTTTTAAGCCTTTCAGCATTATACATCAAAATTACTTAGTAGAATTATGCTTTAAGTAGCCAACAAAGAAACTGACCAAATGGCCTATATGCTACAGTGCACTTGTCCTAGGCTGCCTCCTGCATCAGTGTTATCTAAACCCAGATAGAAGACATCAATTACTGCCCCAGCGGTAAAGAAGATTTCATGCTATGTTCATCCGAAGATTAAAGAGATAGGAAAGATGCTGAGAGATCTTCAAATTCATCAAGATTGAACTTAAATTGCTCCAAGGAGAACATAATCCTTAAGGGAAAGGATATTCAACTTCCTCTGCTTTTTTTTTTT
>NW_022103907.1:7115135-7116463 GCF_000313985.2 Echinops telfairi | reverse complement strand
ACATGCTGCTGTCTCCTACCTTTGAACTCCAGTAGAAAAGGAGAGTGTGTAGCACCCTCTTTCTAATACATTGACTTGAGGGCAATGGGTTTGGATTTTATTGTTTAATATTTATGTGTAAGGTAGTGCCCAACTCATAACAACCCCACTATGAGGAGCACTCATATAGCACTTTCCCCTGATATATATGTAAGTCCAGTATGTTTCCACAAGTCAGTTATAATCCTGTCTCTTCAAGAAGACCCTTTTTTTCCCTGATAAATAGACAAAAGGCTACCTTTATTCACCTCTGGCAGATATTACTTTATGGTCATTTCTCTAGAACTCAAGGGCTCTGCTGTGTTTAAGTTTGCAGTAGGTATTAAGTACTAAAGAAGATGCTCTTCCTTGCTGCTTGATATTTCATGATTCCTGCCTTTCCTACATGAGGGTCATGTGCAGTTCAGTCAACTACTTCAAGCTAGTCTTGTGACTTCTATAAAAAGATCGGGTGAGACTAGATAATTAAGAGACTTCTGGCCCACCAAGTGGATTGCCCAGTTGTTATCTATGAAATAATGCCATTGCAAGGATGAGTTGTCATGTTTTCCATCTCACTGAACTTAGAAATAGAACCCATCCTAGATCCGAAAGCATGCCTTATTACAAGTAAGAAGAATAGCTTATAGTGGTATGTATCTCAGAGTCCCTGTGAGCCCAGGGTCCCTGTGCTGAGAACCTCCTAGACCAAAGAGACAGAGAGCTATACCACTAAACAGAGAGAGAGACAGAAGGACCACAGATATAATGCATGAGAAATAATGAATAGTGGAAGCAAGCCCAGCAGAGTGGCAGAGACGGTAAGTTCCGTGTGGCCATCGTAATGAATGATCAAACCAAGAAAAGAGGTAGAGTCCTGTGGGAGGGGCTACTTGTGTCAAAATTTATAAAAAGTTTGGAGGATGAAAATATGTTCGACTTCCACCTCATAGGAACCAGCCTTGGGCTGAGGTGGATCTTCATTCTCCCTCTTCTCCTAGTGAAGTTAGAGGACTTCTGACGCCATGCAGCGATCCTGACACAGCTCTTCAGAACGGTGCTCCCACGGGCTCAGTCTAACCTCTTCTTACCTGCCCAAGGAAGCCCTCAGTTACTCTAAACTCCCCAAATGCTCCTCTTCGGGGGGGTGGGGGGTGGGGCAAGTTCTCAAGAGGACCCTCAGGCATAGGCATGGAAAATGACTATGATGCTGATATCAGTGTGGGGAACAGAAGGATTTCTCTTAAGTTGTCTCCCCAAAATATGTACCAAACTTAGCTGCTTTAGCGTGACTGTTCTTTAGGCAGCGA
>NW_022103907.1:7112152-7114315 GCF_000313985.2 Echinops telfairi | reverse complement strand
CCTGGCTTCTGCCACTGCCCTCCTACATTTACCCCTTTCTGGTTGATTAGGACACTTACCTGCCTGCTTCCCTGTCTTCTGAACGTTCCCTGGTCTATTCTCCTTGTCCTTCTGCATTCATGGCTAAAACACACACACACCCCCAAATAAAAACCACGTTATTGGCATTTGTATGGGGATGGAGTTCATCTATTAGTGTCACTACCCTTAGAATTTCCTCTCATCATCTGAAAAAAGAACCTGGTAGGTACACATATTCTGAGGGGCATCATCACCAGAGACAGCATGGCATGGCAGACGATGATGAGTTTGGGGGTCAAAGACTCTGAGATTCAGTCATAGCTTTGCTTTTGATAAATAGAAGATTTGGCGTGCATTAACATATCAAGTCTCAGTTTTCTTATCTATCAAATGGTAACAATGTGTATTTTATAGGTTCCTCAAGAGGGAGGAGCCTTGGTGGCATACTGGTTATGCATTGGGCTGGCTGTTCATTGCAAGGTCAGCGGTTTGAAACCATCGATGGCTCTGAGAGAGAAAAGCAGGTCTTTCTACTGCTGTAAAGAGTTACAGTCTCAGGCATCCACAGGGGGAAGTTCTACATCATCGTATGGGGTTTTTATGAGTCACCATTGACTCAAAGACAGTGAGTTTGATTTAGTCAAGAGAGTCTGGCAAGGGAATATTTACAATTTGTCTTACTGAAAGGCTTGGACCTTTTTTTACTTGTGTTGTTATTGTTTTTTATTATTAAGTTCATTCCAACTCACAATGTCCCCATGTGTCAGAATAAAACTGCCTCATAGCATTTCCTTGACTGTAATCTTTATGGAAGCAGATCGCCAGGTCTTTACTCCACACAACCTCTGGGTGGGTTTAAACCATGACATTTTCAGTTAGTCCATTTACTGTCATCAAGTACATTTGTATTCATATCAACCATAGAGGAGAAAGTAGAACTGCTCCTCGGAATTCCTGAGACTGTACAGATGAGTAGACAGTCTCATCTTTCTCCCACAGGGCAACTGGTAGGTTTGAACCACCAATCTTGCTGTTAGCAGACCAACAAAGCTTCACTCAGTTCGCAGCCAGTCACTCAACCATTGTGCTTGTTTGGACCATCAAGTCCGTCCCAGCTCACAGTAAGCCTGTTACAACAGAAAGAAAGTCTGTCTAGTCCTGCATCAGACTCGAAATTGTCTGGATGCTGGAGACCATTGTTGCAGCCACTGTGTCAATCCATCTCCTTGAGGATCTTTCTTTTTTCTATTTTATTGAGCAAAATATACTTTTCTAAGGACTGGTCTTTTCTGATGACATGGACCAAGTTTTAGAAAAAGAAAAAAACTCTCATCATCCTCTCGGTTCTAAGGAGCATTCCAGGTGTACTTCTTTCAAGACAGATTTGTCTGTTCTTCTAACGGTCCATGGTACTTTCAGTGTTATTCACCCTCTCTCGTTTAAATGCATCAGTTTGTTTGGAGTCTCCCTGACTCATTGTGAAGCTTTCACCTCCATACAAGGGGAATAAACTACCATGACTTGCAGCAGGCACATCTCAACGTTGTTCAAAGTGACAGCTCGGGTCTTTACCGCTGTTATCAGGTCGTGCACAGTAGCAGATTTACCTGATGCAGTGCATCTTGTAATTTCTTGATGATGACCTTCATGAGCGTTGATTGTGTAAAATAAAATGAAATCCCTGACAGCATCGATATTTTCCCCATTTATCGTGGTGTTGTCTATTGGTCCAGTTGTGAGCAATTGTGCTTTATTACCAGTAAGTTGCAATCCACACTGAAGTTTGCATTCTTTAGTGACTCATGAATGTTCGTTTGATTTTATTAGCTTGAAGGTCAAAGCGTCATCCATGGACCAGAAGCATTGAGGCATTACACAGAAGCTTGTTTAAAATATAGAACTTTAAGCCCAACTTTAGAGCAGCTGAATCAGAAGCTGCACTTTAACAAGATCCCCAGAGAATTTATATACATATTTTTATATATATTAAAGTTTAAAGAACTCTGCTCTTGAGGCTCATTTTTATTGACTGACAGCTGTTGGAGTGGGACAGAGCTGGAGGCTGTGGGAATGTCTACTATTGATGTTCCAGAAAATTCATCCTGGGGCAGATTGAAGAAACCACGTGAGAAAATTGTGGAA
>NW_022103907.1:7109067-7110599 GCF_000313985.2 Echinops telfairi | reverse complement strand
ACTGCCAAGAACAGGGGTTGGATGTGAGAAAATTTCATTATGTGCACATTTTCCTTTGAAAAAAATTAAATGCTCAGAACTCTCTCCCAAGAACACTTTTTAGCAGCAACCTGGAATTTATTCAATTGCTTGTGCGCGCGCGTGTGTGTGTGTGTGTGTGTGTGTGTGTGTCTTAAAGAGTTGATTTTTCTTTTCTAGTGGAACTTCAGTTAAACTTGTTAGCAAAAGTCTTACTAATAGTATTCAGCCAAAGTATTTTTCAGTGGGACTTCTTAGATTTGCATTTGGCAGCATTGGGTTTTTTGTTTGTTTGATTGTTTCCACCTGGAAATCTCCAGAGAATTTCTACATCAATATATGAGTACAGTCGCTACTCCACAATTTATTTTATGTTAAACTTGATTTGGATATCACAACATGCATCTGCATGAAGATGACACATATGGCTATATAATTAATGCTTTCAGGACTGAAGGTGAGCACCAGTTTTAATTAAAACTTCAGTGGGATCCCTAGGCTCCTCTATGCCTTAAGAAAAGACCAGAGTTACTGAGTATTTTAATTTGATGATGGCAATCATATAGTATAATTTATTGAACACCTCTTATGAATTAGGGCTTTTGATCCTGATCTGTCTCTCTGAGTCATACCATGCTTTCTTAACTGACCACCTCCATTACTACAGTGCAGAAGAGTGTACAATGTCTTGCTTATTTATTTTAAGTAAGGAATGGCAGACCCCACTTTGAGGTAATTTATCTGTTCACCAGTAAGAATTTAAATCGTTGGATTAAAACTTGACCTTTTTTTCTCTCTCTCTCAAAGAATTGAGGTCTTTTAAAAAAAATCATTTTATTGGCAGCTCTTACATTTATCACAATCCATACATACATCCATTGTGTCACACACATTTGTACATAAAGCATTTTCAAAATATTTTCTTTATATTTGAGCCCTTGGTATCAGCTCATTTCCCCCTCCCCCACCCTCCCAATCTGATGAACCCTTGATAATATATAAATTGTGTGTGTGTGTTTGTGTGTCATACACCGACCACTGTCTCTCTTCGCCCACTTTTCTGTGTGCCCTTGGTATCAGCTTATTTTTCCCCCTCCCCCAAATTTCTGCTCCCATGAACCTTTGATAATTTATAAATTTGTTGTTGCTTTTTTCATGTCGTACACCAACTACAGTCTCCCTTCACCCACTTTTCTGATGTCCGTCCCCCTGGGAGGGGGTTCAATGTAGATCCTTGTGATCGGTTCCCATTTCTCCCCTAGACCTTCCCCTTCCCTTCCTGATAGCACTACTCTCTTTATTGGTCCTGAGGAGTTTGTCTGTCATGGTTTCCCTGTGTTGCAACCTCTTATCTGTATCAGTGTACATTCTCTAGTCTTGCCGGCATGTAAGGTAGAATTGGGGTCATGATAGTGTTTGGTGGGGAGCATTAAAGTGTTAGAGGAAAGTTGTATGTTTCATTGGTGCTATACTGCACCCTGACTGGCTCATCTCTTCCCTGAGACCCTTCTGTA
>NW_022103907.1:7092295-7107557 GCF_000313985.2 Echinops telfairi | reverse complement strand
TGGATTAGGTCTGGCCCCTTCCGGGACCTGGACCTCACCCCAGGAATGTATACATATAGTAGATTTCCCCTATGCCCTTTCTGCATTTTTAAGCTTACCTTAGCGGACTCATGTTGTACTTGTCCTTCTACTTCACTTAGCATGATTTCCTACAATTCTTCCCAGGGGATGATGTGCTTCATCCATTCATCATTGCTTTTTAGGGATGCATAACACTCTATTGTATGTATGTATCACAGTTTTTGAGTCCATTCATCCGTTGATGGAAATTTGGGTGGTTTTCTACTCCTTGAGATGGTGAACTGTGCCACGATGAACATTGGAGCACGGATATCTAGCTGTGATTTCTTTCTTGCCTCTTCTGGGTATATGCCCAGTAGGGGGATTGCTGGGTTGTATGGTAGCTCAGTTTCCATCTGTTTTAGATATCGCCAAATCGATTCCATAGTAGCTGTACATACATACTTACAGGTCCACCAGCAGTGGACGAAAGATAGTTCCTATCTCACCATAGCCTCTCTAACACTTGTTACTTTGTGATTTTTTTTTAAATTGGACTATATTTGAGAGTGTTAGGTGGTATCTCATAGTTGTTTTGATTTGCATTTCTCTTATGGGTAATGATTGGGAACATTTTTTCATATGTTTATTGGCCATTTGGATTTCTGTACTTGTGAAACTTCTGTTCAGGTCCTTTGCCAAATTCCTCAGTGGACAATTAGATTTCTTCTTTGTGGAAGCTAGCAGAGTATTGTAGATTTTAGTAATCAGGCCTTTGTCTGATGTGTCATTTCTAAAGATGTTTTCACAGTCTGTGGGCTCTCTTATTATTCTCTTGGTGAATTCTTTTGATGTACACAGGTGTTTTATCTTCAATATATCCCATTTGTTAATCTGTACCTCCTCTGTATTTGTGTCCTTCCTATTTCTGATAGCCTATATATTCCCTGAGCCAAAGTTCTAAGGTTTGTCCCAACTCCCTCATTGATGACCCTAATATTTTTGGGGTTTACCTTAAGGTCTGTGATTCTTCTTGATTTCTTCTTGTGCATGGAGTGAGATAAGGGTTTTCTTCATTTTTCTGCAGGTATATATACATTTTTTCCATCACTGCTTGTTGAAGAGGGCATCCGCTTCCCATTTGATATTTTGGGGGCCCTTATCAAAGATCAATTGTCTGAATGCAGATGATTCTATTTCTGGGTTTTCAGTTCTTTTCCATTGGTCTGAATAGCTGTCATTATATTAATACCACACTGTTTTGACCACTGTGGCTGTATAATAGGTGCTAACATCAGGTAAAGCAAGCTCTCCAACTGTGTCCTTCTTGAGGAGTTCTTTGCTAATTCTGGGCTTCTTCCCTCTCCATATGAAGTTGGTAATCAGTTTTTCCAATTATTTGAAGAAAAATTATGGTATTTGTATCAGGGTAACATTGAACTTATATAGTGCCTTGGGCAGAACTGACAACTTTACTATATTAAGTATTCTGACCCAAAAGTATGGTATATTCTTTCCTTTGTTGAGGTCACTCTTGATTTCTTGTAACAGTGTTCTGTAGTCTTACTCATACAAATGTTTTGTTTTTTTAGGCAGGTACATCCCTAGATACCGTATATACTTGAGTATAAGCTGACCCAAATATCAGCCGAGGCACCTAATTGTACCTCAAAAACTACATGAATATATGCTGAAAAACTCAGTTTATATAGGAGTATATATGGGATTTCAATTTGTGCTTGGCTATTGTGAAGGGTACTACCTTTTTGATTCCCTCTTCTATGATCTTGTCTGATGTGTATAGCAGTCCAAAAGACTTCTGTTTATTGATCTTGTATCCTGCCACTCTGCCATATTCCTCTATTGCAGCGGTGATCAACTGTGGGTTGCAACCCCTTTGGGAGTGAAATGACCCTTTCATAGGGGTTGCCCGATTCACAACAGTAGCAAAATTACATTTATGAAGTAGCAACGAAAACAATTTTATGGTTGGGGGGTCACCACAACATGAGGAACTCTTAAACGGCCGTGGCATTAGGAAGGTTGAGAACCACTGCTCTTTCTCTTCCAGCACTTCCCTTGTGGAACTTTTGGAACTTCCCATACATAAAATCATATCATCTATGAATAACAAGTGTTTCACCTCTTCCTTCCCCAGGCAAATACCTTTGATGTGTTTTCTTTGCCTTGTGTTGATAGCTAGCACCTCCATCACAATGTTAAATAGGAGTGGGGACAAGGGGAATACTTGTCTGGTCCCCGTTTTCAGTGGGATTGTTTTAGTCTTTTCTCCATTGACTACAACATTGGCTGTTGCTTTTTTCATATACAGCTTGTATTTTATTAAGGAATTTTTCTTTCCATGCCTGTCTTCTTGAGTGTCTTAAACAGCAATTGGTGTTGAACGTTGTTGAATGCTTTTTCCACATCTATCAATATTATCATGTGGTTCTTATAATTTTTCATGTCAATATGGCAAATAATATTAATTTTCTTTCATTATGTTGAACCATCCCTGCATCCCTCGTATGAATCCCACTTGGTCATGGTGAGTTATTTGTTTTATATACTTTTGTATTCTATTGGCCAGTATTTTGTTAAGGATTTTTATATTGATGTTCATTAGGGATATTGGTCTGCAGTTCTCAGTTCTTGTGGGATTTTTGCTTGCTTCAGGTATCAGAGTTATACTAACTTCATAGAAAGAGTTCAGGATTTTTCCCTCTTTTTCTATGGTCTTCAAGTGTTTGTGTAGGATTGGTGGCAGTTCTTCCCTAAATGCCTGGTAGAATTCTCCTGTGAAACCCTCTGGCCCAGGGAAATTTTTTGGTTGTTAATCCCTTAATAACCTTGTCTATTTCTTCTGTTGTTGTGGATCTTTTGAGATTCTTGATGTCCATCTGGGATAGTCTAAGGGAGGGATTGTTTATCCAAGTATTTGTCCGTGTCTTCCAAGGTGTTGAATTCTTGGAGTACAGGCCTTCATACTACTGTGTAATTACTCTTTTTATTTCATTAGGGTTCATTGTAATGTCCCCTGTTTCATTCCTCATTCTTCTGATTGAAATTTGTTCTTTCCTTTCTTTGGTTAGGTTTGGCAGCAGTCTATCAATTCTGTTAATCCTTTCAAAGACCCAACTTTTAGCTGCATTAATTTTTTTCCATAGTTGTCTTGTTTTCCCTCTCCTTTATCTCAGCTCTCATTTTATTATTTCTTTCCTTTTGCTATTAGTAAGATTGTTGACTCTGCTCTAAATGGTGTAAGTTTTATGCCAGCATATCAACCACAAGTCTCTCTTCCTTTTCTTCCTCTAATAAATGCCTATGCTGTGTTCCAAAGTTTTCGGTATGTTGTATTTTCATTCTCATTGGTTTCTAGAAACTACCTGGTTTCATCTATGATCTGTGCTAATACCCACTATTTTTGCAATAAAGACTTATTAATCCTCCAATTGTTTGCCCTTTTTTTCTTCATCTTCCTTTTGTTGATTTCCAGCCATATGGCATTGTGGTTGGAGAGAGAAGTCTGTATGATCTCTACATGCTTGAAGGTACAGAGATTTGACTTGTGTCCCAGCATGAGGTCTATCTTCAAGTATGTGCCATGTGGGCTTAAAAGAATGATTTTTTTTTGCACTTGGGTGGAGAGCTCTGAAAAGATCTATCACGTTAAGTCATCGAATTGTAATGTTTAGATCGGTAACCTCCTTGTTAGTGTCTTTCCCTGTGATCTATCTTTCTTGGAGAGTGGTTTATTAAAGTCACCTACTGTAATTGTTGAGCCTGTGACTTCTTTTTTTATCTTTTGAAGCACGTGAATGACAAATTTTGCAGTTCTCTCATTGGGTGCATATATATTTATTATGCTCACTAGTTCTTAGTATACTGTTCCCTTGAGCATTATATAGTGCCCCTCCTTATCTCTTGTTATGGCTTTTGCCTTGAGATCATTTTGTCTGAGATTAGGATTGTAATCCCTCCGTTTTTTGAATTGCCATTTGCTTGGTATATTTTTCTCCAGTCTACAATGTTTTTATTGAGAGTGTAAACACATTTTTTCTGAAGGAGAAAACATATTTTACACAAGAAAGACGTGTATAACCTTCCAGTTAATTCACCTAAAGGTATCACTTTCTAACAAGATTATCTTGGTTCTTTGGCCACTCAGAAACACAAATGTGCAGAAAATGCACAACTATTTCAAAACATTCCTGTGATCACAAGTAAATCACCTGCTCATTTGTACATAATAAATGCAAATTCCCATTGCAGCCCCTGGTCTTTTCTCCACAATTTCAGACAATGCATAGAAAATGCATACTTTGCTTTAAAGTCAGTGGTTCTCAACATTCCTAGTGCTGTGACCTTTTAATGCAGTCCCTCGTGTTGTGGTGAGCCCCCAACCATAAAATTATTTTCATTGCTACTTCATAACTGTAATTTTGCTACTGTTATGAATTGGGTGACCCTGTAAAAGTGTCATTTGGCCCCCAAAGGGGTTGCAACCCACAGGTTGAGAACTATTGCTTTAAGGTTTCCTGGACTCCATCAGGCATCTACCTTATCAATGGCAATCACAATCAGTTTTATCACCAATGATATTGCCGTATCAAATACATCACACATGTATGATACATTGATGTGGATCAGAGGCCTAAACCTCTCTGGGTCCTTATCTGGAAATTTTGGATATTGAGACAAGAAAATGTGGAGACTTAGGCTACTCCAGAAAAATGAAATGTACCAGAAAGGAGAACTGTTGTTCAGTATTGCTTTTACCACCAATAATCAGTTATTTAAGCTATCATTTCATTATTTTAGAATTAATATCCTAATCTGAAATACATGGTGGGGAAAATATTTCAGTCTGAGTTAACTCATAGAGGTAACTCATAGACTAGGATCCAGTGAAATTTTGGGAGCTAGAAATCTATACAATGACAAATCTTTCTACTCCTCCTAGCATATATGTCTTTATCAGCAAAAACATGAAAAAAGGAAAGAAAAGAGATTCACTTAATCTTTCTAAGATTTTTCTAATTCTGAGAATCAAGAGCTTAAAGTAAAAGCTAGATAAATGTTCTTGGAGGGACTAACGGAGATCAGAGGGTGAAAACTATATCTCAGTAGTATATGTAGTAAGATATATTAAAATCATGACATCACACTTATATTTATCATATTTGTGAGTATACTAAAGCAGTTTGAAAGAAATGGAATAATTCAGTGAAGTTTAATTTGTTTTCTCTGATTGTAAGAAACTTATGTGACACCTTATTAAGAACCACAGAAAGTCAGTTCTTTCTCAAAGAGTTCCTCATGTTGACTTATCTTAGCCACGACCTGAACTATTTGTGAGAGTAACCATTTAAGGCTGTGGCATCAGTAGTTGTTATGCTGTGGTCATCCTCAGTAAATCAGTCTTTCTGAACTATCAGCAGTTTAAAAGCAGCCTTTAAAAGTCGTTTCTTCTCCCAAGATTAAGCTATCAAATGAAAATTTAAAATGCTTAAATGATCAAGAACAACATCTTTCTACTTGCTGGCAATGTTCCACCAGCCATATGCACCAGATTCTTAATGGATTTCTATTGTGGACAATGAACATCACAACCATTCTTCAGCCTTATTAATTTTTAGATGCGTGGTTCTTTGAGGTATCAATAATAGAGCCTTTTCATGATTCTTCTGTTTAAATCTCTGAAACTTGTCAGATAAAATATGCATATATCGTACTCTCACTCCTAAATAGGATTTATAAGAAAACAAACCATGGTTGATAAAGATAATCAACTTCCCTTGGAGTAGATGCTTTCTTTAAGTTGACTGGTACAGAAAATTCCTAACTCTACTACACCAATCATCACTTTTTTAAAGGCTTAAATTAATAAATTGAAAGACTCACATATATATATATTTTCCTTTCATATAAAGACAAAAGGAACATTATTAGAATTAGAGTCAATGACTTCACATAGTCTGAGGCTCCCCGTGTCTTGCTAAAATGTATTGATCATTCCTAATAATCCCTTGGGGATAAAAATTAGCCTAACATTCAATAATCTTGAGCTGGACCCACCTGCTAATAAGGATGTGATATTAAGCATATCACTTAACCTACTTGTGGTAGTCACATCATCTGGTGTCAACTTGTGATTATTAAGAGTGAAGGGGTAGAGTATAGCCTGTCAATCAGGTCGCAGCTTGATGACCTCATTTAGAGGCACTAAGGAGATAAATAGCTCCTTGGAGGCCAGACACACACTCTGCTCCTTTTTCCTGCTGACAAGACACATGGAGCTATGCTGATGGAGCCAGAGCCTTGGAGTTGGAGGAGCCACATGGAAACCCTTGCCAACGCTGAGATGATTCCATGACAACTAGATCCACAGACTTTCCACCCATGGGCCTGTGATCTTTCTGCATTAGGTGTCATTGCATGTGTTGCATGAGTCTGAAGAGGAATTTAAAAACTGGTATCAGACATATGAGCTAATATTAAACTTAAGGACTTAATCTGGACTGGACTGAGATATTTTCTTAATGTTCCTTTATATAAAACTCTTATACACATATGAGTGTCTATGAATTTGTTTGTCTAGTCATCCTGGACTAACATACCATTAGACTTTACTTTCTTTTCTATTGGAGAGAATGGAATATACTCCATGTTAACTAAAACATTTTAGCATGCCATATTTTATAATCAATAGGAAATAATAATGATTATTTTCAGTGAAGAGATATTATATTTATGTTTTCTTATTACCCTTGTCATTTCTTTTAGATCAACCTTGCAATGAGGGCTGAATTACAAACATTTTCACATAATGATCCAATTCTTGTAGCACCTTCAACAGTAGTTGACACATTTAGTCATTCAGTTCAAATTGGCTGAATGTGTGAAAGCAAGAAAACCACAGATTAACAATGAAGAGTCTTAATTATTATATTAACTTCAACTGTAACCTACTAAATCTAAGCCTAGAACCTTCTGAGTATGGAGTTCAAAAATTAACCAGCATTCTGAGATGAAAACTTTCAAATGCCTGTTGTTCTTTAGGATAATGTATAGCCAGGACCTAATTGTTAGCAAATTTGATTCAATTATAAGTTGATTTATACCTACAAATCCATGTGGCATAGTGGAAATTTTACATATGTCAGGTACTTAGATGAATTTATTATCAGTGTTTCATTACTGGTTATTTATTCAAGACAAGTCATAACTCAAATTTGAATACTTTATATGTCTGAAAAATATGCTACCGACTACTTTGAAATATTGTTGTAAGCAGGCTCAGATTATCCACTAAGTAAAGTAAGCCTCGACTAACTAGTGTTTATTTACTAATCTGTAGTGAAGCATTTCACGTTTGTTGACTACATTTCTGAATTACTACAGATTTTTAATTTGTAAAGACATTTGATTTTGTAGAAAGGTGTTGTGGGGCTGAGAAAGAGACATAGGTCAACTAGTCCTAGAAGCAGAATCTTTCAAGTTAATAAGTGCTCCTATGCTTGTCTTGCTTATTGGATAATTCAACATTGATTGAAAGCAAGCTGGAGGGAAGGAGAGAGAAAGATAAAGAGAGAGAGAACTAAATGAGGGGGGGGGGATTAACAGTGAGTCAATTACAATAAATTCAGAGCTTAGTTTCTCATTTAGTGTGCCTTGAAATACTACTGTGTCAAATAACCAGGTGTAAAATGGTGTGATTTCATTTCATTCTGTGCATCTACTTTCCAGATATTAATGGGTGTGCCACCGACTGCAGGGAGATTAAGATCGCCCATTTCTGATACCAAAATATAAGGTGAAAAACAAACCACAATTCACATACCAACTGAATTCTGTCAAAATGGTAGCTTCCTTTTTGTGTTCAGGTCAAACCTTAGCTTCCCACTCAGCACCCCCCTCTCTCTCTTACCCCCAGCTACCTTGGGCATGGTCAGTGAGTGCTGGACACCAACATGGGACTCTATCTAACACCCTCAACTGCAGAGTGGTTGATGCACTCTATTCATTTGAATCTAATTCTTTGGAATAACACAGAATTCCTGGAGAGGATTTTTCAGCAGCCATGTTGTTCTTGTTGGATATGACCGAGCCTGTTACAACCCCTAGGGTCCCTATGCACAACAGAAGGAATAACTGTGAGGTCCTCCGCCATGCTCGCAATTGTTCTTATAATTCCGTTCATATCTGCAGCCGCTGTTTCAATCCATCTTCTTGAGGGGCGTCCTCTTCTTCGTTGCCTTGCTCCTTTGCCAAGCAGAGACCAGGGACTGGTCTTTACTGACAACATGGTCAAAGCACGAGGGGCAAAGTCTTGCCATCCTTACCTCTAAGTCGTATTCTAGCTGTATTTCTTCGAAGACAGATTTGTGTGCTCTTTGGGCAGGCTATAGGACTTTCAATTTTCTTTGCCTGAACCACAATTCACATGCATCACTTCTTCCTCAGTCTTCCTTATTCAGTGTCCGAGTTTCAAATACATATGAGTCCATTGAAGATGCAATGGCTTGGGCCAAACACACTTTTACTCCTAAAAGTAATCTCAGGTCTTGGCAACACTAAAGAGATCTAGCACAGTAGATTTATCCAATGCAACATGTTTCATTGTTTGACTGCTGCTTCCATGAACATTGATTGTGGATCCAAGCAAGATGAAATCCTTGCCCACTTCAATATTTTGTCCATTAATTATTATGTTCCCTATTGGTCCAGTTGTGAGGACTTTTGTTTCTTTACATTGAGTTAAAATCCATACTGAAGGCTTCAATCCTTGATATCATTAGCAAGTGCTTCACATCCTCCTCACTTTCAACAAAGTGTGTTGTCTGCATACCACAGGTTGTTAACAAGCCTTCCGTGAATCCTGATGTCACATTATTCTTTATATATTCAAGTTTCTCTGATGATTTGCTTTGCATACAGATTAAATAAGTGTGGTGAGAGGATACAACCATGAAGCAACCTGTGTTAAACCATGCAATATTCCCTTGTTCTGTTTTCACAACTGCCTCTTGAGCCACGTACAAGTTCCACATGACCACAATGTAGTGTTCTGGAATTCCCATTTTTCTTAATATTACCCATAACTTGTTATGATGCACATGGTCGAATGCCTCACATAGTTAATAAAACCCAGGAAAACATTTGTGGGTATTCTGTTTTCAGCCAAAATCGATCTGACATCAGCTATGATGTCCCTTGTTCCGTGTCCTCTTCTGAATCTTGCCTGAGCATCTGGCAGCTCTTCCTTGTCAATGTACTGCAGGAAACATTGTTGGATGATATTCAGCAAAACTTTTTCTGTGTGTGATATTAGTGATATTTTCTATAATTTGTGATTCTACTGTATTGCCTTTGTTTGGAATGGGTACAAATATGGGTCTTTCAGTCAGTTGGCCAAGTAGCTGTCTTCCAAGTTTCCTGGCATAGATGAGTAACCGCTTCAAGTGCTTTATCAACTTGTTGAAACTTTTCCACGGGTAAGCCATCATTTCCAGGAGCATTGTCTTTGGCCAGTGCTTCTAGTGCAGCTTGAACCTCTTCCTTCAGTGCCATTGGTTCTTGCTCAAATGATACCTCTAGAAATGGTAGAATACTGATTAGTTCCTTTTGGTTCAGTGACTCTATGTATTCTGGCCATCTTCTTTTGATGCTTTCTGCATCATTCAATAATTTATCCAAAGAATCTTTCAATAATGTAACTCAAGGCCTGAATTTGTTCTTCATTTCTTTCCAGCTTAAGATATGCTGAGCCTGTTCTTCTTTTTTGGCTTTCTAAATCTAGGTCTTTGTCCATTTAATTTTAATATTTTACTTTGTCTTGTTAAGCCACCCTTAAAATTTTCTATTCAGCTCTTTGACTTCATCATTTCTTCACCGTGCCTTACCTAATTTATGATTAAGAGCAAGTTTCAGAGTCTCTTCTGAAATTCACTTTGATATTTTCTTTTTATCCTGTCTTTTTAATGACCATCTGCTTTCTTCCTGAATGATAATGCTCTTGATGTCATCCCACAGCACCTCGGGTCTTCTGTCAGTAGCATTCAATGCAGCCAATCTATCCTTGAGAGGTTACCAATAATCAGGTGGGATATATTCAAGGTCTTATTTTATGACCATAGATTTACTTGTTTGAATTTGCCACAGTTTTAACATGAACTTACATATGAGCAATGTCTGATCTGTTCCACAGCTAGTATCTGGCCTGGTTTTTATCTGCTGCTATTGAGCTTCTCCATTGCCAGCTTCATTTCTATCGCCAAGACCATATTTTCCATATTCTCCATTGCCAGCTTCATTTCTGTCACCAAGACCATATTTTCCTGATACAGCGCCTTCCTCTTTGTCTTCCAATCACCAATAATTCCCAAAGCATCTTGATTGCATATTTAATCAGCTGAAGACATTAGTAGAATTATTTTCACTTTCTGCACCACTAGTTCTTGTATTTGTTGCAGGAATTTGAATAGTAATGGTATTGGTTGGGTCTCCTTGTAGAGGCACAGACATTAGCATATCAGAGACAACGTGGTCGTTCAAAGTAGATCTTGAAATGTCCTGTTTTTGAAGACGAATCCTACCGCATGCCTCTTGAATATATCATTCCCAGCATAGAAAGCCATATGATTTTTCAATTCCAAATGGCCCAAACAGTTCATGTCAACTCACTAATACGTATAAGATTGAGATTTAAGTGCTCTATTTCATTTTTGATGACTTCTAACTTTTCTAGACTCATACTTCATGCAATCCAAGTTCCAATTATTAATTGACATTAATTTTCATTTTGAGGTGTGCCTCCTCACCAAATGAAGATCCCAAAGGCTTATTCACACAGGCTTCACTCCATTCAGGTCACCGGGTCAGCTTTACTTTGAGAAGGCAGCTCCTCCTCAGTGATATCTTGAGTGTCTTCCTACTGGGTGGTGCCACCCTCTGCCACTGCCTCTGACAATATTTTGCTTCCATTTATTAGGCCTTAAATATCTGGCAATATTTTGATCCTATATATAACATCTTCAGCAGCTACTTCTTCCAAAGTGGACTTCCAATTCCTTCTTTGTAGTCTATTCTTAGTCTGGAAGCTCTTCTGAAACTGGTTCACTTTGGGTGATCCTCCTGGCATTTGAAATATGAATGGCATAGCTTCCAGCATCACACTATGACAAACAGACAGACAAGTGATGGACCTGCCACAATAGCTTTAATATAATAAAAACAAATACGCATACATATGAAGATACATTATCGCATGAGGTCTGAAAGAGGGTATGGAGGGGAACTTTCCATGTCACCCAAAAGGAGCACATTACCTTCTCTTGTGTATGAATGCCAACCAGAAAGCTCCTTTAGCCTCATCAGGTTGCCATGATAAATGACTTCATGCGCGTGTTGCTTAGTTAGCATTTGGCCCTGAGATAGTCTTTCTTGCTCTTGCCAATACTCACTCATTTGCATCAGGTCTGGTCCAGCTCTCAAAACACCAAGATCAAAGGTCAAGTGGCCTTCTGTGTTGTGATTCTACACCGCACAGTGGGTTAGGGTCACTCGTGACTGTTAACACAGGGTTGTACTAGATACTATTCATCCTCCAGAGATGGGAAGAAGGTGGAGCAAAGTAGAAAGGAGAACAGCAGGACAGAAACCATGGTCATGGCTCAATTGCCATTTCGCTTGCTTCTCTAAAAGAACTCAAAAGCTAGAATTATGAGGAAAAAACAATAGAGAACTGAGGGAGTAACAGAGAGATGCTTGACTAGGAGAAAGAAATAAAAATTCACCTACCGACCCTCCATCCATGGGATCTGCAGTTGTCAGAATTATTGGTAACTATTATTCTTTTCCCATCGTTTGCGCAGGTTGTTCGAAACTTTAATAAGTCATTTACTCTAAAAAAAGTACTCAGTGCTATGTTCGTTGTGACTTACATACCATCTTTAAAGAACTGCTCATCTTTTTATGATATAAACAATGTAGGAAGAAGACAAAACTGTTGGAAGGGATTTGTAAGAAATGAACACCATTTGAGCTGACCTCAAAGTGTTCTGGCAGGAAGGGAAGGTGGGAGAAGATTCTGTCATGCTTGTTGGTTGGTTTGCTTCCTGTGGGTGTTCAGTATCGTTTTCTGTATATGAAATCCAGGATAAGAAAATCTATAGAGGCAGTAACTGGATTAATGCTTACGGGCAGGACAGAAGATGTTAGTGGCAAATGGGAAGCTAAAAAACATGATTCTGAGAAGAAAATGGCCTGAAAATGATGGTGGTATGATGACACAACTCTTTTTAAATATATTTAGAGGATTCAATTGCATGATATGTGAATTAAATGCCCCAAACTATTAACAACAAATTGAAAAAATGATGGTCAAATTGCAGAAGTCGAACTTAGCCAAAGAGATCCGTTCCATATGCAGCATATCTAGGCTAATATAGGGAAATACAAAATATGCCACACACTTCAACAAGAACTTGGAACTTCACTGCCATGGAAAAGACGCTCCACAACACTACATAGGGTATGAAAGGGAAACTTAAGTGCACGAATCACGCTGGAAAGAGTAATATGGGAGGAATCAAAAAAGGAAACATTTCATTTCCACCTATAATAATAAGCCTTGCCATATTACCCCAAGATTGACAAGGAGGAAGAATTCTCTCGTGTTGTATGTTGTTTACAGTAAATACAGATAAATCTTTAATACAGCATAGAATTGAATGTGAATGTCCCAGGGCTTATGAAAACAATATTCTTTGGAAAAGCTCTTACTTTGCCTTAAGGTCTCTTCTGCTTTTCCTTTGGGGACATTTATGTTTAGAAATTAGAGAAACACGGTGAGGACCAAGCAATACTTATTTGCATTCAGCACAAAATCTTCAAACCAGTGGCTGCTGGAAAATGTTCAGACACCAGAACTTGAAGCAGCAGAGGAAACATTTGCCCCCTCCCTCCAAGGACCTCTTCTTCATGCAGAATGCGTGCCAGCCACCAAGAGCGGGAGGTTTACCTACAAGGTCCAAATGCGTGAGAAAAGATTCTTGCATAGTGTCCATATAGAAGCTGACTTCCCTCTGTTTGGCCCCTATGAGCTCTAACAGCCCTCCAGCCCACAGGCCAAGGGATCTCAATTTTAGAAATCACACCTTGTTCATAACCTGCTACTTGTGCATAGCAAATCCTGGGACCTCTGGGTAAGCTCTCAAATCTGCCAGTGATTCACGAACTATTAAAAAGGTAATAATGAAAATCGCAAGGTGCTGGTTTCGGAATGAGCTAGCTTCTCCTGCAAAAGACAGCGAGTGCCTGCTTCTACTTGCCTACGTGAGCTCACCTTAATTGACTGCAAGGACATTTCCAGATAGACGGTGAGGACTGCAGAAAATGAGGATGAAACCACCGCTTCCAAAGTGGCCACTGAACGAATTTCTCTTCTGAAAGGATTAGGTGTGGTCCAGCAGGGTCTGTAGTAAAGATGTAGAGCAGTTCCTGATTATATTTAGCACTTCTGAAAGGTCACAATGAAATCTTGTCTTCTAATTTGCATCTGTGTAGTAAGCACAGAGCAAGCCAAACAAATAGGGAGAAGTGTTTACCAGACAGAAGCTGCAGGGCATAAGCTGCTGTGGCCCAGCCTCACAGCAGGCCCGGGCTAACAGCGGATTTCCAGAGGAGAGCCCGTAATGGGATTCCTAGTGGGACGATCAAAGAGGTGGGACCATCAGCCAAGCATGACTGCACATAACAAATCCATCAAGACCGATGATATCCCTGCCAAGACAAATAGCAAGGGGCACTGAGACTTAAATGGTATTTGAGAAAATTTACTATCCCCCAGCCACTCGCAGGGCTGAGAAACAATGCCATTCAAATGCCCATCTATTCCAGCAACACAATCAAAATACTCTTTTCCATAGCCAGTTGAATTTACTGCCGAATTTTTATTCATTTTTAAGTGCATCTCTGTATGGGTAGGTGAATGAAAATGTTTCTGTGCATTTTTCTCTACCTCGGTGTCCATATCTAGCAAAATTAGTGTGACGGATTTGTATCAAACTTGGAGACTGTGCTTGGAGCATTATGATTTAAAATCTGGGTATAGGCTATCTGGCACACTTGGAATTCGCTTTGGGGCCCTCTGGGGAGCAGGCAATCATTTGCCAGTGCTGCTCACACTAGAGTGAAATAAGAGTCCCATAAGACTGCCAAAGGGAGTAATGAGCCGTAAGTATGAAGATGCATTAACATGTCAAGGACAGAGAAAACAATCAGTAGTTTTAAATATGAGTCCCCGATTGATCATCATAAAAGCATGTGTGGTTTACAATCTAGTAGTTTCTCACCTGGGCAACTCTAAGTAGAACAGTTCAAGTTAAGGAGCATCAGTGACTTATTTAGTAAAAAAATATTAACTTATTTTTCTCCAACAGTTATGGAAAGGTATGCTTGGAGAGAATTTGCTATGTGCCGTGAATCTCCTCTCCCATACCTAACCTCTGAGTCAGGACAGGGACATGCTGATCCCTACCCTCACACTGGTGAAGAAGGAACTTCAACTGAAAATTCTAAGAGTAGGTTGTTTGTACCAAACAGTTACAAGGTCTATTGGCTCTGGTGTCTAATCCTTTCTTGGTAAATGTGAAAAGAATTAAGTGGACCAGCAACACATGATGAATTGAACAAATGGTTTAATTCTTAGTTGGTGCTTGCTTAGGTTGCTGCTTTGGGGGACAGCTTGACCTCCCAGAGTTTGTTGGCACCAAAATATGCCTGCCTGTCTCCCATGCATACTATGTTGCCACCCCGGAGAGACAGGTTCCAGATGCCATTGAGTTCTCTGCATGTGGAGAACACACTTCAGCAGAAAGAGGTCCTAGGAAGCATCTGTTGCTGGTGTTAGGTACCAACCAGGAGGCTCCAGCTCCTAGCAACCCTATGGGCAATAGACCAAAACATTGCTACGACACATCTGACATTAGCCATGAGATGCTTTGATCAACATTCTCTTCTGAATCTGGCCATGATTTCTGACATCTCATTGTCGACGTACTACAACCATTTTTGTTTTTAATTTTATTAGGGGCTCATACAACTCTTAGCACAGTCCGTACATACATCAATTGTGTAAAGCGCATCTACACATTCATTGCTCTCATCATTCTCAAAACATTTCCTCTCCACTTAAGCCCCCAGCATTAGGTCCTCATTTTCCCCCTGCCCCCCTGCTCCCCTTCCCTCATGCGCCCTT
>NW_022103907.1:7056308-7090723 GCF_000313985.2 Echinops telfairi | reverse complement strand
CGGCTCTTCTAGACATTGTCTTCTAGCCATAATTTCTCCCAAATGATTGGGCATATATGACTCATTTGTGAATGATTCCTAACAGGATTGATGGTGATTGGAGAAACTTAGAAGTCTAACATAATGGTTGGACCTTTTTGGCATAGATCTACTATTAAAATGAGCTCTCTGAGCCATGGAAGGAAAGCTGAGAGATCTCACTACCTTTAAGAAATAAGAGTCTGGATCACCCTTGGGATCCCTAGGTTCTGGCTTACTGAGCCTTGTTGATGCAGGGAGAGAAAGCAGGCACACAAGAGGAGTGGCAAAGGAGGAACAGCAACAGAACCAAGGCCCAGCACATAAAATAGACCCATGGGGCACATAAAGCTGAGTGCTTTCGGACAATGACACTCTTGCCTATGGAGCAGTTTGCCTCCAGACAAGGAATTGGGAAGCTAGGTTTAGCTGACTCATGCTAGTTAGCTGACTAGAGCTGAGTGCCCGAGGGCTGGGGCTTATGGCAGGGGCATGGCTTTGGGGCATTTACTACCTAGCATTGTCTTGAGCATTGTCAGTAACCTCTGGGTATCCACTGCAATGAATTATCAAGCTCAGTGGAGAACTAGAGAGTGCTGTGGGAAGGGTTGTTGGTATTAGAATATGTAAAGCAATCAAAGATTAGAGGTTGGAGATGCTGTCTGACCTCAGCCTCAAAGGAATTAGTCTTTAGGCTATGGCTGATGTGGAGTTTGAGTATCCTTTCTCCTTGTGAGGCCAGAGGAGGTCAGACACCATCTCCACTCCCTCTTTATAATGTGATACTCAGGCTATCAAAAATTTCTGTGTTATGTGGGATCACCCTTCTTTGGAATGGGCACACATGGGCTAGTACAGTGGTTCTCAACTTTTCTAATGCCGTGACCCTTTAATACAGTTTCTCATGTTGTGGTGAACCGCCCCCTCCCCCAGCCATAAAATTATTTTCATTGCTACTTCATCACTGTCATTTTGCTACTGGTATGAATCAGACAACCCCTATGAAAGGGTCATTCAACCCCCATAGGTTGAGAATCGCTGGTAGCTATCTCCCAAATGTGTTGCCATAAATAAGTGACTGTTTCTAGTGCTTCATCAGCTTGTTGAAGCATTTCTATTGGTATTCTATCAATTCCTGGAACCCCCTCCCTGTTTTAGTGGGGAGGGGGTTAGGAATGCCTTCACTGCAGCTTCTACTTCTTTTTCAATGCCATTGTCATGCTACCTCTTGACATGGTTGACTGTCATCTTTGACAGAGTGACAGTGTGCCATCCTTCCAACGGCTTTTCATGCTTCCTGCATCATTCTATGTTTTCTCATGAGATCTTTCAACATTGCAACTTTAGGCTTGAATTTTTTTCCTTCAGTTTTTGCAGCTTGAGGTGTATTGAATGTACAAGTATTCTCCCTTTATGATTTTCTAACTGCAAACATTTGCTTTGTCTTCTCAAGATGTCTTTTGAAATTTCATGTCAAGTTCTCCATCTCTGTTACTTCCAATTACTATAGAGCAGCAGTTCTCAACCTGGGGGTCGCAACCCCTTTGGGGGTCGAATGAGCCTGCCACCCGATTCATAACAGTAGCAAAATGACAGTTATGAAGTAGTAACAAAAATAATTTTATGGTTGGGGGTCACCACAACATGAGGAACTGTATTAAAGGTTGCGGCATTAGGAAGGTTGAGACCCACTGCTCTAGAGGATTAAGTTACCAGCAGAGTGGAGGAGCATTTGCTGTAATCAAAGGCACTGCAGTGGGAGATCCCCAGCAATGCTAGAAGGACTATCTAAAAAACACTGGGGTGTACCATGATAGAGTCAGAGTTACACATGCCAGGCCTTGAGGGCAAAGCCAGCTTTGGATAGGTTGAGTTGAATAGAATGTACTAGTATATTCATGTCCAGGATTCTCATCCAAAGGCACGGGAAAATTTACCTTCATCAACTATGTGCAAAGGGACAGGGGAAATAAACATCCAGTTGCTTAGTGGCTTTACCCTAGATGCATGCTTTGTCAATATATCCAATTCTAGTTAAAAATACCCCCCCATACCCTGTTGTCAGTTTGTTGTACTGCGGTGACCTGCAGGTTTCTGTGGTGCTAGATGCTATGGCAGTGGTATTTCAAATGTCAGCAGAGTCATCGATGGTGGGCAGGTTTCGATGGTGCTTCCAGTTAAAGAGAGATGAGGAAGAAACAGCTCATGAATTATAACAGCACATCGTCTAATACAAGTGCTGGAAGATGAGTCCCACGGTCAGAAGTCACTCAAACCAGCAATGGCCGTAATAGTGGACTCAAGGTCACTGACATAATGAAGAGGTCACTGGGCCTGGTGGTGTTTGATTCTGTCATCCAGGAAGTTGTCATGAGGCGGGGTGACTCCACAACAACTGACAACAGCACATGCACATAAACACACATACACCCACCCAGATACACAAAGGGTGGTTGCTATGGTGGCCATGTGCCATAAAATTGACTGAACTTCTAATGACTTGTAGGACAAAGGAGAACAGCTCAATAAGGTTTTGCCAGGGATTTTTTTTCTCCCAGGGAGCAGCTAAAGGGTTCAAAACACGGATGAATCTTTCAGTTCACAATTGAGCATTTCACCACTGTGTCATCAGGTTGGACATATGCTGATTTAAAGGAAGCAATGCACATAGGGCACACTTGAGGTCTGCAAATGGTAGCGTTTCCAACCATCTTGTTAATCCTATGTCTCTTCTTGGCTTTAGATGGATCCCTTCAAGTGCACCTCTCTTCCCTTACTAATCTCCCTTGCCATTAATCCCTTCAAGTGCACCTCTCTTCCCTTACTAATCTCCCTTGCCATTAATCCCAGATTTTTTGCCCCTTGTTCTGCCTTTCATTACCTGCATTCAATGTCTTCTCCTGCCACATCTGAATAAAGACTTCTCATCGTCTGGGAGCACTCGGGATCAGGGAAGGTACAGCCACTGAACTCTTGGCTATTGTTCCTTATATTTATACAGTGTCAAAGCTGCCCATTTTCTAACCACACAAGGTTCTATGGGGCTCATCCTATCACCACCCAAGGAGCTTTAGAACTAATATGAGTGGCCAAGGCCCCATCCCAGTGTAATTAAACGAGAATCTCTAAGTGGAGGGTTTTGGGTTGATAGCTTCTGTCTTTCAAACAAGTTAAAAAAATTTTTTTTTACTCCCCAAGTAATTCTAGCAAATCTTACTGTATAGAGCCACAATTAAAGTAAACACTCAAAATTAGCTGACGTACAACCCAGCTAATCAATATCTTAAGGTGAAAGAATTTATAGGGGTTTTTTTTTTGTTTGTGTGGTTTGGTTTGGTTTTAAGTTGATCCCTCTGAGAAACTAAAAAAAAAAAAAAGTCAGCTGACTGAACAGGCTTTTAGCATTTTGGGACAGGTGAGAGTAGAATTAGATATAATTTTGCATCCCATTGTGGGCCCAGGAAAATTGGAAACAGATTGAGAGGAGGAAATGGTTTTGCCTGAGCAATGGTTCTCACCGATGTCCACTGACTGCACAGATTAATCAATGTAGCCCTTAGACTAAATCTCTGCTTAGCCCAAAAAAAAAAAAAAAACAGGATTATGAGCTCATTGATTTGAGTAGGGCCTGTGTACCAGATATTGTTCAAAATTGCCCTATTTGGTTTAATATGTAGCCAGGATTTAGAGTCACTGCAAATAAGAGTACTATTACCTAACACTGGGATACTCAATAAAGTAGATTCTTTTTATCTAGAATCTTCTCTTTAAAGAATAGAGAACAAAGAGATTGTGCCCATGGAAATACTGATAATTTAGGGGCATTACTAGTCAAATGGCATCATTTGGCTCACAGACTATTTAGACTTTCCATTAAAGCATCTTGCTCATATTTAGGTAAATGATAGACAAGAAATAAATTAGACCTCAAGAGAGACATTTCATTTCCCCCTGTTGGTAAACAGATGTTTCCCAAATAAGTGATAGGGACATTATAGAATATTCTCTGTGTGATGGTTCTCTTATCTTAGTAGATTCTCTCAGCTGTGGTAGATCCTTGTCCAGGGATATTTATGTCACCACTACTACACCTCTATGGCACGAATGTTCTTTTCCACCTCTTGATTTTGAACTTGCCCTTGTGACTTGCTTGGGTCAATTAAATGGTAGCAGGCAAAACGTAGCGAATAACTTGACAGGTGTTTGAAAGACTGGGCTTGCTCTCTTGCACCTCTGTCATAACATGATAAGAACATGTCCTGGTTACCTGACTGGTGCAAAGAGGGTGAGCAGTACCCAGAGCAGAGCTAACTCAGCCAACCACAGACTGGCAGTGCCAAGTAGAGTCATGCAGCTGCTGCAACCTGAAGCCGAGCCACCAAGCTGGGCTCAGTTGGCTCAGGTGAGCAGATCACCCTGCAGACTGAACTAAATAAATGCTTAGTATTATTTGCCCTTATATTGGTTTGGTTTTTACGATCCAGCCATACTGTGTCCAAAATTCACTGATAGGCTTGCTTTTCATATTATCAAACAAAAACAACAGCAACAACACAACATCATAAAATGTGTCTCCATATTTGAAAAGTTTTTTCCAATCAACTCAAATCAACTCCTTGAAGAAATTTTGAAACATATGGGAGGTGCTGTCATTATCTTGTTATCTCACTATCGCTTCAAATAAATAATTCATGAAACACTTCCAATGACTTAAAAAATTCTAAGCCATATCTGAAAAACACTATTGCAATCCTAAGATGTCTTCCATAATAATTGTGTCCATCACAAGGCTATTAATAATGAGTTAATTTTAATAGCATCTAAATGTTAGGAGAAGGATTGTGACATCTAGAATTTTTATCAGACTGTATTTATACATATGAAAATTACCTATAGGAAATGTAATTATCAGGAGTTAATTCTAAAACATAGTATGACATGAAAATGCTTCATAAATTGTTAGTCGTGAAAAAATTAGTAAGTAAGCATGAGTATGCGGATGCTTACTTTGCTTTTGGATACTCCATCCCTGTCAGGATTGTGTATTTGAAAAGAGATTTTGATCCTGTAGGAGAGTAGCCATAACTAGAAGTAGAATCGTTGATGTGCTACAAAAACGTGAAATTATTCGCCACGATAAATAAGTAAGCACAAGGGAGCCTGCACTTACCTTGCTTGTCAGATAACCTGACACTGGCGTCTAGGTTTCAGATCAGTTCTTTGCATATTGAGTGGTTTCCTCTCTGAAAGCAGAAGCAATTCAGTAACAACGAACAGGATTGTGTTTTAGTATTGGTTTTCTGCTTGTTATTATTTGACCATTTTTCCAATCCCGTCAAATTACATGAAGTCAAAGAAAATCATATTTACTTAAGCTAATGTCTCAATAAATGTCTCTTTTGATTAAGCTTTTAATTCTAAAGACCGCTATTAACATTATTCTGGTTTTTAGCAATCCTATAGGACTGAATAGAACTGTTCCCAGGATTTTCAAGGCCATAAATCTTTACCAGAGTAGATAGCCCTAAGAGTGGCTGGCTGCCTTGGGAATGCTGACCTGATTTAGCAATCCAACTCAAAATCCACCACCAGGGTCATCGCTATGCGTCTGAATGGTAGATGTTGGTTTCATTTTATTCGGAATTGGTATTAAATTATGGAGTCTCTGGTTGCCATGTCACCTAAGGGTTGGACTGCTAGCCATAAGGTTGGCATTTCAAACCCAGCAGTCACTCTGGGGGATAAAGTGGAAACTCCTTGCACTTTGGATTGACAGCCTCAGACACCCTCTAGGGCGTCGCTTGATGTCAGAATCCCTTCGACAGTCCTGGGTTTTATTTTGGATGGCACAGTGTTTAAGCATGAGGCTGCTTACCTAAAGGTTGATGGTTTGAATCCACTAGTGGGGTCACCTAAGAAAAGATTTGGCTACTGTTCATATTACAGCCCAGGATGCTTGTGGTGTAGTTCTCCTCTACCCTCTATTTTAACTATGAGATGGAATTAAGTCAATGGTACACACACCAGCAGTAGCATTTAATTATATTGAGAAGCATGACCTTGAATAACTGATCTGGAGTATTGTGAGTTTCCTAGATGAAAATAGAAAGGAAGAAAGAAACTTCTATCACATTCATCCGTGATCCTTAGTTAGCACCTGGCAAGGCGAACAAGGGAGAGCGCAAGGAAGCTCTCTGTTGGATGGCAGAGCTGGGGCAAGATGGAAGCACTGCAACGCACTGTGTCCCCCTTGAGCAGGTATGAGGGACACCTGCCGAGCCTGTAGCAGGTCTTGCCTGGGGAAAGAATACACTGTATGGGCTAAACCACATCCTAATATGGTAAGCAAGCTTTCTTCAATGTTGACTTGCCTTTAATTAGTAGCTTTTAATAGTCCATGATCGAAATCTGTTTGCTAGTATAATAAAAAAACATGTATGTTTTTGGTTTTCTACTGAGCAGTTCAAGAGTTCGTAAGGTTAACCCAAAGGAGAAGATGACCTCTCTTTCTCTCTCTCTTTTTTTTTTGAGTTGGCAGGTCGCCCGGTAATCATCATCTTACAAGTTTGGGGAAGGATACCCAGGCTGTTTCCCTCATGCAATAAGCCTTGTGTCTCATTCCATTGTGCAAAGAAAGTTTGCAACCCAAAATGTAATCCATACTAATATCTCTGGTAATGGCCTTCAAGTAATGCTGTAGTCTTACATTAGGTACCAGCTGTAGACTTAGTTGGATCATTTTTCAAATGTCCAGGGGAAGTGTGGGATACTGCATTTTGAAAGGAGATAGGGTAAATGGTGGTTATGGACAGCGTGGCGGTTATGCATTGAGCTGCTAATGGTAATGTTGGCAGTTTGGAACCATCAGCGGCTCCTTGGGAAAAAGATCGAGCTTTCTACTCCCTTTAAGAGTTAGAGATAAACAGTCTCTGAGCGACTGGTGAAGCTCTCTCCTTTCTGATAGGGTCACTATGAGTCCACATCGACCGGGTGGCAGTGAGTGAGTGAAAATAAATAGTAGCTTTTCATGTGCTCACAAGGCTTTTGGAGCTTGAATGCCTTACGCAAGAGTAGACCTTACAGCTCAACCTTTCTTTGCAGCAGTATTCTTTCTGGAACTACTAGCCTCTGGTGTTCTATCAACTTTTTTCCAATAGTGAACCAGACTTCAAACATCCCACATACTTGGTCGTCAAAGTATACACAGCTATATGATAAATGTGTATTTGAGTACCTGTTCCTCTGTGCGGTTGAGTTTCTAAGAACGTATGTAGACATTTGACCCTTTTTACTAGAGTGATGGATGTGTAAACCAATGAGTAACTGGGTGATTGGCTGAATTTACGGCCTGCTAATTGATTCATGACCAATTAATCTAGATAAAATGATCAGCTAAATTGTTCATTTCAGGCTTAGTAGTAATAAAAAGTCTATTACTTCTTTAAAAAACATTGCGCTGATAAGCACCCTCTACATTCAGTAACTAAATTGGGTACAATTATGTTTTCCAGGGTCTGCCTCCAGCTGCTTTGGCATCTGTTCCAAATACTTCCCTTCCCCTCAAATCTTTGAGTTTTTTGACTAGAGGTAGGTCTCTGTGATGCCAAGCCCTGTATTCACTTTTAGAAACGAGAACAGCAGGAAGTTGCTGCATTTCACCTTCGGGGATGTCATGGATGTTTGCAGCTTCTCGGGGCTGTTCATCAGCTCCTCTGCAGTGGCCTCACTTGGACTGCCTGCTAGGGCTCTAGAAAGTAGATGTTTAATCTTAGCACATGACCAAAGGGATGAAAGCTACTCCCTTTCATTTTATTATTACCTCCGTGGTTTAAATTAGAACCGAGGCAAGTCCAACTGTATTAACAGATGGTGCAGTAAATTCATTTAAAATAGGACAAAAATAGTTTAAGGAAACAGGCTCTTCTGAAAATAAGTCTAAAGCAAAGCACTTCTGAAATAGCTTACCGAGGTTGTTTCTGTGCAGACTGGACCCCTTGATGAGCCAGAGTTCAAAATTCAGATCTGAAAGAATCAAGGAAAAAATATTAAAGAATCAAGGGAAAATGTGCAATTTTTTAAAAAGAAAAGAAATGTGACATTTACATAGAAGTTGGGACATGTTTCCTTGCTTCATAGAACTATTCATTGCAATAACAATTGCATGTTGATGTCAAAGGGCCGTTGTCCTGTCAACATGAACCGCTTATGAGCGTGTGTAACCCAGATGTCTCAGGGATTATCCAGACCACTTCTACTTCCAAACTTGTCATAACTTATCACTCAGGTGCAGAAACTTAACAATTTACCAATTATGCCCCATCAATAATTTAGGAAATAGTTAATGTTATCAGGACTCTTCTATTATGGCCTTAGACAAGCCAATATAATGAATCATTGTCTATGTGCATAGGTAATTATTGGGAGAAAGATGGGGCTTCCTACTCCCTTGAAGATTTACAGTCTCAGAAACTCACAGGTGTAATTCCACCCTGTGCAACAAAGTTTCTATGAGTTAGTGTTGACTAATGGCGGTGTGTTTTGTTTTGTTTTCTTATACATGATTATCAGAGTGGGATCTAATAAGAGTGAGCTGAAAGTGTCCGATCGTCTAGCTAACGATCTCTTTTCACAGATTATTCTTAAAGAGAACCCAATGCGCCAGATTACTGCTTGTGAAAATTTGCATTTTGGAGAGTAAAAGCCTACAAGTGTTCTATTCTCTAGTTCAACACTTAATCTAGTATTCTACTATCAAGTATGATAGCACAAGCAGTTATTGCATTCAAATAGGAAAATGCCAGAGGGCAATCCTGAGATGACTATTCGCTGGGTATGAAACAATCTGGGCCTTCTGTGTGAGTTCTTCTGAATCTGTTCAGAAGTAGAGCTTCCATATCTGTGCAGGATATTTCCTTTAGAAGTGTATGGGCAGACACACAGGGCTCTTGACTCCCATACCCTTTGAGCTATTGACAACAAACATTTCACAAGTGGAGAAACTGAGCCTCCAAGTGCCTGCTATCAGTGAGTTCACATAACATGTTAATGGTAGAACTAGAGGCAGCACTCTGGCATCGGACATCTAGGTCAGTTGTTTTCTCAGCCTTCTTTATGGTGTACTTCATCTTATCAGAAATTATCTACTCCTATATGCTGCACATGCTAAAATGAGCCTCATCCTAAACTCAAGCTTCTTCTCCTACTCCTGCACAATCTCTTATATTTATTCCATGACCATGGATGGAGTATAAGGATGAGCCCTGGGGATAGAGCCATTCCAGACTAAATGAATTGAAGCCCCAGAAGAAAAAAGATTTCAAGAAGTATATCTCAATTATATTAACTTAATGAATATTGAGTGTGAATGTCCAGAAAGAATTCTGGACAGGTATGGACAAGTATAGACAGGTACAAAAATAAAGGCCACCTCAATCCCTTGAAGGTGCTATATAATGGTAGACTTAGTCACAGGCATATAAATTGTAAATGTTTTGATGTGATACAATTTCTGAAATGACAAATGTCTGACTGTTCACTCAACTATTATCCAGTGGTATTGGAAAATTGTTGTCTATTTAATAGATGAATCAATTACCAAAAAAGAAGCAATACAGCGAGGAAATTCTTAGACTAGAAAATCAGACTCCTGGAATCAGGAAACAGCCTCAGGACCAGCACAGCCAGATGAAGGTACTTGACACAGGTGCTAAGTTCCCAAACACAGCATAGGACACTTGATCAGAAATGAGGCACCTTTTCAAGTATAGTTTGAGAAGGTGATTTGAAACTCATAAGGAAAAGGTTTATTTATTTATAATGTCACTGAAATCAGCCCAAGAAAAATTTCCCCCGAATTAGTCAGACAGATATAGACTTCCATCCACACATATACACTCCAAAACAACATGGTACATCCACACAAGGATGACTGAGCATCTAAAGTTAATGATCCTGGAGGCTAAGTGCATGCAATGAATTATTGGCCCCCAAATCTTGATTTTTCTGGATAAAGCACTTTGACCTGCCCTGTTTCCCCTGGTAATTGATAGTTTTTGCAATAGAATTGATCTACTTTATAATGCTTGCAAAAGCAGCCCAACAAGAGAAACTTGGTTAGCAACAATTTATAAATAAGAGGGGCCTCATAAAGTTGATGGAAAAGTGTAATTAATAGATAAGAGAATTGTTCCACAATTTTGGAAGTTCCTTCGTACAGTGTGTACCTTCTTCCTTGGGCTTGCTTCGCCAACCCATGGTGGATGGAGGTGGGGGGTGGCGGGACAACTGTGGCATGGCAACTCCCATGTCAGCAGACACTCCGTATCGGAGCTGGGCTGGATGAGTGGGCTCTACTGAATCTCCCACTGAATGTCTGTGCTACACGCAGGTCAGGTGACAGATCAGAGCAGCTGTGTCCTGTTCTAAAAAAAGAATCCATGTACATGACAAAGTACTGGAACCCAGTCCTCCTCCTATCTGTGGGGAGAGGGAGTCCTGAACATCCGGCGTTCAGGCAGGATTTGCTAGGTTTTTGGCTCACAGTCATGATGTCACTCTGGCTAGGCTTTCTCCTTCTCCGAAGTTCTAACCTTTCCCTCCCAAGCTTCTTCAGAGTTTCTCAGAAAATCTTTGTTCCTTTGCTTCCCTGATCTTCAAACCAGCAAGAGAGCATCCCATCTTCTCAGGCTGTAGCACTATCTGGCTTCTCCTTCTACCAATGAAGGGAAATGCTGTGTATGAAAATGGATCATATGGCTTGATTAGGACCAAAGTAGACTCAAGACATATTAATACCAGGGGGGGCGGGCAACAATGATGGGGTCGTCTTGGTATTTGGAAATAACCATCCTAGAATTTGGGAAAATGTCGGGATAGGAATTTACATTTGAAATCCATCATCCTGTAGGTTAGTGTTGTGATTGTGGTTGTCAGGTGTCACCACGTCAATGCAATTCCTACCTACAGTGGGTCTACAGACGACCGAAAGAAACACCACCTCATCCTGCACCACACTCAGCATTGTGATGATATGTAAGCCTATTGCTGAAGCCACTATGTCAACCCATCTCTTTGAGAGGCTTCCTCTTTTTTGCCAACTTTCTACTTTAGCAAGCACAGTGTCCTTTTCCAGAGACTGGTCTGGCCTGACTGGAACCCTGAAGGCATAATGATGGTGGGTGGGGCTGCTAACTGCAAAGTCAGTAGTTCAAAACCACCTGCTACTCCAAGGGAGAAAGGTGCAGTTCCCCACTCCCATAGAGAGTTACTATGTCAGGAACTCATAGGGGTACTTCTATACTATCCTATAGGGTCAATAGAAGTTGGCTTCCGTGCTATGAAAGTGAGTGAGTGAGTGAGTGAGTGAGTGAGTTTTTCCTGATGTTCAAAGGATGTGAGAGGAGGTCTCACTTCTAAGGAGTGTTCTACCTGTACTCTTCTTATAAAGTTTTGTTTATTTTTCTAGAAATATTCTTCCCTTCCCCCAAACCATAATTCTCCTAAACTCTTCTTTATTCACTGTCCAGCTTACAAATGTTTATGGGGTAACTGAAAATACCAGGACCTGGGTAAGGCATATCGTAGTCCTCAAATTGACATCCTTGCACTGATTTATAAAATGCAAGTCTATGAACAAAATATTACTAGGGTCTTTTGTAATATCTTTCAACTAGAATAACAATAAAGCAAAACCAAAAAAGGTAGACAGAGATTTTTCATTCTGTTGCGCACAGGGTCATTATGAGTCAGAGCCAATTGGACTGGATAGCAGCAAATTCACAGTAAAAAGTAACTATGGCGCTGTTTTGAGTGGTAAATATTATTTTTTTCCACAAGAATAACACTGAGTGACATTGCCTTTCCATTTAGGAAGGTCGTTTCTAATATTTTTTATTCTTGAGTGTACAAAATGACTAAATCAGCCTTCCTGGATTTCAAACACTTTATATAAAAGGGAATCAACTTATCTTGATATGATCATGAAATTCTGTGTGTCTGTGTTGCAAATGGTTAAAGATTAAAATGTTCATGACATCAAAATAAATTAACTATAGAAAAAGAAGAAAACCCAAAGTAAAATATGCCAGGCAGAAAACATAAGCTCAAGATTACCAAGATGACCTTTTAAAATATTCTTCCCTAAAGAAATACAAGTTGGCTCAATAACATCCAAACAGTTATTTAAAATATTTATCCAACATGAACATTCATTTTCAGCCAGTATGTCTCTAGGTCTCTTTTATGAGGATTCTAGTAAGTTTGCTGTAAAGGGAGACAGAACCTATCATTACTGACTTATTAAAAAAAATATTTTAAAAGAAAATCAGAATAAATTCAAAACAGGTCAAAAGGGAGATCTAATGACAAGAAGGAACCCCATGTTCCACCCTAACGACTGAAAGCTGCTAGAATCCACTTCACAACGCTCCATCAGAACGAAGGCTACTCACATTCCCCAACGGTGGTAGTGGGAATTCTCTAGAGACTCGACCTACAGAGAGACCCGGGAAATGGAGTCTGAGCTTTCATCATCATCTCTAATGGTTCACAAACTGTGTGTTTAGAATTTGGGCTCTGGTACCATTCATCCTCCGGGTTTGTATTTTATGGCATGTAGTTTTTGTATCACCCGGGCTGGTGTGCTTCTTCCACGTGCATGTAAGTTTTCTCGGCTCTCTTTTGGTGTGGCGGTTATGCATGGAGCTGCTAACCACAGGGTTCACGGTTCACAGCCAGCAGCTGCTCAGCAGGAAAAAAAAGATGGGGCTTTTACTTCCATACAGAGTTACAGTTTCAAAAACCCTCAGGGGCAGTTCTACCCTGTCTTGCAGGGTCTCTGGGTTGGCATTGACTCAATGGCAGTGAAGTTAGGTTTGCTTTGGTTTTCAATTAAGGTTTTTCTCTGTTTCATTTGCTCATTGCTGTTGGGTCCTGTGGTACTTAGATAATTTTATGTCAACTTGAAGATGTATGAAAGTATAGGAGTGGAGTCCCACCTGTCAATCAGACCACAACCTGATGCTGTCTTCTTGTGGGGGGGGTGGCCTTCTTCTGATAAGGAGGACCATGTTCAGAAACTCCCCACGCTCCCCCCCTCTCTCTGCCACCTTGCCTTTCTGCCTGCTGGGATTTTTCCATTGACCGCGAGAGTTACTGTAACCCTGTCATGTTTCCACTAACTTTGGATCCATTCAACTCAGCATCCACTGGCCTGTGTTCTTCTTGCAGTCTTGATCATTGCATATGGCTGCATGAGTCTCAAGAGGGACTTGTGGACTAGTATTGAACTTGTGGGCTTCAACTGGACTGGGATGGGATGCTTTCTTGATCTATAACTGCTTCTTGATACAAAGCTCTTTCTTAGACATAGATGAATGCCGCTGGGTTTGTTTCTCTAGCCAACCTGGCCTAACACGGGTTTGGTTTGGGTTTGGGTGTCTGATTTGTATGTTTTTCTATACAAAAAAAAGTTGGGATGGGTAGATTTAATAATTACCTGGAGGCCTGGAAGGGGAGGGGGAGGATGGGGAGTCAACCACAATAGGTACAAGAAGGAAGAAAATGTTCCAACGTTGATTGTGGTCATGAATGCATAACCCTTCTTAATATGATTGAACTATTGAATTGTAAGCTACATTAATTATATCTCGATAAAACTATTTTTAAACCGTTAGAAGAAGGAGAATCTTTAGAACTAAATCTTCCTCTGTGCCTGTGACTTCTGCTAAGGAAAAACTTAAAAAAATATTTTAACCATATTCCCTCATCCTTTTTCTCTTAGAAAATGCCAATGTTACGTTAGTGGCTCACCTTTCTCTTGCAAGTACCTTTCTCAAGTTGTAAGCAGGCAAGCAGTAACATTAAAGACTTGGTCAGAGAACTTAAGAAGTCCCCAAATGCTCCACTTTGTGGAGATGTATGAACTAAGAGAGATATGGCCAATCCATCGGAAACATCTCATCAGAAAAACCTAGCACTTCACCCCGAGCCTTCACTTCTCACTCAGTCTCAGGTCACACGGAGCATTGCGAGTCAATTCAGCAAGCTTCTATTGAGCGTCCACTATATTACGTCCATTACCTGTAGGTCAAGATAGTGCACAATGGTGGCTTGCATGTTGCTAGGATGGCATAAGCTAATCTATGAGTGTTTCAATAACAGCAGGGCCAACCATGGCGCATAGGTTTCAGCAGAATTTCTAGACTAATAGCCTAGGAACAAAGACCTGGTGATTGACTTCCAAAAATTAACCAATGAAAGCCCTATGGTTCACAATGATCATGGAGCTGGTACAGGACAGGGCATTGTTTTTTTCCTGTTATACAAAAGGCCACCGTGATTTTGAACTGACATGAAAGCAGCTAACAACAACAAGAATATAAGCATTATGCATTTTGATTATCCTCATTCTCCCAATTTTAGCAGTAAAAATCTACTTAAAATAATGTGTAGGGTAGTAGGTTTCACCACATTATGCAAAAAAGGTAGATGCTATAAGATACCACACTGACGCCGTTCCAAATTCTAATCATGCTATATATTGTGTTTTGGTGTGTGACAGGCTTTTTAGCAGCCAATGAAGGAATATGGGGGAAAGAATTACATTGGCTTTTCATAGGAACCCTTTTTAATCGAGTTGAAAGATACAGTATCACTGGATGCTCCCTTTATTTCACATTTCTATGTGTTGTACTCTGGTAAGATTTTAAATCAACAATGATAACTACAAGGGGGCCCTGATAATAATGGAAACACATGTTACAGGTCATCTCACCTCACAAGCCAAAGCAATCTTGTAGGAGATGAAACACAATATTATAATTAGAAATAGATGGATTCAATAAATATTAAGAAGCAAAAAATAGCATTCCTTTAGCCATTTCCTTTGCAACAGAACCTGCAATCCTTATACTCATCCTAATATCTGACCCATGAAATTAGGATGATAAGAAGTTATTGAAAGTGAAAATGGGAAGAATTTAGCATTCATGACTGTTTGATATTCCACTGTGCCTTTTGCAATCACGTGGATGCGTTCCCCACTCCCCTTTATTGTAAATAAGAAATGATAGTGGTAGAGGGACAAATGCATGCATTGCAATGAATCTCATTTATTTTGATAGTATCAGATTTCAAGATCCATTTTTCCAGATGCTTTTCAAGCATAAACGTTTAACTATGCTGCCTGCATTTACAATTATTTGACCAATTTGCACATTCATCTTACTTGAATTGACACAACTGGTCAAGTTAACCCAGGTCCTCACAGCAAATTCAACTTTTTTTTTCCAGAAAACATTCCTGACCATGGCAAGCAAAGAAACTTCAATAAGTTCTATCTTTAATCAAGTTCATCTACTATTTTACCAGTCTTGATTTTGCATCTGGCCAGCCTTGAACAGCAAGAAGTAGACCAAACTAGGGCCATGCTAGTTAATCTGATACAAAAATCCATAGACGTGAATTTTATTTAGGAAGATTTCTATTTTGTTTTGAAAAATAGAGATAAGGTCAAATTGAATATTCAAATCATTTGATTCCCTGGAGATAAGGTCAAATTGAATATTCAAATCATTTGATTCCCTTTCTATTCTAAAGGTACCCAAATCCTTTAATGATTCTTCAGATAAACAACTATTCTCAAATAATTTTCCGTAAATTATAATGATGAGGATGATGATAATGAAGATGATCATGATAACTCTGTAGCTTTTATTAAAAATTTTCTTCAAGCTAAGCATGATACATATTCCCTATGTTAGAAGTCAAAGCCTCATCCAACTTGTTCGAAGTGCTTCAGGAAATCTGCTGATAAGAAGTAGCTGTTATTAAACTGATAAATTCCTAAAATGTTTTTCAAGGTTTGGTTTAGGGAATTGCTTCCATCTGTGACTGGCAAATTCATTCCCTCCTAGAAAAGTTTCTTTCTTCTGAAGTACTAAAAGCACCCCTGGAGGACTTTAAGAACAGACAGCTGGCCTCAGAGATCTTATTGCTTTTTAAAGTTCTAGCTCTTCTCAGGGGGCCCCGAAGCCTGTTCCACCATGGGCCCTCAAAGCTTCCCTTGTCACAAAACCCCCTGCTTAGCCCCAGGCAGGTGTAAGGCATTTCTGATCTGGCTCAGCAGTCTTTATGATCCTTTCTGTTTTCAGACACTGTGAATGTGTGTGTGCACGCATGTGTGCATGTACACATACACACGCACGTGCAGGCAAGCATAGGAGATAGCAATTTATGGATATCTATAAGCCATACCAGGCTAAACAAAATATTAGCAAACAGTCTTATCTGGACATGGTGAACTAAGGATAAAGCCAAGTTCAAAGAAAGTCATGGGAGAATCAAGATTCCACTTTGGGTCTAAACCAAGACATGACTCAAAGTTGGACATGTAACCAGGGTCAAGGTAAGGCAATGAGCTCAAGGACATGAGGAAAGAAGACTAATGTGGGAGTAAGGAACTCTGGTTAAGGTTACAGATGGAATCGTGGCTGCCCAAAATAGGAGTTAAGAGCTCTGGTAGCATAGTACACATTGGGCTGCTTACCAGCAAGTCAGCAGTTCGAAACCAAGGCCAGCTCCTCGAGAAAAAAATGAGGCGTTCTACTCCTGGAAATAGTTAAAGTATCTGAAACTCACAGTGGGAGTTCTACCCTGTCCTATAAGGCTGCTAGGAGGCAGCATTGACTGCATGATAGTGAGGTTGGTTTTTTTTCTTTTTAATCATTTTATTAGGGGCTCATACAACTCCATACATACATCAATTGTGTCAAGCACATTCGTACATATGTTGCCATCATCATTCTCAAAACACCTGCTTTCTACTTGAGCCCTTGGTATCAACTCCTCATTTTTCCCTCCTTCCCTGGCCCCCCCCTTCCCCCTGAACCCTTGATAATTTATAAATTATTATTATTTTGTCATATCTTACACCATCCGACATCTCCCTCACCCACTTCTCTGCTGTCCGTCCCCCAGGGAAGAGATTATATGTAGACCTTGCAATCTGTTCCCCCTTTCTCTCTCACCTTCCCTCCACCCTCCCGATATCGCCACTCTCACCACTGGTCCTGAGGGGTTCATCTGTCCTGTATTCCCTGTATTTCCAGTTCCTATCTGTGCTAGTATACATCCTCTGGTGCAGCCGGATATGTAAGGTAGAATTGGGATCATGGTGGGGGGGGGAAGCATTCAAGAACTAGAGGAAAATTGTATATTTCATCATTGCTACACTGCACCGTGACTGACTCTTCTCCTTCCCGCGACCCTTCTGCAAGGGGATGTCCAATTTCCCACAGATGGGCCCTGGGTCCCCACTCTGCACTCACCCTCATTCACAATGCTATGATTTTTTTTTGTGGGGGGGTCTTTGATGCCTGATCCTGATCCCTTCGATGCCTGGTGATCTCACAGGCTGGTGTGCTTCTTCCACGTGGGCTTTGTTGTTTCCCAGTTAGATGGCCCTTGTTTATCTTCCAGCCTATAGGAACCCCAGATTCTATATATTTTGACAGTGACAGTGAGGTTTTGAGTGAGCTAAATTATGCGTTGGAATTATAACCCCAGTAGCTCTTTGAAAATAGATCTTTCTTCTGTTAATGAGGTTATGCCAGTGTAGCACTGAATCACTTCAAGGTGTAAACAGGGCAGACTAAACACAGGGACAGCACATTGTAGAGAAGAGAGTGGCTTGTGAGGATCGCCAAACAACCGAGGAACGCCTGAGGCCCCGAGGAGGAAGACGTCCACACTAATATGGATGAGTCCCTGATTAGAACTGTCAGCCTCGAGCATGATGAGAACAGTAAATTCTGTCCTTTGAAGCCACCTGCTGGTGGTCTATCTGTTATGGAGACACACAGAAAGATGGTTCCTTTCGATTTCATTTTGTTGCAAATGTCACTCTTTATTTTGTCCACTTTTGTGGACTGGAGTGACTCGCTTTGCCCTACTGTGTCTCAGTCTATAAAATGGAGTAAAATCTGTAGAAATTAATTTGATATGTTATGATCAATTCCTGTAAATATTAAGATTGGGCCTAATGAATCGTGATAACCAGAAACATCACACTATTCAAAGAGAGAAGCAAGAAAATGAGTTAGAGCCAATTAATTAGTCAGATTGAATACAGACAAAAACAATAGCAGTTTGGCACCAGGTTGAAAACTGCTCAGGTAGACAGGCCATCATAGATGTCTTGCTATCTACCACTTTCTAGCCACTCTACTAGTTGTTATAGAAGATTCTAGAACTGTATGATTAAGGTCCATTCTCATAAAAAGATTGCACCTTAGCTAGAAATTTCATCTTTATACAATTAGATAACAAGAGTTGCATATCATGATTCAGAAATACAACAACTGGGATGACCCGTGGCAAGTCATCCTTAAACATCAAATGGAAACAATCAGTGCTTAAAGCAATCACAGTGGACTTCTTCAAGATGACCCCTCAAAGCCAAACCTGGATCTGCTTCGACTGTGCTGGTTTCCATGATGCACCCAGCAGATGTTAGGGCTCAGTTTTTAGTAAGAGCAAGGAGAAGCTTGGGTTGTCTGGAATTTTCTGCAGCCAGAAGCTTAGAAGCCTCCCAGGATCCTTTGCAGCATGGTAAACTTCCAGATGCAAGATATTGATCGGATCCTATATAAAGTTGAAATCAACCCGAGAGTCTCAGGTATCATGCCTGAACAAAAGCAACATACTAATGGACAAACACCTCAAGTCAATTAGAGGACATATCCATTAGAATGCCGTCTTTACAATAGACTTATAAAGGCACTTACTCCCTCCAACAGTCAATCAGGTGGACTAAGTGGTAGACACGGTTAGGGGATTGGCTACTAGCCAAAAGAACGGTACTCGTTCGAACTCACGCAGTGCACCTTGGAAGACAAGGCTGCTGAAATGCTTCCGAGAAGGCGCGGCCTTGAACCCCTTTGCAGCAGTTCTAATCTGCACAGGGTCAGCATTGAGACAAGGGTAACGCCCCATGACAGGACAGTTATCCACCGACCACTGAGTCCACATTCTATGCAGAGTGGGAATAAGTAGTCCTTTGAAACAAGATTTTGGGCAGAACAAGAAGATGAATGATGGCCAGAGGGAGAGCTTGAGACCTCAGGCATGAAGTGGCCCCTGAGAAGGAAAGCCATAGATGTCCACAGGACTTTTCTCCTGAGCCCACAGCACTGGGCAGGTCCTCCAATAAACAAGGAAAGGACACGTCTACATGTGTTTGCTTATTTTTTTTAATCGTTTGATTAGGGGCTCATACAACTCATCACAATCCATATATACATCAATTGTGCAAAGCACATTTGTACATTCATTGCCCTCATCATTCTCAAAACATTTGCTCTCCACTTAAGCCCCTGGCATCAGGTCCTCATTTTTTCCCCTCCCTCTCTGCTCCCACCTCCCTCATGAGCCCTTGAAAATTTATAAATTTTTATTTTGGTATTTGCTTATTAATCTGTACTGAACAATTTCTCATGGCCTTTACCATATATGAAAGATGTGGCAAAAAATACATGAAATTGTTCAGTACAGATTAGTAGTTCACCAATAAACCTGTCTTTACCTTGCTTACAGGGTATTCCATCCCTGTCAGGAACTGCAAATTTGAAAATAGACTTTGATTCCTTAGGAAGGTGCTGGCAGGTGGGGATGGGGGTGTGAGAGAGAGACAGATGTCAGCCATACTTAGAAGCAGAATTTTGGAAGTGGTGGAAAAAAAAAGTGAAATTGTTACTATTGAGTTAGTGGAAAAGCACAAGTAAACTCATGGTTACCTTGCTTCTTGAGTACTTAATGCTTCCAGCATGTCAGAGGTCTGAAAATTAATGGGGCCTGACTGGAATGAAAATCAGTGCTAGAATTCCATCACGTCATTGGTCAGGGTTTCTCTTCCCTTGGTCTCCTTCATGACATTCTCTTCTAACAGCCAGTCAATGGGCCAGTTCGGTGAATAGGTTTGCTGTCAGTTTAGCGCACCTGGAAGAAGACATGCTGGAGTCCAACCTACCAATCAGTTCATTGGCTAATAGAGTCTGCTTGGGGCTGTGGCCTACTCATCACAGACCTAATGGAAAATTGGTCTCTCTTGCCCACTTCTTCCTGCTTCGGAGACCTTGGACTGATGACCTCGGGAACCAGAGATGCACTGTTATGTTCCTGCAGACTTTGGACTGGCCCCCATTAGCCTGTGGTCTCCCAGCTTCCTGCTCCACCTTCCTGTTTCATTAACCTGAAGCTGCATGCATCTGGAGGGGCCTGAACATGGACGTGAGGTGGACTGGGTTGGACTTCTTCCTTGATATAAATGTATTTCTTGAGATGAAGTTCTTTCTTACACATATGAGTGTCCCTGGTTTTGTTTCTCTAGAAAATCTTGCCAAATACAGTACCTAAATCTTAGAATCATAATTTTAAAACTAAGATTTCTAGTTACTTTTCAAATATTTCATATTTTTATTGGTTCAAGATTCCATTTATAAAAGATATCTCCACCAGCCACCTCTTCAGCTTTCACAAACTGCCTACACAGAAGCTTGTCAGCCACCACAAACCAAAAACACATTTTAGACTCAATTTGTTTCACTTAAGTTTTCTAACCAAGAAAATTTTTTCTTATAAAACTGAGAAATAATGTTGGTTTAAAGTTAATAGTGCTTTCCAATCTCAAGCACCATCTCTGGCTGCTTGGGTCAAAGACCTTTTCTCTCTAGGGTCTGCCATCTGGAGAAGATCCATTTCCCAGAAGTTCCATGATAATGTCTGACGGGAAGGATGATCTCATATCATTTTTTTCCCTTATCTGCAAGGTGATGACCACTGTCAGCTGCATGATTTCAGATGATCTAAAACCTCCTACTGAATATCTGCACCTTGTATCTATTTGGCAACATCTCTTCTGTAGTCTGACAGTTTTACAAATCACAGAGCAAGATTTATTACTCCCACCCAAAAAAAGCGTATGAGTTATTAAAAATTGGTACGGAAAGTCTAAGAACTTCCTTCCTGATTCTTAGTGAAACAAGGTACAGATTGTACCTTCCCTGTCTGGAGTCAGCCAGTGTCTTTAATTCTACACAAGATATAGTCATTGAACTTTTGCAAGTGATATAAATGAGATAGATTTTATTGCATATCCTATCCACCACTCATTGGACTCTTAAAAGTGCCCTAGAGATGTCCAAGATGTGGCCTGTTCTCCATCCTCTTTCTTGGAGAACTTGCCCATCCTACAACTTAGGAAAGGACTTCTTCCAAGTCCTGACAAAGATCATGAGAATAAGAAGTATTCACTTGGTCTAAAGTGGGCCAATCAGATTTTTTATAGGATCCTGGAATTGGGACCCAGAGCCTCTAGCGAGTCTATTATCTGTGTTTAAAAGATGGTGACCACATAACCCATTTTTTTACATTGCACAAAGTAAAATTGAGTCAGGACCTTTGAAGGAAATGGGTAGATACGTAGCTGAAAATGCAGAATAAGGTACCAAGCTGAGATGCCAGACGGAGGTGTAATGACGATCCAGAAATTAACAGTAACCAAGTTGTTGACCTTTTGTCTCTGCTCCACATTCAGTGTGAGTCACCAGGAAACCTCTGTTCATTGTGCTCTTTCAGGACACAAGCTAACAGGAGATTTATCTTGACACATATTTTCCAGATCACTGACACAGGAAAGGGAAAGACAGAAAATTGTACACTGGCAGCTCTAGTTTACACCGAGAAGTGACAATGTCACAGCTGTTTACGTTTCATTAGAAATAGAAAGTCACACAGCTCCAACTTCAAAGGATGGGAGGAAAAAATAATGAATGTATTCTCTGATCAAGGAAAACTTGGATATGGTTCCACCTTATTCTCAGATTATTTTCCCCCTCTCTACATAAATATGCCCATGTTTTCATCTTTAAAAACTATCTGCACTGTGCCCAAAGGAAATTGCATCAATGCCTCATTCCTTTTTCTGCCCACCGTCTATATTTTCACATACTATTTTACTTGTGGTTGATCCATATGCTAAGTAAGGCATTCGACTGTGTAGGCCACAACACACTAGGGAAAGCCTTGAGAAAAGTGGGGATGGCAGAACCTTACAGCGTGCTCCTATGGAACCTGCGCCGAGATCAAGAAACAGTTGTGTGAACAGAACAAGGGACAAGTACATGATTTAAAACCAGGAAAGGTGTGTTTCAATGGTATAGCCTCTCTCCATCCTTATTCAATCTGTATTCTGAGCAAATAATGAGAGAAGCTGGATTACATGAAGATGAATTGCGTTTCAGGATTGGAGAAAGGCTAATTAACAACCCGTGAGATACAGGTGAAACAACCTTGCTGGCTAAAAGTGAGGAGGACTTGAAGCTTTTACTGTAGGTCAGGGATTTCAGCCTTCAGCATGGATTACACCCAAGTGGAAACCAAACCCAGATCCTCACGACTTGTAAGTCATGATAAATGGAGAAAATATTGATGTTTCCAAGCATTTTATGTTGCCTTGTGTCCACAATCAACGTTTATGGAAGCTGAAATCAAGAGATAAAACAATGCATTGCATTGGGTAAAGCTGTTGCACAAGTAAATTTTTAAAGTGTTCAAAAGCAAGAAAGTTACTTTGAGGACTAAGGTGCCCCTGACCCAAGCCATGGCATTTTCAATTGCTTCCCAGTGCATATGAAAGTTAGACATTCAATAAAGAAGACAAAAGTATGGATGCATTTGAATTACGGAGCTAGTGAAGACTATTGAAAATACCATGGAGAGCCAAAAGGGCAAATACATCTGTCTTGGAGAAAATATGGCCAGAATGCTGTATTGTAGAGGCAAGCATGGCGACTTTGGGCATGTTGTCAGAAGAGACCAGTCCCAGGCAAAGGAAACCAGACATGGTAAAGTAGCGGGGCAATGAAAAGGAGGCAGACCTGTAGCAAGAGCAGCTGACACAGTGGCTGCGTCAATGGGCTCAAACATAAGAACTACTGTGAGGATAGCACAGGACTGGGTAGAGTTGCGCTCTGTTGAACATAGAATTGCTGGAAGTGGCAGCCGACTCAAAGACACCCAACAACATGTTCTTGAAAGCGGTGTCTGCCTTGATTGCTCTTACTGTTTTCTTCTCATCTATTTGCTCCATCTCTTGTGGCGTTCAGCTCTTCTTTGAAACGGTCACTAGGAACCTTCTGTGGGTTCTGCCTTCCTGCTTTTTGCCTCATATTATTAGCTGCTACATCTCTATCATGGTTTCTCCTTTGGTTTACCCCAACAGCGTTCAAAGTTCTACCCGTGTTATAGTTATCGGTGTGGTCTTCTCCTTATGCAGATTTCAACTACAGTGAACCCTCGCCACTTCGCGCTTCGAGTTCCGCGGCTTCACTCTATCGCGGTTTTTGTGTAACAGCGCATGCTCTGTCATTACTGCCACTGATTGGCTCATACTGTACACGCTTGATGCCATAAATAATATAATAAATAATAAATGATAATTGTAACGTCCAAAATGTTTTACTGTATTTTCCCTTTTTCGTTTAATAAATTGGGTAATACGAGTGTAATGGTGACTAAAGGGTGTTTTTTCATGTCCTCTATACTCTAACTACGAAAATATTTGATTTACAAATAAGGAATCCTACTTCGCGGAATGTCATTTATCACGGTAGGGTCTAGAACCGATTAACTGCGATAAACGAGGGTTCACTGTATATTCAATGTAGCAGGTGGGGTTTTCTATAAACCTAGATAGGCCAGGATTGTCCCATGGAATGATCAAGCATCATGCAGCCAACTCCATGATGAGTGAAGCAATCAAGAAGTTTACCTGGTCACTTGAGGGAGTCTCCAAGCAATTAGGTTGTGATCTATTCTTCAAATCACCTGACAATGTGTGAAAACCAGTTCATTTCTGCTGCTGAGTCTGAATCCCGCATCCGACCTGCTTACCTTCTGTTATATCACTTGCTAATCTCAGGAGCCTGGGATTCAACCTGGCCCATCCCTGATGACTGTGGTCTTCCTGCATCATCTTTCTGCTTCCTGTTTGTCTGCCCTTTCAGCCACAGGAGTTAGGAAAAGCCATCAGTTTACAGCTGACCCACAGACTTGAACCAGACTGGACTTACCCACTTGTACAACTGTGTGAGCCATTTCTTAATATAAATCTAAAATATAAAGAGTCACCGGTTTTCCTCCTCTGGAGAACACAGCCTAACATATTAAGTTCCCTAAATTTCCCACAATGGTTCGTTTGTTCAAGTCTGTATTCTTTTCATCGTGCAATATCTACCCCATACCCTTCCTTCCTATTGTCTGTGTAACTCCTTTGATAAGTCTGAAGCTCACTTATCATTCTTCCCAGGGGCCTTCCTGGTCTTGGCCAAGTCTTACCAGAAGAGTAACAAGAGCTTAAGCAATAACGACTTAAAACCGGAAACTCTGCCTTTCCAGGAACAAAACACAGTAAAACAAACAAACAAATCATTGTTATCTTGATATTCTCTATGTTAATAATGCTATTACAATTATGTTTCTCTATTTAATTCTTTGTTTTTCATCTTCCTGTGAGTTCCATAATGAAATCACTTTTGAACTCATTTTACTCATTTGGGGGCACTTGGGATCTAATACACAGCCAGACACCTATTTGAAGCTCGATAAATAACCCATTAATTAAATGTTTTAATAAATGTAGCCCCATATTTTTATGATAAAATTCTGGAACTGTGCTCAGAGATATAAGGAGCAAGAAAGGGAACGATGATTTATATATGTATAATTGGCTAAAATATGCATAACTGATCAAATAATTACTTTCTAAAAGACTGGGCCAAATTCCCTAACCATGATGCACTTTCTTGGAAACTTCACTATTTTATTATTCACTTTGCCATTCTGGGATTTCTCCTTATTTTGGAAAATCAATTTAAAGGCTTTATTACCTGTGAACTTGTCTTGTATGCAGGGTTCAAATTGCAATAAATGCCAATGCCTTCTGACTTCCCTATTCCCAGGAGGCAAGAGTCAGACATGGTTTCCCGCACCACCTTCTTTACCTATTCTGCCACCAACCCTTCCTCCACTCTGCACTCCAGCTATAGTAGGTTTAATAATCCACTACTATATCCACACAGAACTCACAGACAGTACTCACAACTAAAAGGGCTGATTAGGAGAATCAATAGGTTACTGCAAGTCAGGACACACCAACAGTAAGGAGCCAGTCCTTGGTCTCCTCATCCAGCAGCCAAGCCCCTCTCCAGGCCTCAGTCTCTCAGCCATGTTGCCTTTCTGGGCCTGGAGGGCAGTCTGCTTGTTGTTCTGTCCCATAGTTCCATTGTCTCAAGGCAGATGAATAGAAGCTATTCCTCTGCAGCCCCCACCACTGCAGACAGAGGTCTTGGCCGTGCTCTTCCACGGTCCTTGGGGTTTTTCTATGCGGCTGCTTCAAAGAGGGCTCATCCTTAGAGCCAGAGTGTGGTCCTGAAAACTGACCAATCTCCTCTAGTGTTATCTGTTTGCTTTAGTCTCACCCAATTATTTTCTGGTAGTTACAGAAACTGGGGTAGAAGAATCCTATTAGGAATTTGTACTCCACCACACACATTCTTTACAACTGAGTGTGTAAAGAACTCACATACCATTATGCTGTGAAAGCATATTTATTGAAGGGTAAGGTCCAATGAGTTGGTACTTCTGTGATCTATTTTCATAAAGATTATAGCCAAGAAAATCTGAGGATGCAGTTTGACTCTAATGCATGAGATTCTCATGAGTCAGAATTAATTCCATGACAATTGGATTTGCCTTTTAATTTTATTTCTCTTCTTCTGTTGGGTTTCCTGGAAAGGCAAACTTCCTAACCTCAACAAGTTGCAACCTCAGCAGGAGATGACATCATTCATAGTGCATTGTAGGCTGAGAGAAATGCTCGCTTCCTGTGGTAGTTACATAATCTGGTGTCAATTTGAGACTTAAGAGTGAAGGAGTGGTGTTTAGCCTGTCAATCAGGTCACAGCTTGATGACCTCATTTGGAGGCACTAAGGAGATAAATAGCTCGCTGGAGGCGGGACACACACTCACTCCCTGTGAAACATTCCGGTAGAGAAGACACATGGAACTATGCTAGAGCCCTGGAGTTGAAGGAGCCACATGGAGACCACTGTCAGTGTTGAGATGCTTCCACTCCAATGGATCCACAAGACTTGCCACCCACTGGCCTGTGATCTTCCTGCATTCAGCATCATTGCATGTGTTTCATGAGTCTAAAAAGGATTTTATAGATTGATATCAGTCATATGGGCTAATATTGGACTTATAGACTTGATCTGGACAGGGCTGGGATGTTTTCTCAATATTCAATTGCTCTTGTTTATAAAGCTCTTTCTTATACACATATAAATGTCTCTAGATTTGTTTCATTAGTCAACCCAGACCAACACACTTCCTGAAAAGCATCATCTCAGAATAGAAAGGAGCTTGAAAACATCTCAATCTGCATCTGCTCTTATTCAATATTACAAAGCAATCATCCAGGCTGTACTTCTCTTTCATGTGACTCTATTTCTTCGTCTGCAAAATCATGTAAAGTTATAAAACCAAGAGCCAGTGGCTAAGGAGTTGGTTCTAATTCGTGGTGACCTGTAGCATTTTCACAGTGGTATTCTTTCAGAGGCAGGTCACCGGACACCTTTGGTTGGGTTCCAGTTGCCAGCCATTCAATTAGTAGCTATGCACGTAGCTGTGCGTACCATTCAGGGACTGCTGGTCTAAAAGCCGTAAGATAATACGAAAAGTAAAATGTAGATAATAATTAGATGGCTGATATTAATGTAAATTCCAAGCAATACTAAAGAATTTCTAATAATAGCTACCATTTACTGTGTAATCACTAAATGCCAAGTGGTGTGAATTTTACGTTCGCGATTTCACTTCATTTCTATAGCTACCAAGAGAGTATTAGTATCTCTATGAATAAATAGCGGTCCAGACAAGTTAAGTGACTTTCCCTTTGTCACACAGGAAGTGAGTAACTGAGCCAGTACCCAAGCCCAGATTATGTCACCCGTAGGACAGGGTGTTAATCCATCTACTACGCTGCCTACTTTTTGACTACCATAAAAGCGTAGTTTATATTCTTCATCCTTGATATTTAAACACAAGGATGAGGACTGAGCATGCTGTAAGTGAAAGTTTCCAGTGAACTAAAATGTCAATTTTTTTTTCTATCTGTAAAATGAGTGCATTGGATCACATGAAATGGGACGTTGCATGTCAACGACTCTAGACAGAGTAAGTGCTCAAAGCATCATTATTGTTAATGATTGATAAGGTCCATTCTCTATCCTTATCATATCATTGTGACACTAGTCCACATTTAATGGGATTTATACCAGAAAATACAAATCTATAAGCTGGGCATCTCCAGGATCTTCTTAGATTATTGATGGAGGCCCTAGAAGCGGACATGGTTTGTTGGTACTCACTCTCAGGAGTGAGGGGGCAGGCCACTTATCCAGGAACATCACATATCCAGGTCCTGGGGATCTGCTTTCAACTTCCGCGGGACGCAGGAAAATTTGTTAAAAATCAGGACTGTCCCACCAAAAGCAGGATGTCTGGTCACCTTAAATAGTGCTTAGCATCTTATGTAGAAACTCAGGTGTCAGCTGGACTATATTCTCCTCTGGAGGCTTGACTCGGATTGTTCACTCAGATTGTTGGCAAATTTAATTACAGGTGTAGTACTGAGGACCCGGTCTTCTTACTGGGGCAGCCTCAGATCCTAAGTGTTTGCCATAATTCCTTAACATGCAAGCTTCCCTAGGATGGTTGCTGACTGCATCATGTCAGCAGGGAGAGTCTCTTTCACACATTTAAATCATGCAGTATGTATAAGGAGTCATATCACTGTGCCATATCCTATTAACTACAAGCCTGTTAAAGATTTGGCCACACTCAGGAGTGTGGGTGACTCAGATATACACACAGGAGATAGGGGTCATGGGAGACCTCTCGGAGTCTGTCTGCAGGGTGGCACAGAGGTACCTCTGTATGACCCGAAGCAGCCAGGCATGAGGAGATCCTGGGAAAGGTGTCATAGAAGAACCTGCTCGGGCAAAAGCTGAGTCATGAAAGACCTTAGTCACCTGGACCAATAGGAGGAGACCTCCTGGGCTGGTGGGTAAGAGAGCAGGCAGGAAAGAGTTTTAGGTGGACCAGGTAAAATTAGGAAACAGGCAAGAAACTCGATCGCGCATGTGGGTTAGTAAATCAGTACCACAAAGTCGGAATAAGAAGTTGTAATTTTCGTTTAGGTTTATTTTTATTCTTGCATTCAGCGAAGTATTCATCATCCACAATGGAAAGGCACTGGCCTTGGGCTGAGGGAAAGTTTATGACATAAGCTCAAATGAAATGATTCAGATGGAACAGCTTTTGTTACATCAATGTTGAATCACAATAGTAAAATCCAGAGGGCCATAAACTATGTACTTCTCAATGAAGCCCAGGGAAAATGAGTGCTGAGCAATACAACATCCCTTGGCTAAATCCTCGATAAGTAGGTGGTACTTTTAAATGTTTAACTTCTGTATCAGGATTGTAAGTGACTTCACTACTACGAAAAAAAAATAGGAACAAGAACCTTCTCTAACCTATTTCCCCGCTCATTCATTTCTTTGGCTGTTCTCCACCTTGGATCTGCCCCTCAACTTGAAACCTCCTGTTCATTCAAGATGCTCTGATTGGGCTGCGGCTGGAAAAATCCCTGCAAACTCTTTTGTTCATTCTTCCAGTTAGAAGCTGTCCAGCATTTTGTTACAACATTGACAAAAAGGACAATCAACTCTGTGATGTTCCTATTCTTTCTATGAGTCTGGATCCCATCCAAGACAGGTTCGTAATAAGTCTGAGGGCCAGTGATGGGCAAGAGAAGAAACTGCCCCCATGCAGCCTACCACACCACACCAAACCAAAACCAAATCTCTGCTGACTCACAGTGCCTCTGTAAGACAGAGGACTGCCCCTTGTGGCTTGCTAAGGCTGTTACTCTGCACGGGAGCACAAAGTCTATTCCATGGAGAGTTTAGTAGTTTCAAACTACTGACCATGCAGGAAGCAGCCCAACAAGTAACCCCTACACCACCAGGGAGGGCTCCCATTCACTTCAGGGCAATCGCCTCCCCAGAGGGTGAGTATGTGAGCTCCTATGAAATGGGAGGCTCATTTTCATTGTAAACTGTGAATTTTGGAAATAACACTTGATCCCTCAAATAAAAGAAGTTCTTTTATGTGCATATCTTTCATATCTTACATGAAGGGACTTCAAACATTTTGTGGAAAAAGTCTATTGATCTTTTCATTCCATTTTTCTATGAACTCTTGGACAAACCCTTGCATAGCACTGTGTTAAGACCCTTGGGTGGCACGAACAGCTTACATTTGTCTACTAATAGAGATCATGGAGGGCATTTCTGGAGATCTGCCTCCATAAACATTACACTCGAGGAAGCAGCTCTACTTATGGTGTTACTCTGCTTGGGAACAGGATGGACCACAACAGGTTTTCGGGTTTTGTAGAACTTTCCTACCTGTTAACTCATTGGGCACTCAACAATCTTTGGGGACAAGCAGTATAATGTGCTCCACTTACAGAACAAGCAGCAGTTATGTGACTTTCCTAAAGTAATTTAGGAAATTACATGCAGGACTCCTGGAGCTGATTGCCTTTCAGCTCTCTCCATCTTCCCGGCCACTGTGAAAGCGCAGAAGTTGATCCTGTTTCCATAGGGAAATAATATCGTTTGTTCAGAAATGTTGAAGAGAGTCGATAGCTTTGTTGGGCCAATGGGATATAAAAGTACACAAGACACATTGTACTCCTCACATGTCTAAACACACACACACACACACACACACACACACACACAAAGCATTTACCTGACTTGATATGTTTACTTAACTGACTTGGAGATTGAGTTTTAAAATCCTAGTGTAAGAAAACGGGACTAGCCTAAGTCAGGTCCTGTCCATGTCAGAACCACTGATAAAAAGGTGGTTGTTTGACATATTCATTGTATGTAGGTTTTTTGCTATTTTCCTCCAGGTGAGGTTCAGATCAGGTACAGCACCCGAAAGTCTGTTCTGTGGTTCTTCCTTCATTAGTATTTCCTCTGCCTTTGTGTGTGTGTGTGTGTGTGTGTGTGTGTGTGTGTTTCTGAATCCAACATTTCAATCAAATGCTGAGATGCCCCATCATGCTCCTCCTCTACAAGTATTTTGGAAAACAAATGACACATTTTAATATCCAAATTATTTTATCATTTTACCCCATTGTATATAGATGATTGCAACTTCACAAACAACCTGAGCATATAGAGGCTATTCCATCTTTTAAGCCTTCGTAAGAAAGAGGAGGCTTTCTGCTCTCGTAAAGGTTCACCCTCTTGGAAACCCACAAGGGCGGCTCTCCCTGTCCTAGACGATGGCTGTGAGTCAGAATGGACGGGATGGCAGTGAGACTTACTAGAAATCAAGTTCATGTGGTAATGTTTTAGCTTCTGAGAAGTCACAATTCTATTACTAATGGAAGCCCTCAAGGTCATGTGTATCTTTGCAATTGAGACTCTCGGAGGCAATCTAAGAAATCTACGTAGGGTCTCTACGGATGACTTTTATTACTCTCACATCATCCCATAATCACACGATTTGAGTGGTACATCAAAGACTGTCATATCCTCAGGGAAATGATTTTTATTCCAAAACTGCATTCTACAGAACATTGCTTAGATAAAAATGGATTTAGAAAGGGAATTTAAGGTTGGTTGCTTTTTTTTAATACCTCTGCATTGATTTTCTTCACATTTCCTGTGTACAGAAATCATCCGTCTGTAGAGGAAGACAACCAGTATGATGTAGAGACATGAGGGCAAAAGCCTGGAATTTGAGATTATAGATTACACCTGAGATCTAACCACAACCATTATGACCTTGCTTAATTTCTTTATTTGTAATATCGGGAGAATACTCACCACAGGAGATCTGTGAGACATAAACAACACAACACAATTTATTGTTTGTGACTGGAATCATCTAAGATTTTCAAAAGGCACACTTACAGCAGCTCTTGAGAGCTTTACATAAATATCGCCAGGCAGAAAGATGATCACTTCAAATAGAGCTCCATCTAGTTAACTGCTATTACCCTCAGATCCATGTTGGCCCTTTCTCTGACTTCCTCACACCTGACCTAGGTACATCCATGACGCGAGTCCCCTTTCTTTGCATATCAAGCGTCCTGTCAGTCTTTTCCAACATTATTACCCTGTTTCCACCACTCCCCTAGAAGAGCTCCTTTCTCAGGCTTCAAAGTGTTCCCTTAGAAAGCCCTCTGCTGCCCCCATCAGTCCTCCTTGTAAGCAATGTCTGCAGTCTCTGGAGAAAGAACTCCTTAATCCATGAAGATTTGAGAGAATTGCATCCGTTGGCTTCTAGTAAAAGGGAAATTAATCAGAGCGTTTCAGGTGCACAATAAATAGATAAACTATTGCTTTTATCATTTTCGGTATGGATCAGCTGTACCATATTATTCTCCAGGAAGTTTTGAAGGTAGTAGCAGGCAGTGTTGGAGAGAGTCCTAATTCATCCAAACTCTTTAAGTGCAAAGAGAAAAGGACTCTTGATGAGTGGTCTGGTGACTGAGTAAAACAATGACAAGGTGGAACACTGTGAAGTACTGAAATGAGAGTTCAGTCTTCCTGTAAAACAGAGAGATAGAAAGAATGAAAGGGAGGGGGAGAGAGAAAGAACAAACAGCGATAAAACATACAGGCTTTGGAGTCTTGAGTTTGACATCCTTTATAATTGGAATTTATTCAAGTGCCTAAACTCTAATTGGAGTTTCTGGTACAAATTGGTGATGATGATAATACTTCTCTGTAGGATCATTTTGAGTATTGAGGGATATAACACTATTTTTTAAATAATCTTCAAATTTAGCTTATACAAAATTTGACAAGTGAATGGACAGCATCAAAGATAAGGGCAGTGAAAAAGAGGAGGTCCCCCAGCACGGCGCATTGACACGGTGGCTGCAACACTGGGCTCCAGTCGAACCAGTGCCAGGTTGCTGCAGCACTGGGCGGCATTTGGTTCTTGATGCCCAAGGGCTAACAACAAGAGCAACAGCCTATACGAGGCCTCGCAGACATCACCATATTTAGAAGCTACTGTGTCTGTACAAAGAACAAGTGCATCTGAAATACGTCTTGCGATAGCACAACCCTATTATAATCTATTTAGATTTTTCATTTTCATCTCCCTGTAAAACACGGCTAAGGTAATGCCTAACCCTTAGTTTAACAAACAGTATAATCTTTTTTTACTGTGATCGCACCAGAACTTCTGGTTTTTTCATGAAGCTGAACCAATTTTGAGACAGATGTTTCATGTGAGTGTTATTATATTTACATGTAGCTTAGTTAGAAAGCATCAGAGCCAGGAAATCACGGGGAGTAACCGGGATGGCAAGGTTTATTCAGCTGAGGTAGTGATTGGGGCCACACGATTGGAAGTTTTTAGGGAAATTGGCTGCAGTTGTGTGCCTTTAATAATTTTTCCATCGTGGTATGTTCTTTTACACCAAGTTTACTCACCTTTTGCCATCTCCATGCCAGATGGTTTAAGAGAAAATTCAAATGGTGGGGTGACCCACATCAAGGGCACCCCGACTCATTTTTCCAGGCTTCCTTGCCTCTCTTCTTCCTTGCTTCCATACCCCTGTCTCTTCACTGGACCCCAATCCCAGTCACACTGAGTCTCTGCTCTCTCCAACTCAGCCCTTTCTCTCCTCCTCGCATTTGGGCTTACATTTTTCTACTGGCTTGTGACCTTGGTTTAGCCCTTAGGCTTCCATGTTCCAGGCCACTCAATGTCATGCTGAATTCTAACAACAATGCTGATCGTATTCAACACCCTCAAGTCGGTTGTTAATGATAGGAACCCTATGTGTAATAGGACAAAGCACTGCCCAGTCCTATGCTACACTCACAATGATTTACAGCAGTGGGTCTCAGCCTTCCTCATGCTGTGACCCTTTCATATGGTTCCCCATGTGGTGGTGACCCCCAACCATAAAATTCCTTTCGTTGCTACTTCGTCACTGTCATTTTGCTACTGTGATGAATCGTTATGTAAATATCTGATATGCAGGATGTATTTTCATTGTTACCAATTGAGCATAATTAAAGCATCGTGATGAATCACAAAAACAATGTCATCATCGATTGTGAAATATTTATTTGTAATTACAAATAAATGATTTTTTGTCTCAAAGCATGGTATACCATGGGTAACAGTCTACCTACCAGGTACTAGCCTATGTGGGCGAATCTGCATGTGGGCGGACCCGCCTGGAGACGGATAGAGGGGCGGTGTCTCAGTTCCTAAGATCATCAGAAATATGTGTTTTCCGATGGTCTTAGGCGACCCCTGTGAAAGGGACTTTCGATGCTCGAAGGGGTCGCAACCCACAGGTCGAGACCACTGGTGTGTATGCTCACCCCTTGTGGCAGCCACTGTTCCCATCCACTTTGTTGAGGTTGTTCCTCTTTTTTGGCCGACCCTTTAACCTACCAAAGCACCATGTCCGTTTCTAAGAACTAGCCCCTCTGTGTAATCTGTCCGAGGCTGAGACAAAGGCGAGTCCTGGCCGACTCCGTCCAAGAGGACCGTGTGTTCTCTCAGTAGAGGCAATGGCAGTGGTCTTTCGCTAACACCAAAATTCAAATGCCTCGATTCTTCTCCCGTCTTCTTTGTCGACTGTCTTCCTTTAACATTCACGGGAGGTGACTGAAATACCACGGCTTGTATCAGACTTAGTCCCCAAAGTGACACTGTTGCTCTTTATGGCTTCTAAGAGGTCTTTTGTCACACATTTGCCCAATTCAGCACATTCCATTTCTTGATTACTGCTTCTATGAGCATTGATTGTGGATCTAAGCCAACTGAAGTATTTGATAGCTTCTGTCTTTTCATCTGTTTATCATGATGCTGTCAATTGGTACCACTGTGAGGATTTTTGTGTTCTTTTTGTTTTGGTTTGTTTTTTTATCATTTTATTGAGGGCTCTTACAATGCTTATTATAATCCATCAATTGAATCAGGCATATTTGTACATATTGAATGTTGCCATCGTTCTTTTCTAGCCAGTTACTTTCTATTGAGCCCTTGGTATCAGTTCCTCCCCATCCTCCGGTGACCCCTTGATAGATTATAAATTATTATTTTCATATCTCACACCGACCACTGTCTCCCTTCCCCATGGTTTCCGTTGTTCTTCCTCCTGGAGGTGGGAGGTGTGGTTGTGTTTGTGCTCTTACAATCAAGTTGTAAT
>NW_022103907.1:7022363-7055080 GCF_000313985.2 Echinops telfairi | reverse complement strand
GGCAACGTGATTTTTATTTGTTTGTTTCGAATAATCAGGGATCTGAACCCAAGACTCCTTGGCTCTAAAGTCCTACCTAAAACCACACTGGTCTCTTAAACACACTGAGATCTAGACGGTTTTGTGCCATGTATCTTTATTTACATGGCCAATGAAATTAAAATCAGAGTATCTACCATTTACTAATCACAATAAGTAAATCAATCATTCATCATGTTAAAAGCATAGCAGAGACCCTTAAGATATGCCTCCTGGTTCCTCCTCCTTGTACTCATTAAGGAGAGAAAGTTTTCTAAGTTCTCTGGAATTTAGTGATTATCATCACTCCCAAAGACTTTACATTCCTCATGGACCTAAACACACACACACACACACACACACACACACACAAGTATAAGATATGCTGCAAATGAAGTAAGAACAAAATGCCTATGAAGAGACAAAAAATAGAATTTACTGGTTTTCACAAAGGAGAAGCAAATAATTTATAGTAGTGCCTTATATAGACTTTTCACTGGGCAAAGCATGTATATAAAGGGGAAAGAAGAACCACATCGTGGAATTGATTCTGACTCATAGCAACCTATCTACATAGGTTGCTTCTGAGGTTATGAGTCTTTACTGCAGCAAATAATACTGTCTTTCTCCTGACGAGCAGATGGTGGGTTGAACCACAGACATTGCAGGTAGCAGTCCAGTGCTTATCTGACAGCGCCACAGGGGCTCGGGAAAGCCAGTGTAACACGTGGCATTTGTAAAGCAAAGACTTCTGAATATATTCCTTCAACATAGAAATAGCTGTCATGGTAGAGCAATTTCTTTTCCACTGATGCTTCTACTGAGATTCAGCATAAAGTCCTATCTGAATAGAAGTAGTAACAAGGATAATAATAAGAAGAAACACTTTATTTTCCCTCTTCCTCTTGCTTCAAAATGCATCACTCTAAAAAGAATTATACAGAAATAAATTAATTCTTGTGAATAAAAATGGACAGAATTTCATAATGAAAAGACCATATGGCTGAGGCTGAAGGTCCAGGCTGTAGACATGAACTATGATGATTATAATACCTGTGTGGTGTTGGAAGAATACCTAGAACTGCTGTGTATCTATTTTCTGATCTATATGTTGTGGTGGTCATTGTGGGGTCTTCTGGCTAGAAAGTGCTAGGGTTCTATGAACTACTTACTGTAAGCTCCCCTCTTGCAGAAAAGGAAGTTAGCATTTACCAATGATCATTATGTTGTAATCACAATAGTCACACTCATATTAGACACATACAGGAATATACTGGCATTTCTTTTCTAAAGATCAAAAGAAAACTATCTCTGAACCTCATGGCCTGGGATAGAGGGAGAGGCACTGTCTGTGATGAAGGCGACTTCTTGTCTTTGATATGAGCTCCGATATACCATTCAAGTGTGTTCCATGGCCACTGATGACAATGACAAGAGGGAAAACTGTTAATCTTGGTACCTAGGTCGCCAACAATCCCTCTTCAATGGATAGTACTAGAACTGTTCAGATTTCTAACGGAAGAAGAACATTCTCTAGTTCTGGTCAAAGGACTCAGACAGAACCACATAGATCAGTGGTTCTCAGCCTTCCTCATACCGTGACCCTTTAATACCATTCTTCATGTGTGGTGACCTCCCCAACCATAAAATTATTTTCGCTGCTACTTTATCACTGTCATTTTGCTACTGTTATGACTCGGGTGACTGCTGTGAAAAGGTTGTTCGACCCTCAAAGGGGTTGCAACCCACAGGTTGAGAACCACTGACATGGGTACTCAAAAACTGGTACTGGCTCCATCTCTCCCATAAACGTTGTTTGTACTTTCCTTTTCTGGGTTTGCAGGGGTTGCTGCCCACATGAAGATGGTGGGCTGTGAAGGATAGGGAGTGTGGGACGAGATCCACACAAGTCGCCCCACAGTCGAGCCGTTACCTGCAGTGACCCTCACAACACCTCAACCACAACAAGGATCTTTGGGCTAAAAGTAACACACCTGCTTCTGGTTAAGCGAGAGATAGGACGGTGTTTATGGACCCCCTGCAGAGGGAAGCAGATGCCTAAGATTCCCAGGTAAAGACGGCGGTGGTTCAATGACAGAGTTTTTACATTTCATGGTATAGTTAATATTCTTCATGAACATAATTCAAATGCATACATTTTTCAGTCTGCCTTATTCACAGTCCAGCTTTTGCACACAAATGAGGCAGTCGAAAATACCTGTGGCTAGGGTCAAGTGCACCTTAGTCCTCAAAACGGATGTCAAGAAAGACCTTGAAGCTTCTTTTGAACATGGAGCAGCAAACTCATTGGAATAAATGATAAAAGTAAAAGAATTGAACAGATTTCGAAGGGCAACACAAGAAAAGTATTGTAATGAAATGTTCAAAGGTCTAAAGGTAGATCACCCAAAGCAAGCCGCACTGGCATTTCTTGAGCAGAAAGAACTGAAGAGAAAGAACAGGGAAAAGACCCTCAAGCCTTCCACCTGGAAGATTTCTGTTTGAAAAATAGGAGTCTCGGTTCACTGTGCTTCCAGTTCCTGTCTGTGCCAGTGCACCTCCTCCAATCCGGCCGGATACGTAAGGTAGACAGATGAACCCCCCAGGGCCAGTGGAGAGAGTGGCGATGGCGGGAGGGTGGCGGGAAGGAGAGGGAGAAAGGGGGAACAGAGGACAAGGTCTACATGTGGCCTCCTCCCTGGGGATGGACAGCGGAGAAGTGGGTGAGGGAGACGTGGGATGGGGTAAGATATGATAAAATAATAATAAATTCTAAATTATTGGGGAGGGGGAAGAGGGTACGGGGAGGGAGGGGGAAAAAAGAGCTGACATCAAGGGCTCAAGTGGAAAGCGGGTGTTGTAAGAATGATGAAGTCAACATATGTACTAATGTGCTGGACACAAATGACGTATGTACAGATTGTAATGAGTCGTATGAGCCCCTAATAAAATGATTATTTAATTTAAAAAATAGGAGCCTCTTTGGTGTAGTGGGTTACATGTTGGGCTTCTAGCCACAAGGTCAGTAGTTCAAACCCATCAGCCATTCTACAGTAGGAAGATGAAGCTATCTCCTCTTATAAAGATTTACAGGCTCCCATGTTCTACGCTGTCCTATAGGGTCCCTAGAGTCCAAATTAACACAGAGAAATTGATTTGGTTTTGTGAGCAAAATAGGAATGCAGAAATCATCAAATGAACATAGAAGGAATATAATCTTCAACCCAGAATTAATCTATATTCAGGAATTAGAATATTATCAAGAACTGACAGTATTAAAAAGAAGTCCAAACTGCAATGAAAGCATGGATTAAGAAAAAAAAAAAAAAGACTTCAGAAATTGTCAGAATACCAACTGAGTCACTGGAGAGACCAGTCACTGGGAGAAGGACATCGTGCTGAGTGAGCAGGACTCACTGCAATAGTGAATTCCAAGTCACGGTGACCCGAAACGACAGACGAGAACTGCTCCTGTGGGTTTCTGAGACTCCAAATCTTTATGGAGGGAGAAAGCCTTGTCTTTCTCCAGCAGGGTGGCTGGTGGTTTCCAACTGCTAACCCTTCTGTTAGCAGCCCAGTGCATAACCTACTACAGCATCGAGGATCCTTTTAATACATAGAAAGTAAAAAAGAAGAAGAAGAAAACGTTAGCAGGTGGATTGACAGGCTGCAATCGTGAACTCAAAACGATGAAGATGGTGCAGAGCCAGGCAGAGTTTCTTTCAGTTGTCCTATGGGAAGGAACGGACCCTACAGATCCAAACCTCTACATCAGGAAACTGATCCTGAGTGTGAACAAACACCTCTCTCTGGACCTGGAATGGGTACATAGGTGCCTCGCAGGTTACTAATTCTACTATGGAGGCAAAGTAATCATCGGTATGAACATTGAAATTAAAGGTACTTTAGAGACTTCAATAAATAGATATAATTGTGCAGCATGCAAGAAGCCCCCATGAAAAAATTCTTCTGTATTACTCCGCCCCGTTCTGGGTCCTATATTCATTGCTATAACAGTATCGCTTAAAAAGGTAATTTTCAATGAATTAACTCTTCTGCATACTCAGTGTAATTAGTAGCATTATCTCTAGGAGACATTTAGTACAGAAATCCACCAGGGCATTAATAATCTCTTCAGGATGATTTTATTTTTAATTACTGTCATCAAATCAATGCTGACTCATAGAGACCTTTTAGGACAGGGTAGAACTACCCTGTGTGAGTTTCCAAGATACTAAACCTTTACAGAAGTAGACAGCCCCATCTTTTTTCCCAAGGAGCAGCTGGTGGTTTTGAACTACTGACCTTGTATTTAGCAGTCCACCCAAAGCATTACCACTACACGATGTAGGACTCTGCTTCAGGCAGATAGCTATTTATAATTTACCATGAGGGACCTGAGAGCTTGGTGCCAATTCACTGTTATGGAAACGCAAAGTGATGTGCACAATCTGTACAATTTTCCATCCAAATATGTGCAGGTAGGACTGCAGGGAGGCACACAAAGCAAATCACAGTACTGTTTTTAATGGACAGAACACAAAAATGAGTGTGAGTGAAAGCTCCCTGGAAACTATAATTCTAAAGTTGTTGTAGGGTTCCAGCCCATAGCAACACTACGTACAATAGAACAAACACAGTGTCACTTGCACTACCTTCAAAATAATGGCTCGGCTCAACCCGTTGTTGTAGCCACCGTGTCATTGCATCTTGTTGACGATTTTCCTTGTTTTCACTGACCTCTACATTCCCAAGTGGGATCTCTTCTTCCAGTAACTGATCCTTCCTGATAACATGTTCAAAACATGTAAAAGTCTCACCATCCTCAATGCCAAGAAGTATTCCGGCTGTACTTCTTCCAACACAGATCTCCTGGTCCTTCTGCCAGTTCATAGAATATTCAATATTCTTCACAAACACCAAAATTTCACAGCATCAGTCCTTCAGCATTCCTTTTTCATTGCCCAGCTTTTGCATGCATTTGAGGCCCAATGCATGCATATGCATATGGGACCCAATACATGCATATGCATATGGGACCCAATACATGCATATGCATATGCATATGGGACCCAATGCCATGGCTTGGGTCAGGCACATCTTTGATCTTAAAATGGCGTCTTTGCTTTTTAATATTTCAGAGTTTTTCTATAGATTTTCCCAATTCAATATTTTATCTGTTACCGTTGTTTCTGTGGTCATTAATGATGAATCCAAGTACAGTAAATCTTTGATAACTTCAGTTTTTTCCCCCATTTATCATTGTATGATGATCCTTATTGGCCCGGTTTTGAGGAATCCTGTTTTCCCTGTGTGGAGTTGTAATCCATACTAAAGGGTGTAGGATTGGATCTTCATCAGTGCTTCAAGTCTTCTTCCCTTTCATTAAGGAAGATTGTGTCATTTGCATATCACAAAGTATTAATGAGTCTTCCTGAAATCTTGATGCTAAGTTCTTCTTCATATTGTTCAACTTCTCAGATAATTTGTTCATTAAAGAGATTGAACAAGGCTGATGAAAGGACATACTCCTGAATGTCTTTCCTGATTGTACACTATACAACATCCCCCTGTTCTGTTCAAACTCCTATCTCTTTATCTATATACAGGTTCTACATAAACACAATAAGTGTTTTGAAATTATTATTTTTCATAAGATTATCCATAATTTGTTATGGTCCACACACAATTTTTCAATAGGCAATAATACACCCAAGATCCATTTGACATCTTCAGTGATATCCCTGTTCCGTGTCCTCTTCTAAATCGACTGGAATTTTTGGTAGCCATTTAAAAATTATCTGCAGCAAAACTTTACTTACAGGTGATATTGTCCAATAATTTCTAGATTCAACTGGATCATCTTTCTCTGGGATGGGCATCAGCTTCAAACATTGCAAATGATAATCCTTCAACTCCTGAGGCTTTGCTTTCGAACTTTTGAGATTTCCAGTTCAGCAATATTATTTTATCTATTCTTCCATTTGCTAGAGCTACTCTGTTCAAGAGCCAGTTTCAGTCTCCTGGTGGCCATTTTTGTCTTTTCTTTCTTTCCAGTCTTTTTAATGGTGCGTTACCTTTTTTTTTTGTTTATAATGTTATTAAAACCATCCCACAACTCCTCTGTAATTTTGTCACTATTGTTCAATTCATTAGTCTTGAAATGGTCTCTCAATTCAAGTGGGACAAACTGAACATCATACATTGGCTCTTGTGTGCTAGTTTGTTATACTATGGTGGCTTGCATGTTACTATGATGCTGGAAACTACACCCATTATTTAAAATACCAACAGAGTCAAACATGGTCTATTGATTACAGCAGAACTTCTCTGCTAACTATCTGGCATTTTCTGTCTTTAAAAAAAAAAATGGGCGGGGGGACATAAAAATGTTATGAATAGTAGTAGAGCATTGTCTGATATGGTGCCTGAAGGTAAATCTATGAGGTTAGAAGAGACTCAAAATATGATTGGGGAAGAGCTATCTCTTCACTGTAGAAAAATAAAACTCAGCTCATTGCAATTGAGTCAATGCCGACTAAGACTGTAGAATCGACCTTAATAATATGGAAGAAGTAAATCTTTTCAGACTTTTATTTGCTGAGATAACATGACACAAAATGAGAAGAAACAACTGCAAAATCCACTAGCTTTCAGAATGTGTAATGTATAGTGTATGAATTTAGGAAAATTTGAGGTTGTCATAATAGAACAGAGTGTTTGAAGATCAAAATTCTAGCATTAGAAAGCTGAAATGGACTGGCAATCGCCATTTTAAATTGAACAATCATGGTGTACTATACTGGAAATGACAAGTGGACACAGATTGGTGCTGCATTCATCATCAAAAGGACATTTCAAGATCTATCTTGCAATACAACCCTGTCAATGATTGTCTAATATCCATATACCTGAAGGAAGACCAGTTAATAAGACGATTATTCAAATTTGTACACCAACAACTAATAACAAAGATTCGAAATTTGAAAATGTGTACTGATGTCTACCTTCTGAAATTGATGAAACATACAGTCAAGATAAGTATTGGTCACTAGAATGTGAAAATTGGAAATAAAGATCCTCATTGTTAGTTGGAATACATGGCCTTGGTGATAAAAAACCATGCTGGGAATCACATGAAAGAAGTTGCAAAACACACAACATATTCACACGGGAAATGAATTTTTCTCCACAATTTTAAATGGTGAGGATGCACATGGACTTCACAAAGGATGCAAGCTGATGCCATCTGGAGAAAAAGACAATGACGGAGTTCAATATCATTAGAACAAGGAAGGGCCAACTGTGGCTCAAAGCCTCGATTGCTCATCTGCAAGTTCTAAGTGAATCTGAAGAAAATTAAAACATGTCCATGAGATAAATCTAATAATCTCCTATCATTCAGGGATGTTTGGCCAGCAAGCAAAGCCAAAGGCGGGCACATTCTCGGCCAGCTTTTATCTTTGTGGCTCAGTCAAGTGAAAACAATGGGATCAACTGGGATTAGAGAATCATTGAAATTTGCAGTTCATGTTCCATGTTCCCAGACCTTACATTGCCTCCTTTGCTTCACAGGCCTGTATGTCAAAAAACAGAGAAGCAGAAAAAGCAGATGGACTAGCGTGCTGCCAGAATGAAAATATTCAAAACAGAGTTTTCATGTAACTTCAATTAGTTTATAATGTTATAGCCAATCGTCGGATATGAAGCAATAAAGAATTGCAAATATGCAACATCCTGACAAGTAACTGAAAGAACAAACATATTGGAAAGTTAAAAGCCAAATCTGTCAAGGAAAACAAAAACACCACATGTTGACCTTAACAATCTTTCTTTCTCTGGTAAGACTCCAAGTAACTTCTACATTCCTTTATTTACTAAATATTTAATCAAATATAAGCATGACAGTTGCAATGCAGAAAATAAGAGTTTCAATGAGGTTTACTACCTAACTTTAGGCTAAAAATCAACTAAACTTAAATATATATATTTAAATCATTTTAATGGGGGCCCATTACAACTCTTATCACAATCTATACATACATACATTGTGTCAAGCACATTTGCATATTTGTCACCATCATCATTCTCAAAACATTTTCTTTCTACTTGAGCCCTTGGTATCAGCTTCTCATTTTCCCCCCACCCTCCCTCCTCACAAACTCTTGATAATTTATAAATTATTATTGATTCATGCTTTACACTGTCCGATGTCTCCCTTCACCCATATTTCTGTGTCTATCTCCCAGGGAGGGGGTTATATGTAGATCATTGTGATCGGTTCCCTATTTCTCACCCACCTTCCCCTTACTCTCCTGGTATTGCTACTCTCATTATTGGTCCTGAGGGGTTATCTATCCTGGATTCCCTGTGTTTCCAGCTCTTATCTGTACCAGTGTACATTCTCTGGTCTAGCCAGATTTGTAAGGTAGAATTGGGGTCATGATAGTGGGGTGAGGAAGCATTCAAGAAATAGAGGAAAGTTGTATGTTTCATCAGTGCTATGCTGCACCCTGACTGACTCATCTCCTCCCCGCAACCTTTCTGTAAGGGGGTGTCCAGTTAAACTTTATATTTTGCATGTATTTGGAACTGATCTGGAAAACTCTCAGGATATCTGACTTGGGTGTTGATTCGTGGAGCTTTCCCTACCGTAGCTTCCCCAACAACTTTGAGGAGTTTTAGAAATGCAGTTTGCTCCTCATGCATTGAGATAGCATTCAATTGTCTGGGGACATTTTGACCCTTTGTATGAGCCTTGGGTTTTGGAGTCTGAGTGATTTTGAAATAGTGTATTTGGTTCAGTGTGCTTTTTGATCAAAATGTTTTTAAGAAGAGTAGCCAATAAGTGGACTCTAAGCATAGGCAATCACAACAGAACTGGAGAAAAAGATTAGCGAGCTGTGGGAATTCACATATACATGACTGCAGGGGCTGGGGTTGACTTAATGAGCCAAGGCACATTCAGATAACCCAATCTTTCAGTCGCTTTCAATTTTGAACTATTGTGTTACATTGACATAGCCAATGTGCCTGTTACTTAAATAGATCTAATCTAGTAATTAAACAAGCTTACAGAGAGTCTGCGTTTGAATTTCAAGGTGACTCCACAGTGGGAGAATCCTACAGGATAAGAAAAAATAATTGAATCTTATTTTTCTCACTCTCTTTAACTAGATTAGTTGGGACCCATGATAGCATACAGGATATAAGTTGATTTATTGTGGTTGCAAAGAATAGAAATCCATGCAAGTAAAATAAATGAATTCATTATAACATTACAAGGATGTATTAAGGAAAGGGAAGATGCATCCAGGCCTCAAGAATAAACTAAATGCATAAACTAGGAACCTAAATGGAAATTAGGTCTATGTCCTCATTTACCTCTGTATAACTTTATGCTTCTGCCCCATTTTTCTCTATATTTTCCCTATTTGCTGCCTATAACCATGGCCATCAACAGTCCTCTGCTTTAGAGGTCTAGCCAACCAGAGAAAAGATAGTCTTTCTCTCAACCTCTCTGTCCTTGGCCTCTCCTCCCTATACCCAGAGATAGGACTCTGATTGGCTGGGATAATGACTAGTGCCTTCCATAACAATAAACTACAGCCAAGGGATGTACCATCACTTGTAGAAATGAGGCTGCTTGGAATTCTAGGTGCACTGTCACATGGTAGAAACCAGATAGATGGCAAAAAGCAGGATGGGTCGGGTCCGGAAACAGGAAGCTATCCACGACGTGAAACATTTGTGTTTCCTCATTGATATTTCAACATAAGACATGTTTAAAAGCATAAAAACCAAGTTTGATTATATGAGAACCCCAAGAACACACTAATGATTGATTCCATGAGCCCTTGAATGAATTGTCAGATGGTCTACTTAAGTAGAAGTGGCGAGTAATGAAAGAAGGAATCGCAGGGAGTCTTCCGTCTATGTAACCTTAAAACCATGGAAAAACAACTGTGGGGATGTCGGTGACAGAGGGACTGTTAGAACTCTCGAAAATGTTGAGCTAAAAATATTAGAAGGGATTGGAAAACAAAGCATGGCATGACAGGTTGTGTAACTTGCCCATTTTCTCACTTTTAATAGTTCAGCTCAGAAATATGAAGGGGCACCCCCCCCTCAAAAAAATGATGCGCATTTGTTTCTTTGATGCGAGGGGGATAGTGTATTTGGAGTTTGTTCCACCACATCAGACTGTTAATCAAGCTTTCTCTTTTGAGGTTCTAAAAAAATTGCATAACATTGTGAGATCCAAAAGTTCTGATTTGTGGCAGACGGGGAACTGGCTTTGCCACCACAGTAGTGCACCTGCTCACACAAATGATCTCAGTGCACCAGTTTTGGGGAAAAAACAACATGCCTTTCTTGTCCCGTGCTCCTTATTCACCTGACCTCACTCCATGCGACTTCTTTTTGTTTCCATGAGTGAAGAAGAACTTGAAAGGTCAGCAGTTTGATGACGTAGAAGTGAAGACAAAAATGAGAGAGGTGCTGTCAGTCATCCAAACAGATGAGTTTGAAAAACATTTCCCAGAATGGAATTGCAGATTTGACAAATGCATTAAGTGTAATGCAGAGTTGTTTGAAGGTGGCAGGGTTGTTTGGATAGGCATTCTAAAACACATAAAACTAACTGCCACCCAGCCAATTCTGACTCATAACAATCCGATGTAGGGTTTAAATCTTTATGGAAGCAAATAACCTCATCTTTCTATGGAGCTATGGCTGGAATTTGAACCAGCACAGCAATATCTTGGGTAGCAATCGAGTGCCTACCTGTCAGTGTCACCTGGGCTTCTTAAAATGTATAATCAGCTAAAATTATAAGGTGGAGGAGAGACAAGGAGAGGAAAAGGAAGAACATAATACTAAGTGAATTATTAGTCATAGTAAGAAATAATTGGTTTAAGAAAGAATTAGGAGTATATAAAATTGCATTTGTATAGGTAACAACTAAAATAAAGCATATATAACTTTCTAATAATCAGAAGAAGCACAAAACGGAACAGGCAATAAATGGTTTTGAAATGTTATAAAATCAGAAACCTGAATTAATATTTAAAAGTAACATCAAATGTGTCTGTCATTTCATTATAAAAGAATCAAACTATTCTACTAGAAAAAATATATTTTATATTTCATTACAAAGCAAATATAAATCCATTTGTAAACATACATACAAAACATTAATTTGAACATCTAAAACTAAAATGATAATTTGTAGAGGAAGTGATGATGTCCTTAATATCAGACCATATTGAATAAATTGCATAAATCAAAATTTGAATTGATAAAAGAAAGCATTAAGATGTCAAATGTATAATTATTAGTATATGGTTATCAATAAAAGTGCCTATATATTATTAAATAGTACCAATATTTATAGTGAGAAGCTAGTAGATATTCAGAGAAGAAAAATGCATACTGTTAGTAAAATGTACAGACATGTAAACAATATTAAATAAGACATTTTTAAAGGATAAATGAAAAGAACCCAGCCATGAAACTCTAGTGCCTATTAAAAATCCATCAAGCTCATTAGACCACAAAGAAAACATCAGTAAAGTCTAGTAAGCAGAAATAGTCCAGGAAATTCTCAAGATCCTAATAAAATAAAGCTAGAAATAAAAGCCAAAAAGGTCACATAACCTGGGGGAAGGGAACCTCACTAAAAAAATAAAGACTAAGTTGAGGATTATCTTTAGAGATGGTCATAAAAATGTACCATGTGTGAATATGTGAGCTACATCTAAATTAGTTCCTGGAGAAATATGTATATGCTTAGGTATCACATATATTAATACTTTGGACATTAATACATTTCCTCAGAGATGTAGATTCCTATATAAATGAGCATCGTAGAAAAGCATAGTGTGTATTTGCTAGGTCTGCGTCCTGCATCTGACTCATCAGCCTTGAATTTTATGGAATTGGTCAGTGGCCTGCCGGATGGCTTGCCAGTCTTGGGCGGGGTCAGAAGACTGACAGTTAACCTGGCTTGCCAACCTTAGGATCCTTCACCTCTCTAGTAACAAGCATGATTTGCTGGTTTGGGATTTATTCGCCTCTGCAGCTACTAGTTTTGTGGTCTTCTTGACAATCTTGGGGTCATCAGCCCCACAGCAATGTGAGACAGAAGAAGCTCCCAGATTAGATCTGCCTGACAGACTTGGAGCCTGCCTGGACTTGGACTTGTCTGTTTCTCTAACTAAGTGACTCATTTTCTATCTCCATTTGTATATGTTGTTGTTCTTGCCATTAAGTCAGTTCCAACTTCAGGGGCCTTAAGAACAACAGAACAAAGCACTGCCGAGTCCGACACCCTCCTGACCATTGTTGCTCTGCTGAGTCATCGGTCCAGTCACTGTGTCAGTCCTTCTTGACGTCCTTCCTCACGTCCTTCCTCTCTTTCCCTGCCCTTCCGCTTCATCAACCACGACGTCCTTCTCCAGGGACGTGTCACTCCCGGCCACACGTCCAAAGTATGTGAGATGACGTCTCGCCATCCTTGCTTCTAAGTAGCCCAATACCGTTATCTTGAATTATAGTTAAGAACTGTATTCCCTTTTCTGTCTATGGTTTGTTCCTCGTCACATGTTTCTGCTGTCTTTTACTTTTGGTTTTCTTTGCATTAAGATGTAATCTATACTGAGGGCTGCAATCCTTGATCTTCAACAGCAAGTGTTTTGTTGCCTGCTCACTTTCGGCCAGCAAGGTTGGACAGCTGCATACAGCTGGTTATTAGTAAGCTTCCTTCAGTCCTGATGCCTGTATGTTTTTCACGTAATCCAACTTCTCTGATTATTTTTATGTGTGTGTGTGTGCGCATGCACACATTCAAACTCAGTGTAATTGAGTCAATACTGAGACATGGTGAACATATAAGACAGGGTAGGACTGGCTCTGTGGGTTTCCAAGATAGCAATGGTTTATGGGAGTAAAAAACCTCAGATATTTTCCCATGGAAGGGCTCATGGTTCAAACTGCTGACCTTGCAGTTAGCAGCCAAAGGCATAAACACTATACACCCAGGGCTCCTTTATATATATATATATTATATCAGTTGTTCTCAACCTTCTTCATGCCGCGACCCTTTCATACAGTTCCTCATGTTGTGGTGACCCTCAACCATAACATTATTTTTGTGGCTACTTCATCACTGTAATGTTGCGACTGTTAAGAATCATAATGTGAATATCTGATATGCAGGAGGTATTTTCATTGTTACAAATTGAACATAATTAAATCATAGTGATTCATCACAAAACAATATGTAATTATGTATTGTGAAATATTCATGAGTTTTCCGATGGTCTTAGGTGACCCCTATGACAGGGTCGTTCTACGCCAAATATAAGTGTCAATCAGGACAACCTGGATGGAGGGTAATCAGGCATTATGTCTTCTTAAAACTGCAGCAATTCCATGTCAAATGATTTTTTTCCTGAAGCTAAACTTATACATACAGCATGGTTAATGATAGCAAAAGATTAAAGACAACCTATGAGTATATCTATATTTATCGGTTAAATAAATTTCACTCCAAATCTTCTTCAAATCCTGATATAAAACAACCGTCAAAATAATTTAAGTAAAAAACCTCAATAACATATATATTATGCTACCATGTGTGCAAAAAATAAGGGAACAAATATTTACGTGTGAAAAATAGTATGAAAATACTCTCCTGACTGCTGTCAGTTTTCACTTCAAGAATGGGATGAAGGTGCAGCCCTGAGGTCTGCCGAGACATGAGACTAAATTCCATCTATACTGCTTTTAGTACCATTTGGAATTCAAAAGTATCAAAACAATTTTCTTTTTGAGTGGGCTTAACTCAGTATGTTTTATCTCCTCCTTGATTTCAAACATTCTTTTCTGGTTCTCCCTACACTGGTTTTAGGCAATAACTTTGTAAAATCTATACCTTTTCAGGCCATCTTCAAATATTAACATTTTGTCCACTTGTTATACTGTGATAGCTTTCCGGCTGTTGTGATAGAAGCTATGCCACTGGTGTTTCAAATACCCTCATGGTCACCCATGGTGAATAAGTTATCGTGGAAATGGAAGAAGGAGGCAGACAAAGAAGAAAAGCTTGATGGGCCAACTGTTTCTGAGAGCAAGTCAATAGAAACTTGTGAATCACCACAAAGCGTTGCCCACCTTGCTTAGGAGGAGGACATAATTCGGGGGGAAGCAAAGGACTAACAGGCGTGAAGAGGGGCCTCCGTGAGACGGACTGGCAAAATAGCCATGATAGACTCAAGCATGCAGGCCAGTCGTGAGGATGGCTCGGGGCCACACAGTGCTTCATTCGTGGTACCTACGGTTGCCATGAGTCAGAATCAAAACCACAGCAGCGACCTCTCACACACAAGGGGCCTTGTTCTGTTTTCCTCTTCTTTCTTTGCCCCTTGCCTTCTCATTTGCTGGGCTATGTGGTTTTTTGTTTGTTTTGTTGTTGACAAGATAGATAGCAGAACGTACACAATTCAACAATTCCAATTCAGTGACATCGATTGCCTTCTTCGCCTTCTGTTACGTACCAAGTATCTGGAGTCGGGGACAGGGCCATGAAGATAATCGAGTCAACATTTCCGTCTCTTACGTGATGAGTGCGGTTGTAATCTAGAGCCCTCTGTGGTACAAGTAAGCAGCGGTGATCCTCTTTCTGGGGCACGATTTGTCTCCTTGCAGCCACTTTTGTGAGGCTCTCAACTCGGTTTACGTGCTCTCTGTCTGACCTCTTTCCACACCCTCTCAGCTGCAGCTCCCCAGCAGCACTCTCGCATAACCTCTCCCCTCAGGCCATCTTTTCAAACAAAAATTTTTTATAAATCATTTTATTGGGGACTCAGACAACTCTTATCACAAACAATCCATCCATCCATTGTGTCAAGCACATTTGTACATTTGTTGCCATCATCATTCTCAAAACATTTGCTTTCTACTTGAGCCCTTGATATTAGCTCCTCATTTTTCCACCTTCCCTCCTCATACCCCTCCCTCATGAACCCTTGATAATTTATAAATTATTATTATTTCATCATGTCTTACACTGACCGACTTCTCCCTTTACCCACTTTTCTGTTGACCGTCCCCCAGGAAGGAGGTTATATGTAGATCCTTATAGTTGGTCCCCCTTTTTACCCCACCTGTCCTCTACCCTCCCAATATCACCACTCTCGCCACTGGTCCTGAAGGGATCATCTGTCCTGGATTCCCTGTGTTCCCAGTTCCTATCTGTATCAGTGTACATCCTCTGGTCTAGCCAGATTTGTAAGGTAGAATTGGGGTCATGATAGTCAGTGGGGGCAGGAGGTGACAGGGGGAGGAAGCATTTAAGCACTAGAGGAAAGTTGTATGTTTCATCATTGCTACACACACACTGACTGACTCGTCTCCTCCCTCAACTGTTCTGCAAGGGGATGTTCACTTGCCTACAGATGAGCTTTGGGTTCCCAATTTGCACTCCCCCTCATTCACAATGATAAGATTTTTTTGGTTCTTTGATGCCTGTTACCTGATCCCTTCGACACCTCATGATCACACAGGCTGCTGTGCTTCTTCCATGTGGGCTTTGTTGCTTCTGAGCTAGATGCCGCCTGTTTACCTTCAAGCCTTTAAGACCCCAGATGCTATATCTTTTGATAGCCAGGCTCCATCAGCTTTCTTCACCACATTTGCTTATGCACACATTTGTCGTCAGTGATTGTGTCAGGAAGGTGAGCATCATGGAATGGCAGTTTAATAGAACAAAATGATCTTGCATTGAGGGTGTACTTGAGTGGAGGCCCAATGTCCATCTGCTAACTTAAGACTGAACCTATAAATATATGCACATCGATCTATTTCCCCATCATCATATATAAATATATTTACATATGTACATGCCTATATATTCCCTTTGCCCTCAGGCCTTCTTCAGACAGGCGACCGTCTTCAGCTGATCCTTCCATGGAAATTCATCTACTCTTGTCCTTACTATAGCGTACGTCTTCAGAAAGGACTCCCACCTTCTTGCCTTGTGAAGAGGTCTTCAACCACTTCCTGACTTCACATGCCTTTCAGGTCAGCGCCTACCACTTGTTCTGTCTAAAAACTACAGGAGACAATGTCAGATTCTGGCAGGAAATCCGCTGTGTTCCCTTCTCCAGATACTGCCCTGGATTTCAGGGATGTGTGCACCTGCCACTTACCTCCTATGTGCTCTTATCCCAGCACGTTGAGTAGTGATCGAGGCACAGCAAGTTATGCCCCGTTCATCATCCAATTGTGTTACCTTCTGTGTTACCTGTTGTAGTGTGTGTGTGAGTCTTGCCTGACTCCCTCTGAAATGTAAAAAGTTTCCTTTCAGAAAATAAATATTGCAATTCATCTGTATTCCATCCCAGGCAAATCAACGACTACAGAGTTGGGTGCAAGTTAATTAAAGAATATGTAATTAATTGTCATATTATGGATTCATAGTTTGTAAGTTTATAGATTACTGTGTTAATAAATTAGTTGATTAGGTAATTACTTGTGTAATAAATAGGCAATTAATCATTATATTATAGATTCATAACAGTAATGTTAATGAAAATTGACTTATTCATCCCCAAGGTAACTCCTCCACATAGATTTTGTGGTACACCAGATATATTTCAGTATAATTCTTGATTAATCTACCTCCTGAGGTCTTGTTCTGGCTTCAGGGGTCATTTTGTGAGACAGTCTAGTCAATGATTGGCGCCTTTGATACCTCTGTATGATTCTGTGGCCATTTTCTTCTGCGCTGTCTCAATTTCACTTGCCACTAGCTCTTAACATCAATTTCAATTAATAGACAGATATTGAGCCCTTGCTACATGTCTGTCTTTGAATCTATAAGATAACTAAGCTGTGGACTCTGAACAAAGGCACTCCCATTGTGGAAAATACAGCTATGTAAATGTTTTTCATTTTAATAAGTAGAGAATATTGTACAAATGAAGAAATAACCAATTCTTTTGAATTGATAGTCTGAGAGAATTCACACAAGAAGGCATATTATCCAAGATCGGCTTCGTGTTCATTCAGAAAATAAAGAACAGGATGTGCAAAGCAAAGGGGCCAAAAATCACAACTCCTCCAGCTTCCAAGTTGATCATTTCCAATTTCCTCTCAAAGGGATAAAGCAGTTATAACCTGAAACCCTAAGGAATGAAGTTACATATGTGAAAATATGACATACATCTGCTCCATGTGGTATACATCTATTTTGACACTGGCATATGTTTTAATGAAATCTACATTTTCTTTAAAAATAACGTCCAACTGTTAATAAGGAACTGTATATTTAGATTCTGGTAAATCTGTCAAGTTGGTAGAAAACATACCGCATGTTCTCCAAGAATTATATATTTTAGAAATTGGAAATTTGTCAAATTCTAGTCTCAGTAAATAAGGAAAGGAAGGTATTTGCCAAAATAAATGCATGGCATTACGTAGTGATGCGCTGAAACATCCTAGTCTGCCTTTTTACTGAAGCAATCTGATTTGACAGTGTTCTCAACTACTTAAAACAACAAGATGCCAGGAACATCTCTCAGTTTGGGTCTAAATTAAAACATGTCAAGATGTTTTTTCCAAATGCAGAAAATCACTTTAGGATTTGTCCAGACAGCTCCATATAATCCTCTTGCCTTTTAATCTGTTCAAGTCGGTGCTCGGGCACGGTGCACACTCACCCTGCATTTCCTGTCCATAGCGACAGCCGATGGTCAGTGCTTTCAGTTGCTACCCCTGTGGTGCTTGGGCTGCACAAAAGGAATGGACGCACTGCCCCCAGCTCCTGACCTGCCGTCTGCCACATCACCCTCCCTGTCCAAGTCAGAACAGGTCTGAAGCATCTCCTTTATTTAAAAATTCAAACGTTCTGTTTGTTTGTTTCTTTGTTTCTTTGAAATATTCCATATATACCTTCAATGCGTATTTTTTAAGCAACATTTCAGGAAGGTACCCTACATTTATCTTGTTGATTCTAGTGGCCCCAGCACCCATCCACCTATTCCTATTTGTACCAGTTTAAGAAGACTTCTGGACTATAGATATTTAAAAACCCTCATAAAAATGCCTACTCGTAACCTATGTTTCCTGCATCACAATCAGCATGTCCTTTAATTTTCACAACTATCTTTTATAAGGAAAATCAAATCAAGTGCCTTCTGGCCAATGGCAGCTCAGAAAAACCCTATGGCACAGAACGGAAGCCGGCTGCCACGTCCTCTCCCTCGGAGCCCTCTGCGGAGTCCAATCCCTCACTGTTGCTTCATCGGAGAGCACTTAGCCATGGGGCCTCTTCAGTCCATCAGAGAGGCGTGGTTATTTACTACTATGAAATCTCTTCAGGTGGCAGAGGAGACGATGACGTCTCAACAGCCACAACACAAAGCCCTGCCCCAGAGCCCATGCTGAGTGGTGAGTCCAGAAGGTCCGACTCCACAACCGATTGTCTTCATCGAGCTTGCATGCCCTACGATGCTTCTCAAAGGGTTTGCTTCTATTTTCTCAATTGGAAGCTTAACATCTATGTTAGATGTTCTACGTCTCCTAGCTTAACGTGAGATCGGGAATTTATACCTAATATTGTGACAATCAGTATCTCTCAAGAGACGTATACCTCTCCTCAATAAATACCATAGTACTCCCTGGGTATCATGGTACATAAAATGTGCACATTCAGAGCTCCAATGCGCAAGAGTCTTCATAAAAATCTATGGATTAAAATGTGTTTGTAAACTAATTTCATAAATATAAAACAGCCCCAAAGTGCTCAGCTTTCTATGGTGTTATAATAAATGGAGAAAATGACTTTATACAACAAAATAGATGCTTTCAGGTCAGCCCCCACCCCGCCCCAATAAGATGTTTCTCCTTCTCCCACCAGATAGCATCTCTAAGTACAAAGGGAAAGTGTTCTTCTCTGGACCCTACCTTGGATCTCATGCCATTTGACCATGTTTTCCTAAGGAGCTCTAATCGTGCAGATTGAGATCAACTGCTAACTGACACGGTGCTGGTACAAACTCACTCAGCTCTGTGGAGAAAGACCTGATTCCCATAAAGATTGCAGCCTAGGAAACCTGTGGGGCAGTCCTTCTGTGTCATGTGGGGGTGCTATAAGCGAAAAATCAACTTATTCACAGCTAATAACAAGGACAATATGAAGGAAGTTGAAAAATGTTCTACGTGATCATAGAAACCATTATTAGGCAAAAATATCAAAACACAAGTTATTGTTTCTTGCCATACTCTTTGTCTAGGTCTCTACACGTCTTCAAAGGGGATCTCCGTCTCTAATTGTTTCCTGAAGAGTTCTGCAGCCTTGATTGGCACCCCACAAATCATAGTGTGAGCCACACTGTGTGCTCCTCTGCGCTGTTCTTGGAGTTTGAGGAACACAATTAGTCTGAAGGGGGAAAGGCCAGGTCTGTGGGGTGAACGAGATAAGTTTCCACAGAAAATCTAACAGGAAAACCTTCTTGAAGTTTGACGGGGTCTTCTCCCTCTCTCGGATTATTTGTATTTTTGCCTTTAGACTAATGTGATCGTTCCAATTTTTTATAAATCATTTTATTGAGGGCTCTTTCAGCTCTTATAATGTGATCTTATCCTTACCACCTTAGTGCAATGTGTTCTTCATTGCTTTCTGTGAGGTTTCCCTGCTGTGAAAGGCAGGGGGAGTGGATGTAACAATGATCATAACTGATGCAAGTGTTTGTTACAGGGAATGTAAGAGGCCATTGGAGGGGAAGGGGAGTTTCGGAGTGAATCAACCATGCGGGAGGGAATGCTCTAGGATGGATGTGGTAGTGATTGTACAACTTCCCCTTAATGGGAATGAACAATTGAACTATTCAATTCTATGATATGTAAATTGTGTTCCAATAAAACTGTTGGGGATAAAAAGAATGATCAAATGTATTCTTGCAATGGACAAAGAAAAAAAATCCTTAGCACAATTTTTTGCAGCCTTTCCCTCACCATTTCAGTTTTGATTTGATTAAAAATCCTTAACAAGCCCAAGTTAATGCCCAGTGTCCTTCAAGATTTCTTCTTCAGGGCCCTAAAAACCACTTACCAGAACCAGAGGTGACCTCTTTGCATAGAATTTAACTGGCCCAGGAAATTCACTTGGAGGCTCTCGTTTTGCTTACACTGTTTTGTTGGTTTGGTTTGGTTTTTTAAAAAGATGCATGCTATTATAAAGATTCACACTCTCAGAAACCCAAAGAGCAGTTCTATTCTCTCCTCTAACGTCACTATGAGGCAGAATCAACTTGAAGGCAGTGGCGCATCAATGTGGCTTGTTAGGTGGTGCCAAGTCTGTTGAGAAGCATACCAACTCTATGCTCAACCGGATGAAACAGTGCCTGGTCCTGTACCAACCTTACAACTGTTCCAGTGCTTGAGCCCGTTGTTGCAGTTGCTGTGTCAATCCATCTTCTTAAGGGCCTTCCCCTTTTTGGCTGCCTCCCGCACACCCCTCCACACTACCAATTACCATTACTTCTCCAGGGATTGTTCCCTCCTGATAACATGCCCAAAGTATGTGAGATGATTTTTCACCATCCTTGCTTCTAAGGAGCCCTCTGGCCACACTTCTTCCAAGTGAGGTCGGTTTACCCTTTTAGCAGTCCCGGTACTTTCAATGTTCTTGTCCAGCATCACAATTCAAATGCATCAATTCTTCTTTGGTCATTTTTATTCATTGTCAAATTTTCACATGCATATGAGGCCATAGAACACACCATGGCTTTGGTCAGGTGTACCTTAGTCCTCAAGGTAACTTGCTTTTCAATACTCTAAAGAGCTCTGGTGCAGCAGACTTATCTAAAGTAAAATGTCTATTGATCTCATGGCTGCTGCTTCCAGGAGCATTGATTTGTGGGTCCAAGCAAGACAAAATCGTTGACAAATTCAACCTTTTCCCCATTTATCATGATGTTATCTATTGGTCCAGGTATGAGGACTTTGGTCTTCTTTACAGTGAATTGCAATCCATATTGAAGGCTGAAATCCATTATCTTTATTTGCAAGGGCTTCAATTCCTGCTCACTATTAGCAAGCAAGGTTGTGTCATCTGCATATCTCAGGTTTTAATACTGATGGCAGGTTCTTCTCAATAAATTCCAGCTTCTCTGATGGTATGCTCAGCATACAGATTGAATAAGTGTGGTGAGAGGATACAACCTTGTCATACTCCTTGCCTAATTTTAAACCATACAGTAGTCCCTTGTTCTGTTCACACAACTGCCTCTTGATTGATATACAATTTCCACAGGAGAACAGTGAAGTGTTCTGGAATGTCCATGGCTATCCACCAAGTGTTCTGGTCCACACAGTTGAGTGCCTTAGCTTAGACAATAAACATCTTCCTGGCATTCTCTGCTTGCAGCCAAGATTCATTTGACATCAGCAATGAGAGCCTTTGTTCCATATCCTCTTCTGAAACTAGCCTGACTTTATGGCAGGTCCTTGTCAATGTTCTGTTGCAATCATTGTTGGATGATCTTCAGCAAAATTTTACAGGCATGTGGTATCCATGATATTCTTTCCTTTGAGCATTCTGTTGGATCACCTTTGTCTGGAACGGGTACAAATATGGATCTTGTCCAGTCAGTTGACCCAGCAGTTATCTTCCAAATGTCCTGGCGTGGAGGAATAAGTGCTCCGGTGCTTCATCAGACACTTAGAATATTTCAATCGATATTCTATCAATTCTTTAGCCTTGTTTAATGAGACTAAGACAAGTACTTGACTGAAAGGACTTGTCTGTTGCCCTCTATTGATAACAGAGACATGTTTAAAGACAATTTGCTGTGAATAAAGCCATGCATCCATTAATTGAAGCTCTAGCAGCAATGCTTTTTTTTTATTCACCCTGGTATATGTGTTCCTATACTATCACTGCTCATTTTAGTAGAGTACGAATAATACTATTATTTCAGTGCAAGAATCACTAAGGAGAAGGTGAAACCGTTTAATTATTGTCTCCCTCTATTTTCTTAAAATGAACTCACAGTATCACTAGCATCATCATTAAGAGGATTGTGTTTTAAAAAATAAAAAAGGTAAAGACAATATCTTAAAGAACTAATAGTTATTACAAGCAATATTTCACTTTTCAATCCTTGTTTAATGAGAATCACTCTTGAGTCCTGGGTTACCCAGGAGATGCTAAAAACATTCGTAAGAAAAGACATCTCTACATCACCACATGCCATCATAGCCATGTTCTGCCACCCTCGTTCTTCCTTTTGGTCTCCCAAGTGTTACCACCACCTCCCACTCACTGCCTCCTCCACTGCTCTCCAGGAAGGAATGCCACGGACGTGACAGCCAAAGTCACCAGCAGCCTGCTTCTTATAAAAATTGATTAACTTTTCATTGTTCATATTACTTGGCCTTTGGGCAGTATTTGACAGTGTTGACTATTTCTACATTCAAGAAACATTGTCTTCCAAAAAATGTATTCTCCCAGATTTCCCCGTAGTTCTCATGTCTGCTTTGCAGATTTATTGTTCTCTAACCACCATCAAGGGTTATTTTCCTTCAATAACTACTTGAAAATATTATTAAGAGAAATAAGGGTTATTCATTTTCATAAATGTGTAAGTTTCTCAAAAGAAAGTGACTAGCCTGAGACCTTCCCAACTGTCAGCTAATCCACAGCTAGCAATGCTTATTCTAAATGACATATTTTTTTTATTGCTAAATATCTTGGAAAGGTCATTTCTATGCACCATCCACAAGTCACATCTCAGATCATTTCAAGCTGATTTTAAATCCTACCAACCATATGAAAGGGCTGCTTCCAGGTCAACATTCATTTAATTCAACAACCTAATTGGATAAGTGGCTTTGCTTTGGTCTCTTGCCCAATTAACTCTGGAGTTTGGGGCATTTGATGGGCTTCCACACTAGGAAGAGCTGGTCTTTTGAGTTTCGCTGAAATACTCCATTCTATTTTCTCCAGTTTCCCTGACTTTTTCTCTTGACCTCTCCGAATGAACATTCTTTCTTTCAAAATGCGGATAATAACATGCTACCATCAGACCACTTCCTGTAGTCCCTGTTTTGTATCCTCACCCTTAGGCTTCAACTATCACTAGGATCGACTATGCTAATGACTCATAAATGTATTTATCCTGTTGGCAAGTATCCAGAGCTTCAGACAAGTACCTCCACGTGAATACCCTATAAACCCATTGCCATTAACTCAAGTCTGACTCATAGCCTTCATAGAGGACAGAGAGATCTACAGGGTTTCCGAGGCTTTGAAAATCTTTCAAAAGCAGACACACCTTTCTTAAGCAGAGAAGCTGGTGTTTCTAACTGCTGCCCTTGCCCTTAGCTACAGAACTACTAACCACTGTGTCCTGAGACTCCTTGAATATCCTTGTGGTAGTCAGATTTTATGCCAACTTATTGATCAGGTGGTCATGTGTCCTTGAGGGTTTTTTTATGACAGAGAATGAGAATTTCTCTCTCTTGCCTTTTATCTTTCTCCTTGCTGGATTTGCTATCTACCTCCAAGGGGGGGGGGGCGGCCCTGTGTGGGCTACTGACCCTGGGACACTATACACCCTGTCATGCTCCAAATAAACTTGGAACTTAGAACTCTGCACCCACCAGCCTGTGATCTCCCTGCTTCCCAATTCACCTTTCTTCATCTTTCTGCACCACTGGGGTATAGCTACATGAGTCTGAAGAAGGCTTTGGGGCTGGCATCGGATCCATGCACTTGAACTGGACTGGGCTGGAATGTTTTCTTGATATAAAAAAAAATCACGTCTTGATATAAAGTTTTTTCCTATACATTTATTCATGCCACTGTTTTTGCCCCTCTAGACAACCAAGCCTAACACACTCCACCTTTCTCCCACTAAATGCATAGTAGTTTTGAATTTAAGCTGCTGACCTTGTGGCTAATATCCCAAGGCGTAACCCACTAAGTTCCTGAATATCTTATCTTTTGCTGCCAACAAGTTGATTTTGACTCATAGCAACCCTATAAGACCGAGTAGACCTTCTCCTTGTGGCTTACCAAAATTGTAATTCTTTTATGGGAGTAGAAAGTGCCTCTTTCTCACATAGAGTGGCAAGTGATTTCAAACTGCTGGTCTTGTGTCTAGAAGTTCAATGAGTAACCCACTACACCACCATGGCTCCTTTGAATAGTCTATAAGAATCTCAAAGCTTTCCACAAAAAATCTCTTCTTCTACTGTACCTCTCTGCTTCAAGGGGGTATCAATTATAGATGTAATTGACTATTTCTATAATAATTGAAAGTCCATGAAATATACCTGAAATGTATTCAAAGAAGATTATTCTCAATATAAAAAGTTATATACATAGCAAGAATTTTAGAATTAAATGTCTACTGCAAATGCTTTCAGGGTAAATAAAACTGGGATCATCACCAGCAAACGCATACTAATTGTTGTTATTGCCATTGAGTGCCTATAAGTTGTTTCTGACTCATAACAACTCTATGTACAGCAGAACAAACTTAGTACTGAACTAGTATAATATTAAGTTAACACTAGCTGCTTCAGCAGACACACTCAGAAATCTCGGTGGATTAATATAATAAAAATGAATTGCTCACTCCTTTACATTGCAATGATGGAGAATGGGGTGTTGATGCTCCGCTCTGCTTCATTAAATCATTCAGGAACCCAGGAAAGAAGGAAATATGTCACATTTAACCAATCCTGGGCATAAAACTCAACTGGAAAACAAATAAAAAGAGAAACGGGATAATTTTTGTGGACTTTTTATTTTTAAAGACCAAACTCAGGCATGTGGGCTAACAGCAAAATAGACTGAAAAACATAGTCTAGCTCTATGCATAGGAGGCAAAGAGTTCAGTAAACTGCGAATCATTCCCTGCCACAGTTGTGAAAATTCAATGAATGACCAATATTTAGCCTAACCCAGTAACTCACATGTTGGCTGCTTATTTGGGTTGTCATGTATTTATTTGTTCACCTATTCAAGTTGGAATTTTCTATAAGTTCAATGTCACCAAGTCATACAATTTTTTCTTACAAATATCTCTTTAATTTCAATCTTTCTCTTCACTTATATTCCCTTAGCTTCTTAGTTTTCAACACTAGTTTCACAAAAGGATCACGTAAGGAGAGGTCTAATGCCCAGTTCAAAATCCAATCAATTGAATTAGTCTTTGATATATTAAACATGCTTTCGGTTTTCAATGAAGTCTTAATAGGCAATAAAGGTTAAGAGCTGCTGCAGTAATCCAACTTTTTCCTTACCATACCTCGAGTGATCTTAATAAAGCACTAAAATAACCGCATTTGTCTCAAGTAAAAATTATTTCTAAATCTCCACTGCAAAATATACTCATCTGAATGGGTTGTTATGATGATCCACTCGGAGATGAGATGTTTACTTGTGTGTTGTGGTAGTTACATAATTTGGTGTCAATTTGGTACTTGAGAGGATTAAGAGTGAAGGGGTGGAGTTTAGTATGTCAATGGGGTCACAGACAATGGGGCCTCTGTGGGCATGGCCTTCCTCCTGAGGATTCTGGGAAAACTCTGGTAGTTCCTCCTTGGAGGCGGGAGAGACTCTCTCTCATTACTTCACTTCCTTGGAGACTCTCCACTGACCAGGCTGATTCCCTGGGAGACATCCCTGAGGAGAAGCCACATGAACATACCCTGATGCAGCCCTAGGTGCTGGAGAAGCCACGTGTGAAGACCCCTGCCAGGGCTGAGATGCTTACAATGCCACTGGATACACAAGACTTTCCACCCACTGGCCGATGATAGTCCTGCATCCGGCATCATTGCATGTGCTTCGTGAGTCTAAAGAGACATATCAGACATATGGGCTAACATTGGACTTTATGGGCTTGGACTGGACTGAGTTGGGATGCTTTGTTAGTGTAAAATTATCCTTGATATAAAATTCTTTCTTATACACATATGTGTGTGTCTATGAATTTGTTTCTCTAGTCTATCCAGACTAACACATGTCTTATTGCATCCTATTTTAATTCAACAATTAGACAAGTTTTATAATGCTTACACTGATTGATACATACATGTTATTTATTAGATGCATTACTGCATTTATGTAAATACACATATATGTACATAATAATGCATACATATATGTATTAAAGTAACTCATTCCTTTATTTTTAAAATGCTTAACTAATTTTGAGTTATCCAATGCAGTGGTTCCCAAAGTGATACGTAAATACTTAAAGGGGTATGTAAGATGAATCACCTTCAAGGATATGATATTGAACCTACACTAGACTTGTGGGCAAGAGACAAAAACTATAATCTAGTCATGATGAAAATCTAACAGGAAATCATATCAACCTGGGGCCCAGGAGGACTATGGGCTCAATGTAAGAATGAACTCATAATAAATTCACCTCCCAGACAAGGTCAGGATGCAAACCTGGAGCCAGGTAAAGGGAAAGAATACTTCCCTAAAAAGTTGTAAGCACAAGTCAATCATTGAATAGGTTTATTTCTTCAGAGGACAAGAGGGAATATGTGAGAAGCAAGTCAAGAGACAAAGAGTACAAAGTGAAATAGAGGATAGATCTAATTAGAGTCCCAAGAGAAAAGGCAATGAGGAAGAGGCAATATTCCAAATGAGAATTCTAATAATTTTCCAATCGAAAAAAAACACATGCAACTTCAAGTTCAAGAAGACAAATTAGACTCAAACTGGATAAATAAGTCAAATATAGGATTAGACACAGCACAGAATAAAATAAAAGAGAAGTTCTTAAATGTAGCATGCATAAAGAACTGTGCTTCAAGGGGATATCAATTAGAGACATAATTGGCTATTTGTTAATAATTGAAAGGCAGTGGAATTCTACTTGAAATATATTGAAAGGATATTAGTCTCAATATAAAATGTTATATACATAGCAAGAATTTTATAAATAAAGGTCAACTTATGATGTTTTCAGGCCAAATAAAACTGGGATTGTCACCATCAAACCCATACTAATTGCTGTTATTGTTGTTGAGTGCCTATGTACAAGTTGGTTCTGACTCATAACGACTCTATGTACACCAGAAAAAAGTAATCCTCGGTCCTGAGTTATCCTCACAATTGTTCTTATGTTTGAGCCAGGCTTTCCAGCCACAGGGTTGATTCATCTTGTCAGTGAGCCCCTTCTTTTTCCTGCTGCTCTCTTCTCTACCAGCATGATGTCCTTCTCCAGGGACTGCTCTCCCCTGACAACACGTCCAAAGCACGTGAGACAGTCTTGCCGTCCTTGCTTCTAAGAAGCATTCTAGTTATACTTCTTCTAAGACAGATTTGTTTGTTTGTTTGTTTGTTGTATTAGACAGGGTTCTCTAGAGAAACAAAACCAGGACACTAATAATTATATATATATTTATTTATATAGATAGATAGGTAACATAAGAAATAAACAATTAATCTATAAAGTAGTACAAATGGCTCAGTGCAACTCACTCCCATGAGGCAGTTGTGAGACTGGCAGTCCTTCATGTCTTGAGGGCCACCGGGTAGTCCTCTGTAGAGCAATTCAGCCTATCTGGGTACAGGCAGCAAACAGCCAGGCATGTCACCAACAGTCAGCCAGATGACAGGGTCCGACAGTCCCCAGCTCAAGAGATGTACATTCCAGTAGCATGGTGAAGCAGGTCTTGAAGGAACCTCAAAATACAGCAACACAGTCCACAGGTTAGGTGTCCCACAGGTAGTGTAGCTTGCAAATGGAGGCACAGAACAAATAAGGCATCTTCACACTGGTCCGATCAAAGAGCAAGAGAAGAGGTGAGGCTCGCCGAGCCATTTATCTCTCTACCCTTCAACTAATCTCATGTGTTCATTGGCCATGGTGGCACAACAAACCTACCGATGACATTTGTTTTCTGGTAGTCCATGGTATTTTTAATATTCTTCACCAGCACCATAATTCAAATGCATTGATTCTCCATCCATCTTCCTTATTCAATTTCCAATTTTCACATGTATATGAGGCAATTGAAAACACCATTGCTTTTGTCAGGTGCACCTTAGTCTTCAAAGTAAGCTCCTTGGTTTTCCACACTAAAGAGGTCTTGGCTTTACCCTATGTAATGCATCCTTTGATTTCTTGACAGCTGCTTCCATGAGCATTGACTGTGAATCCAAACAAGACAAAATACTTGACAACTTCAACTTTTTCTCACCTTATCATGATGTTACCTATTGGTCCAGTTGTGAGGATTTTCATTTAGTTTTACATTGAGTTGTAGTCCTTATTGAAGGCTGCAATCATGACCTTTATCAACATATGCTTTAAAACCTCCTCACTTTCAGCAGGTATAGTTGTGCCATCTGCATATCAGTTCTCTCAAGAAACTGAACTAGGGATGTGTATATATGTATATATTTATAGAGAGAAATTTGTATCAAGAAAATGCTTGTATTAGTCTCGGTACTTTAGAGAAACAAATCCACAGAAACTTATGTGTAAAAGAGAGTTTTATATAACGGGTAAGTGCACATCAAGAAAACATCCCAACCCAGTGTTGCCCAAGCCCACAAGTCCAACATTAACCCATTAACGCATATGTCCAACACCAGTCCACAAAGTCCTCCTTCATCTCACAAAACAGATGCAGTGATGCTGACTGCAGGAGGAAAGTCAAGTCAGTGAACGTGTAAGCATCTCAGTGCTGGCAGGGGCCTCCTCACACCTGTTCCAGCACCCAGGGGTGCATCAGGGTAGGTCCATGTGGCTTCTCCTCAGGGATGTCTTGCGGAAAGTGAGCCTTGCTAGCTGAAGCAGGATAACTGACTAAGGCAGCTGCACCCTGATCCAACCATCACAAAGCAAGAGACCCAAGAACTAGAAAGGCAAGGCTCACCAAGCCATTTATCCTTCTACCCTTCAATTAACCCCACATGTGTTTGTTTATCGGCCAGACTGGCACAATAAACTTTAACTATATCAATGGCTCAGAGAGATGTAGAAATAGGCCAATTCCATGGATCAGACCTTAAGCTGGAGGCTTCTCTTGACTTGCATAATTTCAGGGGCCGATGACCAAGGATTAACAAAAAGGCCACAAGGTGGTATAGCACAAAAGTGCCTTCAAAAATTCTGATATTGTTCTAATTCTTAAACTGACAGTGAATACTCAGGTGTCATATTAGCATTATTTCTTCTGATTTACATTCACATCAATGACCTTCCTTTTTATGGACTCAATGTTAAATAAAACCATGGTTCTAAAGAGTCCAAGGCAGTGACATTGAAAATTTAATCTCACCTCTTGTAAATCTGCTCTTCTCCAGAGTCAGGCCTGATTCTTAGTGCTGCCATCTGCAGAGGAGAGGGATGGTGGGCTTGCCTGATCACTCCTGTTTGTTTTTGTTCTTCTACTCTTGTTATGCCTTCTCCTCTTCCCTTTTGCAAGCCCCCTTGCTGTCCCTCATCATACCCCCAGTACTTTCCCCGAGCGTCTTCGCATTCCTTATTTTCTTTGGAAGCTATTCCTCAGGGACAAGAATTTCATTCTCCCTTCACCTAGATCTCTGATTGATGCTCCCTCCGTAACTACACCCCTGTCATCCTTTTTAATCCATTTCCTTTGTGCATTGTTTGTCTTCATTGCTACTATTATCTGATATAAAAGTTTTCGTTCAGTATCTTTCTCCTCCGATAAAGTCAAACTCTAACAGAAATGATTTTGTTTTGTTAATTCATATGGTCTCAGCTAAGTAAAACCTGGAACATATTAGATCGTCAATAAATTCTTTGTCATCAATTAAGACATGATTAGATTTTCTTTGGGAGAAAGATGAGACTGTCTTCTCCCCTAAAGAGTTACAGAAGTCGCGCTGAGTCACCATCAACTCAGTGGTAGTGAGTTTGGTTTGGGGGTACATTCTCACGTAAGTCAAAGCAAGTTTTACCTGTGGCTTAAATTTGTGAGTTTATCAGTTTTAGGATTTCACGGGGGAAAAAACTGGTAACTCCTTATCTTTCAATGGAAGGTCTGTCAAACTCACAAAACAATCGTGACCGTGTTTTCTCAGGTTTAAGAATGAATGATGAACAGGAACTACAGCAACATGACGGGTGTCCTGGCCATCCAGGCAGAGCTTCCCGCATCCCCATCCCTGTTCATGTTCTATTTTGTTTGGAAGACATGAAAGCAGTGGATATGCGTGCAGGCCATAGTAAAACACAGAAACTATAAGGCAGCTGTTCTCAACCCATGGGTTACGACCCCTTTGGGGGTCGAATGACCCTTGCAGGGGTCGGCTGATTCATAAGAGTAGCAAAATGACAGTTATGAAGTAGCAACGAAAATAATTTTATGGTTGGGGGGGGGGGTCACCTCAACATGAAGAACTGTATTAAAGGGTCGCGGCATTAGAAAGGTTGAGAACCACTGCTGTAAGGCGTAGCTCAAATCACATGATACTCGCCGAGTGTCAGGAGGTCATGCTTAGATTCCATCTTTTAGGTCTAGTGAAGACAATAAATTACAGGTTTCAGCATAAATAATCTTCAGCATGTGCAGAGATATCTTTTGATGAAACGCAATACACAGAGGTCCCAGCAAAGCCATCACTTATCTCCAATCTTTCAGTTGATATTGCGGAAACTTACCAGAAATCACACTTCCTCAAAAGCCTTCAAAGTCCAAGGGAAAGTTATACCCCTCTTTTAACCCTATCCTTCTAAATACTGGCACTCTTTATATCTTACATAGATTTCGAATCTTGTGTTCAACAAATAGGCAATGCACACATTTATCAAACATTAAGACACAATTTTAAAATATTGACCAAATATTAAGATATAAAAATGGTTTCAAAAATACCAAAACATAGATAATATAAACTCCACAATGCATTTAAGTTAGAAAACAATAACCAAGAAAATACTGAAAGTACTTATTGAGTAATTTAAAAACACCTATCCATTTTAAAAATCACAACCAAAAGAAATGATAGCAGAGGAAAATGGCATGAAGATCATCCCTAACCTCCTCTGGATACACAAAGGAGGAGAATCCAAGTCCACATCTACCCATAATAAACCATATGATTAGTTACCTGATGAGTTTTAGATCCACAATGACCAATGCCAGACCACTTTGTGTTACTGATGCCTCGGATAGTCATTTGTATGTGTCCTGTTTCATTTTTGACAACGTACAATGTCCTAGGCTCATACTTCATGCATCCAATATCCTGATTAAGATCTTTGCAGCACATTTGGAGTCCTATCCCATCAGCAAGTAATGGTCCTGAAAGTTTTGCCCCCTCCAAGTCATTAAAGTTGTCTCGACCTTGAAGCGGCATCTCTCTCCCAGTGGTAGTTTTCAGTAGTTTCCTACCGTACAGCTCCTCTTCCAGCACTCTATTAGACAATGTTCCACTGTTTTCCATAGGTTCTCAGTGGTTAATCCCTCAGAAGTGAATTACCTATTCCTTCACCCTAGTCTGTTTTTACTCTCGAAGCTCTTCTGAAATCTGCTCACCATGATGACTGTACTGTTATCTGAAATATCAGTGTCATCGCTTCCAGCATCACAGAAACACCAACACTACTACAGTTCGACAAACTGACAGAGGTGTGGTAGTTTATTAACATACCTAGTTAATTAAAATAAACGTACCTAATTAAAAAGAGGAGCCATGGTGATTCTGTGGGTTAACCAGCTAACTGAAATGTCAGTGGTCCAAATCCATCAACCACTCTGTAGGTAAAAGTTAAATCAACCCATGTCCATAAAGATTTGTTTCTGAAACCCTGGGACGAGTTCTATTCTATCAAGTCTATGAGTCCGAATCAACTCAACAGCACTGAAATTACCGAATGTCACTGAATAGCACATGTTCAATTGGTGTATGCTTTGTTGTATATATTTTCACTAGAAAAACAAATAGAAATAAAAAATAATCACAAAGCCATTTTTTAAAACTGATACTGCTTTGTAGACATCGACAGAAATAAAATATTTAAACATTGATGAAATGAAGTAGTCTTCCAGAAAAAAAATTAAGGCATATTTAAATAGATCCTGATAATATATAAAATCTAAATTGGTCTGAAGGATGAAAGAAATTAAAGTAATGCCTGACAACAAAAACACCACACTTATAAGGATCCACAAAGGAAATCTATGTAATTATTACCTAACCTGCTTCAGAACTTTTAAATAGACACAAATAAGCAACAATAACAGCAGCAAACATTCCCATTTTGGTTTATAGGATCAGTACAGCATCAATTCCAAAATCTAACAAATGTTTATCTATACAAAATAACTGCAGATGAATTGCACTTATGAATATTGATATAGAAACTTAAATAAAATATTAGTATACAGAATCCAACAGCATATTAAAAATAATACATCACAATAAAATGTGGTTTATGCCCATGGTTCAAGATGGTTTGTATGAGGAAATACACTTATTTAATCCATAATATTAATAAAGCGTAATATTAATGTAGTAATTTTGAGAATGGCGCAGGAACTTACAGTGTCTCATTCTGTTGTACATGAGCTTGTTATGAGTCAGAACCAACAAAATAATACCTAACAATGAGGACAATTGACAGAGCTCATGAGAAAAAAATATTTTATGTCTATATGATATATACTGAGTTTTGATA
>NW_022103907.1:7013744-7021966 GCF_000313985.2 Echinops telfairi | reverse complement strand
GAGCTCATGAGAAAAAAATATTTTATGTCTATATGATATATACTGAGTTTTGATAAAGCATGATGAAAAATTAGGGCACAGATATAATTGGTGAGCTCACAACATGATTGTAGTTAATATCACTTATTCATATACATAAGATTATTATATATTTGTAAATATATAAAAGCATTTATTTTAAAAGCCATAAAATATAATTATTTTTTAAACTTTCTTTAAATCAACTTTCTTTACTATGATTTTTATCTTTAAATCATACAGTCAGAGATCCATTTCAACACTTTCCCTCCCTTCCAAAATAATAGGTTAATAAAGGTTAATACATATCCACATTAAAAATAATAAAATAGAACATATATTTAAAAAGTCAGTGATTGTTCTGAATGACGAATCATTGTAAAGTTTCTCACTAAACCTAAAAACAAGAAATCCCACTATTTCCATTAATATTATATAGTATATTGAAGGTATTATTCAATTAATATTGACAAGAAGAAGCATTCAAGAGTCAAGGATTCAAATAGATGAAGTAAAACTTTCTCTTTTCAGTTGATGTCATTTATGTCTACAAATCTCAAAAGAATCAATGAAAACCTCACCAAACAATAAAATAATTTCATCAAGTTGCAACTTATTAAGTTAGCTTCAAAAACAAATTGATACCTATATTTTCTAAGCAAGTAAGAAGATGCAAAGGGTGGCAGACTTATTTTTAATCACAGGAGTGGGGGAGGAAACAAAATACCCAGGCAAAACAAAATATTTAATGCTCAACAACTTAAAGAAAGCATCTGTCCCTAAGTTAATTTATAAATGTAACACTATACCAATAGAAATAACATCGTATTTTTTCCTGAAGCCAAACACGTTGCTTGTAAAGTTTATTTAGCTAAAAACAAATGAACAACAAGAACAAACACCTACCAGGTTCATGTCCTAAAGGCTCAACATGCCTCTTGACTGGAACTCATAATGGGCAAAAATGAAGTAATTTGAGTAGCAGACACATAACAATCAGCAAAAATGTATCAAATGTATTTAAATCCCCGAGTTGACAATAAAACTAAAAATACAACTTTCAACTATCACTGGTGGGTGATATGGAACAAATTCACTACTTGGAAAACTAATAAAGGAATGGAGTCAAGCAATTATTCTGTCTTAACTTGATTTCAGGTAACCACGTATCTATGACAGCACGGGTGTGCTTAGCATACTATTTTTAAAAAGGCAAGAGGGAGGAATGCTAAATTAGAGGCCCAGATAAAAATTTTCAATGAATATTAAAATAGCACACAACCAAGAGACACCTGGATACTGTCTATAGACCCCAATGAAGCAAACAACGAAACACCTATGCAGTAGTCTTACTAAAATTATTGAGAATAAATTGAATTGACTAACATTAAATATGTAGACTCGAAACCCTGCTGGAGAGTCCCTGCGAGGCAGTCCACTGGACCACGGTGGAGCGTGCCATTAAACCATCTTCTTGCTGAAGCATGCACTCTAATTGTCTTTATCCGCTCTAGCTAACGGTGCCTACACAAAAGCTAGTGCAAAGCACACTGAAAAATAAGAAAAGCTACAACACTTGTACAATAAAGGTTAATGCTTGCCACAAGCCCTATTTATGTATCCCTAGATTTCCATCAAACATCCCCATGAAAGCAAACACTTGCAGGGGGTTTTCCTGCTCAGCTTCCTGTACCCATTAACCCATTCTATTCCAGTGCTCACTCTAAACGTAATTAATATGGACATTTTAATTATAATATTTTTCTCCATACTTTTCAACATCTAAGTGGTATCCAAATGTTTCATCTATCCATCTTATATTATAAAACATTCAATGCGTCCCTTGTCCAGAAATATTGGTAGAACTTTAAGAAATAAGAGAAGTAAAATTAAAATGGCAAATGTATATTTCAAATAACTGTAGTATCCATGTGAGTGCATCACGTCTTTTGGTGAGTCAGTTCCATGTGAGGATTAGTCACCTGTACAAACTATTTTTTTGTCATTCAAATGTACAGGGACAATCCCAGCTGTGGTTATTTATTGGGTATGTACTCTCTCTGACAATTAGTAAGGCAGCTTCTCAAAGAGCATGTCAAGTACACTGTCCTGTTTGCTCCTCCTAGCTGTTGATTTTGGCAAGTTTATAAAAACAAAGTAAAAAAAAAGAAATTTCTTTTTTTTTTTTCCAATGTAATCTAAGAAATTGAAAACAGGATCCTAAACTTCTTTTATTCCCTTGGCTTACTGTTGTGTTTAAAGACTTTTCTAGCTGTGTTTTGTTCTGTCAGAGCTAACATATAAGAAGGATGAATTCTGAGAAAAATGATAAAAGGAATACCAGGTATCTATTTCACTCTGCTGCTACCTGCTCTAAAAATCTTCCTACCTTTTCTCGTCATATAGTCATGTATTCCCAAAAAGGATTCCCAAACATTTTTATAAATTTCTATAAAAATTATTTCTATAGAGAACTTTTTGTGCTTTACTTGCTGCGGAATGGACGAATATAAGGAACCATTTATTAAAAATGATGAAGATTGTGCATAAGTTCACCATGTGTTGGAGCTAACTCTGACAATTAACAACAGCAGTTCTTGAAATCATCAAAGTTGTCGGTTTGTCTTGAGTACACGTTTTAAGGAATGCCTTGACAGCAAACAGCCTCTTTGTCCAAGTGAATTAACAATGCTGTCTTTAACCATGTGTTTGCCATGGATTCTATTCAAAACAGTTAACAATTGATAAGGCCTGAACATACAAAAAGGATCCTGGTGACCAAAGCTGAAGTCAAACCAGATACCCAATTTTGAGGTTGTCTGAATCCTGATCTACCCTGTTTCCCCCAAAATACGACAGTGTCTTATATTAATTTTTGCTCCCAAAGATGAGCTAGGTCTTATTTTCAGGGGATGTCTTATTTTTCCATGAAGAAGAATACAGTACACATTTATTGTTGAACAACAAAAAGGAAATTTATTACCTGTATACGGTACGGTAGTAGTTGTCATCACAACCCAGCATAACCAGACAAACTGAATCCTACAGTATCAAGAATTCCATGTACAACAGTCTATGGTACATTTACTCATTTATTCAATGACAGTCATGTCATCATCTTCTGGAACATCATCATAACAATCCAAACCCTTATTTTCAGGAAGGACTTATTTTAGGGGGGGATACCTTATATTTCAGCAAGAGGTAAAACTGTAAGTAGGTCTTATTTTCGGGGGATGTCCTACTTTCGGGGAAACTGGGTAGTTAAAATAGCTAGAGAGGGTGGAAGTTGGAGAAGGGCTATGTAATAACTGTTGTTGTTAGGTGCCTTCAAGTTGGCTCTAATTCATAGCAATTCACAATTGTTATTGTTTGAACCCATTGTTACACCCACTTTGTCAATCTGTGTTGTCCAGGGCCTTCCTCTTTAAGGTCCCCCTCCGCTTTACAAAGCATGATGTATTTCTCCAGGGATGGGTCTCTCCTGATAATATATCCAAAGTACTAGAATTTGAGATGAAATTTCACCGTCTTTGCCTCTAAGGATCATTCTGGCTGTACTTCTTCCAATATAGATCTGTTTGGGGTTTTTTGACCATCCATGGTACTTTCAATATTCTTCACCAACACTGTAGTTCAAATGCATCAACATTACTGCCATCTTCCTTATTCTATATCCACCTTTTGTTTGCATATGAGTCGATTTAAAATGAACAGTAGTCAAGAAAATAGTCTAATGTTTCGCACCTGGTACAGCTGTATGATCTTAGTGTATATCAATCCCGTGATTTAATAATCAGTGAATTTGAAAAGGAGGGCCAACTTATGACGCAGCTCTTCTTTTGCTAAGAAAATATATTCCAAAGACAAAAGTGGAAGTTCTACCTGTTGTAATTATCATTGCCTCAAAAGGAAATTTAGGACTACACATGCAAGAGGATAATCTTAGTGAAATAAATCTACCTTTACCAAACCCCACAACTTTGATTTTCATTTGTTGAAAATTTTTATGAAAAAGATTTCATCACCAACCTCATTCTCTTCCCAAGGAAACTTCAATTGCTTGTAAGTGTCCTGCTGAAAACCTGCTCAGGAGCCTTCACAATACCTGGGCACAAGATTTGAACAGGTCAATAACCGGAGATGAATTCATTTTATCCCCAGGACAGTAAACATTTAGCATGGTTTGTTGATGAAATAACAAATATATATCCCAACTTTTACTGACTTTGTGCTTAAATGTAACTGTAAAGTTAAGGATTTGTATCCCCTTTCCTCTGGAACCAAGCATGTTTATCCATTTATTTTGTTTTTTTTTTAACATTTTATTAGGGGCTCATACAACTGTTATCGCAATCCATACACACATCAATTGTGTAAAGCGCATTTGTACATCATTCTCAAGACATTTTCTCTCCACTTAAACCCCCGACATTAGGTCCTCATTTTTCCTCTCCCTCCTCGCTCCCCACTCCCTCATGAGCCCTTGATAGTTTATAAATTGGTATTTTGTCATATCTTGCCCTGCCCGACGTCTCCCTTCACCCACTTTTTGGTTGTCTGTCCCCCAGGGAGGAGGTCACACACAGTTCCTTGTAATCGGTTCCCTCTTTCCTACCCATTCTCCCGTTTGTTTTTATTGCTGATTCTTTGTACTGCATCATCGAAGACTTCCACAGTATCACAGCAAAACTACAGGTATGCCCTTTGTTTCACATGAATTCTTGATAATGTACGACTGATCGTTTTACCGGGGGGATATACACCGTATTAACGGGGAGTCTTCAAACAGAATTCAGTGACTGGCGCTGCTGCTGGTGCTTTGGGGTCAGTTTGGGCTCGTCGTGATCCCACGTACAACAAACACAGCCGGCTCCCGCGCCAGCCTCACACGTGTTCTTAGGTTTGCGCCCATTGTTACAGCCACTGGGTCAATCCATCTTGTTGAAGGGCTTCCTCTTTTGTGATGCCCCTCCACATGAGTAAACATGCTGTCCTTCTCAAGGGACTGGTCTCTCCTGACCGCATGTCCAAAACAGAGGAGATGAAGCCTCCTTCTCCTTGCTTCTGAGCCTTCTGGCTATACGTCTAAGACAGCTTTGTTTGTTCTTTTGGCAGTCCAGAATGCTTTCAGTATTCTTCCCCAGTACTATAATGCAAATGCATAGATTCTTTTTCATTATTCAGTGTCCAATGTTCACATGCATATGAGGCAACTGAGACCACCATGGCTTGGCTCATGCACACCTAAGTTCTCAAAGAAGCATCCTTGGTTCTCAACACTCTAAAGAGGTTTTTGCAATAGACTTACCCAACACAATGCATCATTTGATCTCTTCACTGGTGTTTCTATGGAGCATTGATTAGGAATTCAATTAAGACAAAATCCTTGACAACTTCAATAATTTTTCCATTTACCATGATGTTACCTATTGGCCCAGTTGTGAAGATTAAAACTTTGCTGAAAATCATCTAACAAATGCAGCAATACATTGACAGGAAGTTGCCAGAGGTTCCGGCAGACTCAAAACAGGATGTAGAAGAGGGTTATCACTGCTGATGTCAGATGGATCTTGGCTGAAAGCAGAGAATACCAGAAAGATGTTTATTTGTGTTTTATTGACTATGCAGAGGCATTCAACTGTGTGGACCATAACACACTATGTATGTGCCCCTTCCATATGCAAGAATTTTGACTACAGTGAGCTGGTGACTGACTACAGTGACCTGATATCCAGCCTACCTAATGTCTAAAGACCTCACTCATTAGGTACTTTACAAAAGCAATCGAGTTTTAGTTGTTTGTTTTTCTGTGAGTGTGCATGTGTTTTAAATTATTGAATTCGCTTGTGGGATAAGAGCTATGGATCCCCTACCATAAAGTTTATTGGAATATAATGTAAATGCCATTCAGTTGGATATTCTTCAAAGGAAGAATTTTCTGGGGGCAGGAAATATGTTAAATGCTGGGAAATTAAGAATGAAAAGAGAATTATTAATGTCCAGTTTATCATCTGATTAATATTTCCTGCTTGCTTTAGCAACATCTAAAAGAAGTCTACCAGTGAACTTGTTATAGCACTTCTGTACTCTGTCTTTGATATTATTAGTCACTTTCTGTTGGCTTTTTTTCATATCTCACTCTAGATTGCACTGAGGTAGCCCTTCTTTGTATTTCAGAATCTTGTTCCTCTTTAAATAAAATGATCTATTTATGTGTGTGGTGCTGTGGTAGTTACATAATCTGTTGTCAGTTTGAGAGAGACTTAAGAGTGAAAGGTGGAAGTTAGCCTGTGAATAAGGTCGGAGCTTGATGACCTCATTTGGAGGTGCTAAGAAGATAAATAACTCATTGGGGGTGAGACACAGGCTCTCTCCTGGAGAGACTCTCCACTGACAAGACATATGGGGCTATGCTGATGGCAGCCAAAGCCTCGGAGCTGGAGGAGCCACAGGGAGCCCCCTGCCAGTGTTGAGATGCTTACACCACCACTGGATCCACAAGACTTCCCACCCACTGGCCTGTGATCTTCCTGTATTTGGCATCATTGCATGTTTTTTGTGAATCCGAAGAGAATTTTATAGATTGGTATTGGACATATGGGCTAATATCTGACTTACGGACTTGATCAGGACTGGGCTGGGATACTTTCTTAATGTACAATTATCCTTTAAATAAAACTCTCTCTTATACACACATGAGTGTGTATGAATTTGCTTCTCTAGTCAACCCAGATTGACACAAGTGGCTATATATTTAATTCATAGAGTAAAAATCTCACAACTTGCCAGATGCTGAGCCAGGTGTCTCACACATCAAATATTTTAATCAACTAAAACAAGTCATCAAGTCAATTCCCAACTCTGCGACCAGTTAGCCTAAAAGATAGGTAGTTTGTCTCTCACTTTAGAGATGTGTTTCATAAAGCTCACAGATACTAGCCAGGAGTCATATTCAGATCCATTTAACTTCCAAAGCCTTCATTCTACCTCACTTAGCCACTGTAGTATTGAGTTTCTATCAATAACATTCTAAAGAAATATGCTTCTTGTAATAATGATTTGATATTAATTGCTGTAGGACTGAATAAATTATATAGCTCTACTCTGAATATACATGATTTAATTAATTTGAATCATTATTATTTAGCGTTTTTCCCTATATTCAATTTTATTCAGTTATTCTCCCTTACATTTGTGTGTTTGTCTGTGTCTGCCTGTGTGTATCTCTGTGTCTGTGTGTGCATGTGTGTGTGTGCATAGACTAAAACCCAGTAAGTAATTTCTTGCAACAACTTCCTCTAAAACAAACCTGAGATTAAATTTGTGTGCTGGTAATTTATTAAGTATTTGTTCCCAGAGCATCCAGTAAGGGAATTAGGTAATTAGAATAAAGAAAAGAAGCCAAGCAAAGGTCTGATTTCAATTTTTTAAGAAACATCTTTTGTATAATGACATTTAAATAAAAAGTCATTGAAAGGTTTTCATATTAAAAAAAACATTCTTTGATGGTTGCCAAGGGTGGCAGGGGAGAGTAATTAAAATCATTAACTAGAGGATACATGCATATGAACGGAGGAATTGGAAATTAATATTAAATATATATAAGCTTTATGGAAACTCAAAATAAGAATGCATAATGTGATGTTTAAATTTCAGCCTCAGGTTCACCTCTGGAGCAAGATGCTTTAGTGTAGAAATTACACATCAGTGTAATTTTTAGAGCAATAGGAACTATGCGTTCATCAGTCATTGGCTAAATGCCACACCTGTGTGCAAACTCCCAGGCACTTCCAGTTTTGCCTGAGCTGTTGGGCGGTTGAAATAGCTCTCCTAGCCAGGAGCACATCTCCAAACAATCCAGTAAACCACTGGAAGGAAAAGTCCACACAGAGAGGCGAGGGGCAGCTTTGGGAAGAACACAAATAACTCGTGAAATGATCCTGGGAATTCAAATGATGAAGCAAGCAAGTCCCAAATGTGAAATTCTGAGTCCAGGAATTAAGTTTAAGATGTTGATTAGAAACACCCACAACTGTGCCCATTACAGATGATTTTTTTTATTAAGCATATGCTAACTGAAAAGTAACACTTGTCTGAAACAGATTTGAAGGTGCTACCATAAAGGACACATGTAAAGCATGAATGTTTAGGGTTAAGAAATAGAATTTCCTTACACCAATGCTTCTCAGCCTGTAGGTTGC
>NW_022103907.1:7000856-7011895 GCF_000313985.2 Echinops telfairi | reverse complement strand
TGGAGATGTATATTGCAGAAGCACAAATCTCTCATTCAGAAATATGCTTCAAGAGACAGCAAGAATGTCACTTGATTGTCATGTAGAATCTTGTAAATCATTGTAAGCTCTTTGACTTTTACTTGAAGGAAATTAGGTGGCCTTGTGAAAAAAATTTTTAAAGAGTCACATGATCTAATTTATAGAAAAAGATAATATTGACTGTGTTGCTTAGGAATGATTTGGTTGGAGGGTCATAACAATTGTAGGTTTTCAGAACTATTACTAATCTGGATATGTTTTAAGGTAAAACCAATGCCTCCTGAAGTAAATGCTTTTTGATCTATAAAGGACAAGCGTGGAGGAGTGCCCCAAAATATCTGATCTGAGCATCTGAAAAAAGGATACTGCAATTTCCTGAGATAAGAATAAGAATGGAAGGCATTTTAAAAACAGATCAGATATTCAGTCCTGGATATATAACTTTGAGACACTTATTAGCCATAGAAATAAATATAAGTCAGCCGTGTGTTTGATGCTCAGAAAACAGACTTTAGCATGAGAGTCAAAACCGTTTGCATAACTTTCAAGTCATGAGACATATGAAATCATCACAAAAAATAAATGTCAATAGAGACAATGACTGTCACCTAGAAGTACTGGAGAGTTAATAACAAAACATTTAAAATTGAAAGACTGTAAACAGCAAGTATTTGTGGAGATACAGAACAATTAGAACTCTCTTAAGTGGTGGTGGGACTATAAATTGGTATAACTTTGGAAAACTGTCCTGTAATACAAAAGAAATGAAGCATGCATGTAGTATATGACCCTCTCTATCCACTCCAGGGTAATCAAATACTCCAGGGTAATCCAATTATACTCCGAAGAAACAAATACTATGCCTACCAAAAGACATAAATAAAAATAGCAGCTTTATTTGCAAAAGGAAAAGGTGGGAAACATCCCAAATGCTCACCAACTCTATAACTGTACATAAATTCGGTATAGGCATTGCTACCTAACAATGCAAAAGAATTAAATACTGACTCACGGATTAAAAATTGGATAAATCTCATAGACATAATGTTGATGACAGACCAAAAAAAATGATATAGTGCGGTGTCACACAAAAATGATGTGTTCCGTATTGTTCCATTTGCATTACATCTCTTTGACAGTGGTAAGAATAAAGGCTACGCTTTGTGTTCATGCCTGGAAGGAAGCACAAGGGAACCTTCTAGATGGTTTCAAATGTTCTATATCTGAATGAGGGTGATGATTACATTGATAGTTATACACATAAAACTATATATATACTTTATATGTTTCTCCTCTATGAAGAAAGCAAAACAAACAAAAATCACTGAGAAGAGGGAGATTCAGCAAAAGAGACTGTAGGAATTATCAGTGAAGTAGCAACAAACAAGAGCGTGTTGTACTAAAAACAGTTAAAGTGGAACAAAGGAGGGGGAGCCATCACTGTCAAGCATTGAAGACTCAGATAAGGGCTGGGAATTGGGCACTAGATTCCGCAATACGGAGGTCCTTAAGAACGTTGACAACAGTCGTTCGGTAGAATGACGAGGACAAAGCTTGACGGCTATAACTGTTTGTAGAGATGAGGAGGAGGATGAATGAACAAATCTGTCTTGGAAGAAGTACAGCCACAATGCTCCTGAGAAGCCAGGATGGAGAGCCTTCCTCGAATGTGCTTTACATAGGCTATCAGGAGGGACCACTTCCTGGAGAAGGATGTCATGTTTGGGAGAGGGCTAGTGAGAAAAACAAACAGCCATCCGTGAGGTGGGCTGAGTGGTGTTTGTTGCCAGAATGGGCTCAAATAGAACATTTGGGAGGAGAGTGCGGGTCCAGGCAGCGATTCATTCTCTCACAAGGAGTCAACAGCAGGAACAGAAATTGGAAGTCGCAAAGAAAAGCAACTCTTGAGTTTTGCTGCACAGAATAAAGAACGAGGGTAGCAAGGCCTGTGGCTATTTCTTGAAAGAATAGGATCAAAGGAAATGTGGTATTGTTTAGTTTCCTACTTGTTTTTAAGTTGGGGAAAATAAATGCATGCTGTCATTAATGGTTTCAGAAAGACTAGAAAAATGCCTGTAGTTATGTCCATAAGGAAGTGAGAGGAGCTAGGATCCAAAATACCAACAGAGAAGCTTCCGCGAGGAGCAGGGACACTGTCCTCGTGGGGAGGTCTGAAGGTAAGGCATCGCATGCAGCTGTGGGTAGGCGAGAACACGTGCTCAGCAGGGTGTGGTCTGGACTGTTCTCTTCGGATTGCTTCCATTTTCCTAGTAAAGTAGGAAAAAGGTGTGAAGCCGAGGAGATATGGAAAGTCTTAGGGGAGAAGCTTTATGAAATACCTCTGTGAGCTAATAAAACTGAGCCAATGGGGAAAGGGTGCCAGCAAAAGGAATCCTGAAACACATGGAGGTGGCGGCAGACTTCCCAGGCCTCCCCTGCACCAGGGAAAGGGAAAGGTAGATAAGACACCTTTCCTTATCAATGGAAGAGATGGAGATAGTGAAAGGGCATGGGTAGAGAAAGACAGAACGCTCCCACCCTTGGTTCTCTTGCCCTGGTGACAAGAACATAGCATGGATGCAGGTAATTAGAAAGACAAAGTAAACTACAGAACCCTAGCCAATAGCTAAAGTGAAAGGTACGCCATAATAAAGCCTAACTCTTCATTCTACCAGTCCACAATTAGTTGGTATTCTGCACCAAAGTATCCTCCCTCAATAAACTCATTCTATTCAAAGTGTTCTGAGTCTGGTCTGAATGCACTCCCTCACCTGCATTCTTTCTTGCCAACAAGACAAGGACCCAGAGAAGCTCCAAGCCCTGGGTCTCTTTCTGCCAGCACCGTCTGAGAAAGTGAAAGATTAATAGAACTAAACAGGCATAGAGTTACTACTAGAAAATGGTAAAGCCTGCTTAAAATTTGTGTCTTGTGTTTGGTCGAGTGCTTTTCTCTAACTGTATTAGCTGTACCGTGTGCAGTAGGCAGGGCTTTGGAATTCTAACTGTATTAGCTGCACAGTGTGAGTAGGCAGGGCTTTGGAATTCTAACTGTATTAGCTGCACCGTGTGAGTAGGCAGGGCATTGGAATTCTAACTATATTAGCTGCACCATGCGGAGTAGACAGGGCTTTGGAATTCTAACCATATTAGCTGCACCATGCGGAGTAGACAGGGCATATTGGCTGCACAGTGTCAAGTAGGCAGGGCATTGGAATGCTAACTGTATTAGTTGCGCAGTGTCAAGTAAGCAGGGCATTGGAATTCTAACTGTATTAGCTGCACTGTGTGGAGTAGGCAGGGCATTGGAATTCTAACTGTATTAGCTGTATCATGTGGAGTAGGCAGGACATTGGAATTCTAACTGTATTAGCTGCACCATGTGCAGTCGGCAAGGCAATGGAATTCTACCCAGAGTTGTGGTTTCACCAATGAGACAATGGCAGTGTAGCACTCAGTAAAATGCCCGTGGCACTATATTCTTACCCATTTAACCAGATGCCATGGGGTCAACTTGGACTCACGGTGGCTCCCTGCTTTTCAGAGTAGAATCATATTTCATAGAACATTTTATGGCTGATATTTTCAGAAGAGGATTGCCAGCTTTTTCTTTCGAGGCACCTCTAGGTAGACTGAGGTCCTCAACATTTCTGTTAGCAGCTGACCAAGCTAACTTTTCATACCACCCAGAGACTCCTAGCATGTCTTCTAAGGCCCTAAATAATTGCCTGCTTCTCTAACCTCAACGCACTGTTCTCTCAGGTCAGAGCACACTGGTCTGGTCTCTCTGGTCTTGGAAGCACAAGCTCTCTGACTCTAGGGCCTTTGAATTTGTTACTGAGGTCTTTGCTCTGTCCTATTGTGCCTGACTTTCCTAGTGTGAGGTCTCAGCTTGAGGTTCCAATTCAGAAAACCCTCCCTTCTTCTTTGTCACAGTACCTTGTTCACTCAGCCTCAGCCCTACTAAGCATCTGAAACACTGTCTTGCTGCTGGTCACGCCTGCCACACGAGAATGGAAGAAACTCCAGGAGAGGATGGGTTTGAAGGTATTCCATCCAAAACTTTGAACAAATGCTGGAGACTATGAGGCGCTGGAGAAATACTTGTTATATAAATACATAAATTATTATTATCTCTGTTCTCAAGCTGGTGTAGGGAACAGATCGGTATACAACTGAATTAAAATGTCTAAATGCTTCATGGCTCATTTGGGGAATGTTTGTAAGCTGCTTAAAGCAGAGCTCACCAGCCCTAGAATTTTAACAGACTGCCACAAACTTATGTTCTGCCGGCTTACTCCTTCCCCCTCCAAAAACCCTTGGTCGTAGAATAGATTCTCATTACAAGAAACCCCATCAACAGGGTAAAACTACTCCATAAGGGTTCTGAGGGGGTAAATCATTACAGAACCAGACTGCCTTGCGTTTGTTCCACAGAGGGATTAGTGGGTTCAAAACCCCAACCTTTCTGTTGGCAGCTCAATGCTCAACCCACAGTGCCACCAATTCACTCAAAGAGCATTCGGACAGAATATGCGACCACCTCACCCTGCACCCCACCCCCTGGTTCAAGTGAATCAAAAGTAAATAGATATTAGAACAGGCTGTATTCAACAGTCAGACTTCCATTTTTTGTGTGTTCCAAGGTAAGTTAAAATCACCACAGTATTTTTAATTGTTAAAAATCTACATTATTTCAGAATCTTGTTGCTACAAATTGTTTTTCTAGTGGCTTTATTTAGCAATTTCCCTGTTCTCAGCTTCCTACTTAGAATCCTGGCATTTCCCTGATGTGTTAATTTTAGCTGCAAACACCTAATCAGAATTTTAAGGATAATTAGGAGGTTGGCTAACTTTCAGGAAGAAATACTAGTGTGTTTTCAACAGGCAGGCAGGATGTCTCCAATTATAAGGATGAAGGAACTGAAAACAGCGGGATGGTAAAATCCATTGAGAGACAGATTGCATTTTATAGGAAAAGATGCAACTTCATTTAGCGGTGGTCTTTATGCCTTGCATATGTGCTCAGCACTCCTATCTCCCATGGGTCTCTGCGTCAATATTTATGTGCTGGAATACTTCCCTGCCTCATAGACCAAGAGGTAACTAAGCACTTTTACTTTCTCAAAAAAAAAAAAATGTGTTAGAGCAGGTAGTTTCCAGAAAGCCACCTTTTCCCTGCTGCTTTTATGTAATGACTTTCAGGAAGCTGCAAACCCGGATCAGCAAGAAACCTGGATCCTTTTTTTTTTTTTCCTTTTGCCCCTTGGATTAGCTATTATCCAATTCTAATGTCTCATAAATGTGATTCCGCAGCAATCAGAATTTAAAATCACAGGAAACTCAATGTGAGGGTTTAGTTTTGCTCGCTTGTTTCGTTTGCATATGAATCTCAAAAGTATTTGCACTTGGTGAAATTGGAGTATCTTCAAATACCAAATTCAGGTTTCAAATGTATGTTTCTCCAAAAAGGAATAGAAATGATTTCTAAATAAAAAGGACCCCGAGAGACTGATTTTAAAATATATACTATGAGAAAAACCATAAATATTTAATATTTTAAAATAATGAGTCCTTCTCAAGGAAGAAGTTACTTGGCCCACGAAGATGCCGCTTAGGAGGGGCTGAGGACCGCAAGCACCGCTGAATTGTCCCCTGGGTTTGAGTCCTTCAGGGTTTTCCGTTACTATTTTTGCTCAGAGGACCTCTAATCCAGCATGATTTTTCTCTACCTTATGTTGCAGAGCAGAATCTAGGAATCTTGCCAGGATGATCTCATCCATCGGACCAAGGCACGGCTCTCAGTAATGAGCTGTGTTTCCCAAATCGTGTGCTATAGGTCTCGCTCTCTGTCTGTCTGTCTGTCTCTCTCTCCTTCTCGATCTCTCTCTCTCACGCACGCACTCTCTCTTTCTCTCTCTCACACACGCACACACACGTACATACACATACAGAAGGAATATGTAATAAAATAAGTTTGAGGGATCCAGACTTAAGCAAAATTCATTATATTAGAATAAATCCCAACGTATACATGTTAATCTAAGACATAATAACCTGTGCTATCAATAAGCATATGGTACTCTGCATTACTAATCTCAAAGAAATTAATATAAGATATCGTGTTTACCGAATAAACTTGACCATAGAATTTGGGGGTGTTTTTTTTTAATCAAGGAACACCCTATTGCCTCAAAAAGACATGTATTGGGCCTTTACTGTGGGCCCGGGTAAGTCTAAAGGAGTGCACACCATGATAAATAAGACAGCATTCCTACCCTATAGAAATTTACATTCGCTATAACTGTGCTGCCCGATAAGGCAGCCACTGATGAATGACATATGGTTATTTAAGGTTGGTTAAATAAGCTTAAATAACATTAAAAATTCCCACTTTTTTAGTCATATTTCAAGTGCTCAAAACAAGCACCCGTATTGGATGGCTACTGTATAGCACGGCATAGAGACTATTTCTATCACTGCAGGATTTGTACTCGACAAAACTTCCCCAGATGTTTATACTATTTTATTACATGTAGACTATTAAAATCGTTATTAAGTTTTTAACACATTTTATAGTGAATTGGGTGAAGGTTCCAGAGCAGGTCATCGATTTTATGTTCAATATATTTCAATACAATACATTCCATACAAACACGTTTTGTTTCCCCTCTTCCTCTAGTATGCCTTCCACACACCATCATTGATACTGCTTCTTCCTGTTTCCTGTTTCCATTTCTCCCGCTTTCCGAACACTCTAACTTTGTTCTTAGGAAAATATTGCCCTTTTTATATAGTTGATTATTCCAATATGAAGGTGTTCTCACTAATTTTTAATACATTTTCTCCTTTCAAAAAATCCGAATTTTTTACTTAGTAAAACTTGCTTTAGTTCTATTATTTTTTTTTATCTTAATGAATTTTGTTGTTGTTGAAATTTTGACTGTTTTTTTTAATTGTTTTATTAGGGGCTCATACAACTCTTATCCCAATCCATACCTACATCAATTGTGTAAAGCACATTTATTAATGAATTATTTTTAATCCCACTGTTTTACCTGAACTTAAGCTCCTAAAACATAGTTTAGCCTGTAGATGATATAAGATAAAACATGGAGGGAACCTAAAACAGAGATTTCAGAGTCTGCAAAAGTCCCATAAGATGATGTAATAAATTTCCTCCAATTTTCTAAAAGTAGAAACTAAAGCTCAGCGAAGATAAAGGACTTGTCTTAGATTGTAAACATGTTAAATGGAAAGCTGCTTAAGCCCCTCCTAAGTCAATCATAATAGCTACACTATTCCCTGGGTATTAAATTTTGTCCCCTAGAATTAATAAATCAGGATGTATCATGCTACTAGCTAACATGTGCACTTGTACCAGCAGAGATATTTCTCTTGGCAATCCTGTGTTAATGATACAAAATAAAGTTCTTCATAAGAATACTGCCCAATCAATTACATTTTAACTCTACTGAAACTCAGTGTGCATAGTCGATGATCTGCTTGTCACTTTTACTACCTAAAAGTCTGTATGTGTTTTTGTTGCTGTCTTGTTTTTAATAGGTAACTTCTTGCCCGTTCAAATTCAAAGAAGCCCTAGAAATAGAAGAAAGCGTACCTTGACCCAACCCCCTACTCAGAATTGTCGTCATCTTTGAGTCCTTTATTGAAGCCATCCTGACACTCTACTGTATCAAGCATGAGGCTCCAGGGTGGGATCTCTCCTAATACAATATCCAAAGTACTTGAGAAGAAGTCTCACTTTTAAGGAGCATCTTGGCCGTAGTTTTTTCAAGACAGATTTGTTTATTCTTTGAGTAGTCAGGGTAAGTTGAATACTTTGTGCCAACACAATAATTCAAATGCACCTGTTCTTTCTGGTCTTCCTTATTCATTGTTCAACTTTCCCATATATGAGGTGATTGAAAATACTGTGGTTGGCTTCAGGAGCACCTTCATCCTCAAATGACATCTTTCTCTGTGAACACCTGAAGGAAGACGTGTGCAGCGGATTTGCCCAATATAATCCGTCATAGTAAAGGCTCGAGCTGATTTGGGGAAATTTCTGTTCAGCTCTTTCACTTCCTCATGTCTTCCATTTGCTTTAACTCCTCTACCCTCAAAAACAAGTTTCAGGGCCTCTTGTAACATCCACTTTGGTCTTTTCTTAAAAGCCTTTTGCTTTTTTCTCATCTGATGGTTTTAATGTCGTTCCACAGCTCATCGTGTCTTTTGTCATTAGAGATGATGTGTCAAATCTTTTCTTGAGATGTTCTCTTCATTCAGGTGGGCTATCCTAAGGCCAGATTTCGTCTCTCATTAATGTACGACAATTTTCTTCAACTTCCAACTGACCCACCAATATAGGCTATGTGGTTCCTAATATTCCATCTTCTGATGGTCACAGCTAGAGCCACACTAATGATGTTGAAAAAGTGATATTTGCAATGAAGGAGTCAATGGTCTTGCAAAATTGCATCACTTGAACTCGAGCTTTGTTTCTATCGCCAAGACCATATTTTCCAACTATTAATCCTTTTGTTTGTTTCCAACTTTCACATTCCAATCACAAGTAAATATCAATATATCTGGATTGCATGTTTGATCAGTTGAGGTTGAAAGAAATTAATTGGTAGCTACTTCAATTTCTTCATCACTTAGTGTTGAAGCTTAGTGGTTAGTCCCCAAATTTCAGTAACAGTTGGATCAACTGAATTTCCTTACCAGTGTACAGACATTACTCTATCACAGATAGCATTGTCTCTCAAGATAGACCTGGATATGTTCTTTTTGACGGTGAATACAGTGACAATTCTCTTGGGTTAGTCATCTCCAGCATAATCAACCATAAGATTGCATGATTAAAAGTCATCCATGCCACTGTCTGCCACCTTTCTAACACCTAGGGTATTGATCTTTATATGCCCCTTTTCATTTTTAATAATTTCCATTTTTCCCAGATTCATACTTACTACAGTCCATGTTATGATTATTCATGAATGTTTGCAGCTGTTTCTTCCCCTTTGGGGTCATACTCCATCAGAAACTGAAGGTCATGAAAGCATGACTACACCCAGTGACTAAAGTTGAATCTACTTTGAGGAAGCAGCCATTCCCCCAAAGTTCTTTGAGTTCCTTTTAATCTGAGGGGAAATGTAGCTGATCTTGTTTTGCTACAATTAATAAGGTTTTAAGCGGCTAATCAGAAGTGGATAACCTATTGTGTTTTCCTATTCTGTTCTAAGTCTGGAAGCTCCACTTAAAATATTTTAACCAAGGGTGATCATGTGAAATCCCAGGTGTGTAACGTTCAGTAGCGCACCAACACAAAAGTCACTACAGAAGGATAAACTGACAGACACGGGGTGGTACAGGTATGGGCTGTATCAGCAACTAGGGCACACCTTCTAATTTCTGCAGATTCACACTTTACGCTTAGTTGTCATTGAGTCTGCCTAACACACGATGACCACACCTACAACAAAACAACAGTGTGCCGTCCCGTGACCAGATGCAATTCAAACAGCGTGACCCAGGTGGTTGTCATTGTCTGATGTTCAGAAGTAGATAGCTGGGTCCTTTTCATCTGGAAATTGCACTGAAACATGTTCTGTATCCCAGCAAAAAACAAGCCTCCACAAAGCTCTGGCTGGTAGCTCTACATGAGGTGGCTTGGCCTGGAAATCAGACCTAAGTCTGCCATATTGAAGGTGAGAATTCTATTAGTGAACCACTGATATCTCTCCCAACATTTAATTACATTATAATAAATATCTCAAATTGTTATAATAGTTGAAATTCTGAAGGCCTTGGTGCACATTATTTCATGAGTATCCACAGCATTCTATGTGGTAGGTATTTTTAAAATATAAGAAAACAGGGCTCGAGATATTGAGAATTGTTTATTTCAGGGCTGCATGACCACAATGCAGGAATTGGAGCTCAAATTAAGCTATTTCAATTCTAAAACTAATATATGATCTAGCTTCCTCTCTTCTAAAATAAAAGTAAAATCATTCCCTTTGATGACATACTCTATACTCTTTTTCAAACTAATTTAGAAAAATATTACGCATGTAAAATAAGCAAGCTCCTACAACATATTCAGTTTATGTCTGGTATATTATCAACTCTCACAGTATCTCAAACCAGTAGTCAGACCTTTTCATAAAGTGTGGGTCATTTAAATTTCCATATGAGTCATAAAAATGTCTTCTCTGCAATTAATTTCACCTTGACAAGCATAAATATCAGAGAACAATTCCATCCTACATTTAAAGATGAGTCCAATTGGGTTCCTTTCATGATATAGCAGAACTCTAGATTAAACGCTGTTTGAAAAGCTTTCTTCCACACGTAACAGTTATGAAAATCACAGTTGTCTTGGAGGGCTATGTTTTTAAAAGAACCTCAACATTTGGCAGGTTTGCCTCAATTTGGGGGCAGATGGAAATTGCCTTTTATCTCAGCGAATACCACCTGCAGTAGCTTATTCTCTGGATAGCTGCAATGATGCACTCTGGTCTCCACGACTTGAGCTGGCTGTCCACAAAAATGGAAACCAGCAGAGGAGCCTCAGGAGGGTCTTCCCGAAACTAAGATGCATTTGCTGAAAGGACAGAAAGACCTCCAGGACCGGATAATGGAGCGCTACCAAGTACTGAGTTTCTTTATTTGTATCCCATGCACAATAATATTTTTGCATTAAACTTTAGGTTCTGTAGACAGCACATATCATAATACATTTTTGTAAACATCCAAGCCCGATGATTAGTAGTTAAAGGGCAACTTTGATATCATAGGGCTATAGATTAAGCTAGAAAGTTTTTTAAACTACTTTCTTGAAATATATGAGCATTGTCGCCTCCGAGACAGATTCTGGATTTCATGCTCCTCTGTGTTCCCTGCGTTTCTCAGAGAAAAGATACATCTCCAGACTCTCGAAAGGAGGCAGCCCCACACGCATATCTAGTGTATTGAGGTGGGTGAAAAAGAAAGAAAGAATGCTTTTGGAAATC
>NW_022103907.1:6983181-6999842 GCF_000313985.2 Echinops telfairi | reverse complement strand
GGAGTGGGGGGAGACATCAGACAGTGCAAGACATGAAAAAATAATGATTTGTAAATTATCAAGGGTTCATGAAGGAGGGAGGAAAGGGGAGGGAGGGGGGAAAAATAAGGATCTGATACCAAGGACCCAAGTAGAAAGAAAATGCTTTGAAAACGATGATGGCAACATATGTACAAATGTACTTGAGACGATGGATGTAATAAGAGTTGTACGAGCCCCCAATAAAGTGATTAAAAAAAAAGAACATGGAATCCAAAGTCAGAATGACTACATTTTATTTCCCGATTCTGAGATTTCTACTCCAGACAGACAAAGGCAATAGAATTAAAGAAGACTGATGCATAAAAATATTTTGCAAATGTTTCTAGGCTCATTCTTCCTCTGATTGACCGTATTGAGTATGACTATAGGAGTCATGGAAACGGAGTGCACACAACAGAGTCCATATCTGCCTGGCACCCTGTATAATGGGCCAAACATTGGCCTGGACTTCTAAATTATTACAAGAAGGAAAGATACATTGCTGGTCAGTTTTCCTTCCAAAGACTGCTACAGTGCAAGAAATAAGTTGCTGTCGTTGCCAATCATTTCATATGTGGATCCATTTGTTATAGCAGAGGGCATTACCCAAACAAATACAGCCATTTACATGTGCCACAGAACAAATCTAATCAGGGAGAGCGCGGGTCAAGCCCTTTAAGACTATGCACGACCTTTTAGGAGTTTTTCAATTCTTTTTAAAGTTCTTCAATGCTTGAAAAAGTAAAGTTTTTCTTTTACCTGTGATGTATCATAGGGAACAATAAAGCATGTAGAATCAGAGCATGACTAGAATTTTATGGATGACCCAAGGCAAAATAAAATCCAGCCTACTTGTTTGCAGCAATATTAGATCTGCTGCTCTTTCAGCAGTAAAATCTTGTTTTGTCAGCAGCTACTGAAAGCAGATACGACTCAGAGGACACATAAAAGCATACATGTGAGCTAACTAGCTATTATGTTTAGAACACCATTTTTTGCACTCCATTATCTATTGTTTGAATAGTCAAAATTACCTTCAGAATGCAGGATCTGAGAAACAGCATGGTCCTCTGTTCATGAGACGGAGAAAATGTACACCAGGTACAGAAGAATATGCAAAGAATCCTAAGTGTTGGAGATAGAAGGAAGCTAAGGGATCGTGTGTGCTGTGGCTTTATTGTGCAGAAAAAGAAAGTAAGGCCCAAAAGGATTATGGGAACCATCCACTACCATGGGAAGAGAGATAGGACTAAAATTTACTTCTCTTGACAACAAGTCAATGTTGCTTTCCACACAGTCATTTTGTCCACGTAGCCCAGTTTTTAATGCTATAGAATTGGGAAGTCTTTCTTTTTTTGGTTTGCTTTAGTAGCATCCTGCTTCACCTTTCCCTCAAATTGTGATATTTTTATATCAAGATATGTCTTATAATGTTGAGTGTGCAAGGTAACAGTTTACCTTGCACTAGTAACAGCTTACCTTGCATTAAATAATTGGTATTCAGTAAATATTGTTTGTTTGAGGCTATAGCCTCTTAGTATCATGGCTAAGCAAGGGTCCTCAAACTTTTAAAAGGGGGCCAGTTCACTGTCCCTCGGACCCGTTGGAGGGCCTGACTATAGTTTAAAAAAAACAACCTATGAATACATTCCTATGCACACTGAACATATCTTATTTTGAAGTAAAAAAAACAAACAGGGCAAAAACAACCAACAACCGGCAGGCCAGATAAATGTCCTTGGCGGGCTGCATGTGGCCTGCGGGCCGTCGTTTGAGGACGCCTGGCTTAAGGTAAGGCCTGTGGTCAACCGCCTAGAATTCCCATTAAAAGATATGGTAAGGAGATAAGAGAGAAAAGAGCAAGTGAGAAACAAGTTAATTACAGAATATAATTTTTACTCTTAAAAATTGAGTTTTTCTCAACACCCATATATGGTTTTTATAAACACACACATAAAATAGCTTCTACCTATTATATTTTGAACAGACACAAAACACTTCTAGATCTGACTATAACAGACTAAGAGGCATATTACTCATTCTCACGGCAACGAGAAATATGCAGGGCAGGGAGAAAGGAATATGCAGGGGTTAACACACGCGGGGCAAATGTTTTCAGCACTTGCCAGCAATATTCCTTGAAGCAAAGAAACCCATGAAGTGAGTTTTGGATTTGTTCTAAGATCCAAGCTGCAACCTTGCATTCTAAATAAAGTCTGTGGTTTGGAGTAAAGTCAATAAAGAATGCAGATTTAACTCGCTGAAAACACAGAATTACATCATTCGAGCGGTGAAAAGAAACAACTGAAAGTATTGCTCAAAAAATGAATGGAAAATCAGCAGACAGACAAAAGCATCAGATATACTTTTAGTAGAACAGCACTCCAAGAAATGTTAATGAATGACCTTCAGATTAAAGGTAAATGATAATAGATGAAAATACAGACTTATAGCAGAAATAGGGAAATAACAGGGTGTAATCCAAGTGAGCCAATTATCTCTTTTTCTTTGGTAATGAGCTACGATAGTTTTACTTATTTAAATGGTTTGAAAAAAATCAAAAGAAGAAGAATTTCATTTTCCTAAGTCTAGTTTTACTGGAAGAGCCGTAATTAGTACAAATTATCTATGAATGCTTCAACTTTACCCTGTAGCGTTCAATGGTTGTTCCAGAGGCTTTATGGCCCATCTTTAAGAGAAAAAATGTATATTAACCCCCGCATGTTAGGCTGGGTTGATGACAGAAACAAATCCAGAGATACTCATATATGTATAGGAAAGAGCTTTATATCAAAGAGAAACTGTATGTTAAGAAAACATCCCGACCCAGTCCAGAGCAAGTCCATAAATCTGACATGAGCCCATATGTCCAATACGAGGCCATAAATTCCTCTTCAGACTCACGTTGCCTCTCGCAATGATGCTGAATGCAGGAAGATCACAGGCCAGGCCAGTGCATGCAAGCTCTTGTGGATCCAAAGACAATGGAAACATCACAGGGCAGTCTCCCCAGGTCTCCGCCACATGGCTCACTTAGGTCTCCACAGGAAAGTGAAGCCCAAAGAAAGTGTCCCCCCTCCAAAGAGAAAGAGAGGAAGTTCCCAGAATCCTTTTGAGAAGGCCACGTGTTCCCAAGGGGCTTCATCAGGCTGTGACCTGATTGACAGGCTAAGCTCCACCCCTTCACTCTATTTATCAAGTTGACATGAAATTATGTAAGACCACATCCTGATTTCTAGAAAAACAATGAAAAATACTGGAAAGGATAAATATCTTAGTAAAATAAAAAATACCTTTCCTTATTTAGGAGCCCTGGGGGTCTTGTGCTTGTGGGTGAGGCTGCTGACGGCAAGGCCAGCGGTTGGAAATCCCCAGCTGGTCTGTGGGGCTTTCTACTCCTGCGAAGAGTCACAGTTTGGGGAACTCAGAGGGGCGGTTCTAATTTGTCCTATGTGATTGCTGACTCCACATTGATTTGACAGTAGTGAGTTTGACAGCTTCACTTCAGTGAACCATTTTCTTTCAAACACTGTTTAAATATATAGAAGTATACTGGTAGAAATAAATGAAAGGAGATTAAGTGGAAACATAATATTGTACAGCTCTTACACGAGACCTGAAGTCACAAGATAGTCCATCTAAGCAATCTTAAATATACTATCCCAATAATTGCATGATACAATTGTTTAAGGAAAAAATGTACTCCTCCTAAGAGTTCCAGTCCAGACATGCATACGTTTATTTCAAGCATCTTATATTTCCTGAGTTGTTAAGGGGAAAATTTTGAGAGATTTTCTCAAAGGACACTCGATGATCATAGAGGCTTATTAGCAAGACGTTTTAAGAAGATTGAAAACTTCATAGATGAGGAAAAAAGTCCAGGAGCATTGTGCCAATGATTTTTTTCCCATCATAACAATGTCTGCTTGTTTTTCAATGTAACAAGACCATTTATTAAAATATAACTGAATTTTTTAAATGGACATTTGGGTCACAAGAAAAATAGAGTTCAAGATTTTAATGTATGAATAGACACTATAATGACCTTTGGGAATTTCAGACCAAGATAAATTTCCTAGTTGCTAGATTCTGAACATAAAAGGTCCCTGTGGGGACAAAGAAACATGACCTTGGGCTTTGCAAAGGGTAAACTGAAATTTAATCTGTAAAATGAGATGAGAACCTCTAAAAGGAGGCTAATTCTTGTGGGGTAAAGGTAACTAGGAATACTCCAGCAACATGTTTAGGGAAGCACACAAAGAAATTGAAATCCCAGACTAGTGACCATTTCAGTGTCAATGTATAATAACTAGGTTGGGCAGGAATTTACTCTCAAGTCTGGTAAATTGAATATTATTAACCTCATGGAACTCTGAAAGCACATATATAAAAATGTTTTCTAGGCGTGTTTTCACAACACAGAATTCTGATTGGAAAACAACACCTACGAAACTCTCAAAGGTAGGAATAAGAAATGCAAATCCATGTAAAGAAATGATTCTTTATCAATGTACATGAAAACATGGAAAATACGGAAAAATTGGCAAACACAAAATTTGAAATAACAGAGCAATTTAAAGATACCATAAAATCATAAATAGGACGAAGGTGAATTGCAAGGAATAAATCAATCTTGGAACAACTAATTTGAATGTCTACAAATAAAAATGTAATTCACTCAAATTAATAATAATAATCATGCACAGGGAATTTAATCAGTAGGTTAAACACCCAATGAGAGAAATAGTTAACAGAGCATTTGCTGTTGCTAAGTGCCATCAAGTGAATTCTGATTTATAGTGACCTTTATACAACCGAACAAAACATTGCACAGTCCTGCACCAGCCCCACAATGGTTCTTGGGTTTGAGCCCATTATGGCAACTACTGTCATCTTGCTGAGGGCTTTCGTCCTTTCCATTGTCACTTTACTTTTCCAAGCATGATGTCCTTCTGCAGAGATTGATGTCTCCTTATACCATGTCCAAAGTACATGAGAGAAAGTCTCACCATCCTGGCCTCTAAGGAGCATTCTGGCTGAACTTCTTCTCAGAACTATTTGTTTGTTTTTTTGGAAGGCTGGGGTACTTTCAAGATTTTTTTGCCAAAACCAGAATTAAAATGCATTAGTTCTTTGCAGTCTTCCTCAATGTCTCCCTACGCATTGATTCTTCTTCTGTCTTCCTCCATGTACAATTTTCATGTGCATATGAGGCAATGGAAAATACCACAGCTTGGGTCAGGTACACCTCAGTCCTTGGTGAGCTCTTTGTTTTCAACACATTGGAGAGGTCTGATGCAGCAGATTTACCTGATACAATGTGTCTTTTCATCTCTTGACTGCAGCTTCCATGAGTATGGACTGCAGATCCAAGTAAATGAAATCGCTGATGGTTTCAGTCTTTTCTCCATTTATCCTGATGTTACCTACCAGTCTAGTTGTGAGGACTTTGGTCTTGCGCTGCTAATTTCAACGCCAGCAGCACAAAACTACCAGCTGCTTGGTGAGAGAAAGATTTGGATTTCCACTTCTGTAGAGAATTACAGTCTCAGCTAACCACAGACACAGCTATACGCTGTCCTATAGCATCAGGATTGTGCTATAGAGTCAGAATTGTCCTATAGATATATGGATATAGTCAGATTGTCCTCTACAGCAAGAATTTACTCCATGGAAGTAAGTTGCATTGAGTTGTAATCCAAACTGAAGGCTGCAATCCTCGATTTTCATCAGTAAGTGCTTCAAGTCCTCCTCATTTTCAGCAGGCAAGGCTGTGTTATCTCCATATTGCAGGTTGTTAATAAGCCTGCCTCCAATCCTGATGTCTCATTCTTCTTCGTATAACCTAGCTTCTCTGATTATTTGCTCTTCAATCTGTATGTTGAGCAAATAATCAGAAGATGGTGAGAGGATACAATCCTGACACACAGCTTTCCTGATTTTAAACCATAAAATAGCCCCATGTGCTTTCTCACAACTACCTCTTGATATATGTGCAAGTACCACGGGAGCATAATTAAGACTTACGGAATTCCCATTCTTCTCAGGGTTATCCATAGTTTATTATGATCCACATCGCTGAACGCCTTTGTATAGTAAAGAAAACACAAGTAAACAGTTTTGGGGTATTCGGTCTTCAGCCAACATCCATCTGACATCAACAATGATATCCCTTATTCCACATTTTCTTCTGAAGCCTGCCTTAACTTCTGGCAGCCCTCTGTCGATGTGCAGCTACAATCATTGGGTAATCTTCAGAAAAATTTTACCTGAAAGTGATATTAATGATATTGTTTTGTAATTTGAGTATTCTGTGTGGCTCGCTTTCCTTGGCATTGGTAAAAATAAGGCTCTCCTTCAGTCAGTTGACCAAGTAGCTACCATCCAGATTTCCTGGTATAGATGAATAAGTGTTTCCAGTGCTTCATAAGTGCTTCATCAGCTTGTCGAAACACTTCAATTGGCATTCTATCAAATAATAACAGAGATATCAACCCTAACAAATTTGAAAGACTAAAATTTTACCTTCTAAAAAATGTAAATAAAAAATAATCAAAATGAAAATAATACAGCATCTCCGTTTTTCACTGCCCATAAGGTTATGTGGACTTCATAGACAAAGATCTTATTAAGGTTTTATCATATAGGCAAGGTTGATTGAAGCATTGACTATTTGGTTCAATTCAAGGTAAAGCTCCTCCACACCTTGAGATTGGGCTGTCAGTGGTACAGATATTTGTCCCAAGGCATAACTCATGTGGTTGTAGAGGCAGCCAAGTCCAAAGCTGAGGGTCAGGTGTCACTCTGCAGGCATTTCTTTCAGTTATGAGTCTGACAAACTCAAGATCTACTGGTCAAATGGCAGGCTACTGCCTCACAGGCTGCGCAGGCTAGCAGATCCCAAGACCAGCAGGCCACTGGCTCAATTTCAAACAACTGGAGGAACGATGACGACAAGTCAGATGTAGAATCCAAATAGGGCAAAAAGCAAGGACGTTTTGTCTGAAAGTCGATATACATTGGATGTACAGCACACCCTAAGGAAAAAAGTTTTTTCAATGGCTTGGCCCCTGTAGCAGAGTGCATCACTGATATAATTACATTATATCAGACCTCACAGGATGGCCACATAATTATATAATGGCCAAACCACTGCAGATCATGTCCAGTCAAGTTAGCACTCAAACTTAACCACTACTGAAAGTTAAAAGTGGTTTAAAATATTAAAAGTGAAAAAAATAAGTCAATACTAAATCAAATAGCTAAATTGTGAGTTGTTATTAAAACTGTCCTTAAAGGGCTATTTATAACAACAACAAAAAATTCATGTTAGAAAAGAAGAAACATTTTGTATCCATTAAAATAAATGCTCATTTAAAGAAGCTAGAAAAATAGGAGCAAAATAAATCCAAAGTAAGTAGAAGGAAGGAAGTAATAATGATACATAGCAGTTGATAAAATAGAAAGTAACCAGAGAAAATTTAAAAGAGCAGTTTTTTTTCTTTGAAAAGATAAATAATATTGCTTCATTTCTATCTAGAAGAGTCAATGAAAACAGAGGAATACAGATTAAATATATTGGGAATGAAAAAGAAAGTGGCTATCATGACAAACTCTAGAGACATTAAAATAACTATAAAAAAATTATCAAATATTACATCAACAAATTCCATAAATTCAATGAAATGGAAAAACTCCTTCAGATATAAACGGTCATGCCCAATGCAATGTGAAAGAGAAAATCTGAAGATCGTATATTTACATGTGATATATACAGAGCTACATCCAAAGGTATTCTACGAAACCTTAGAAACCTTCATTGAAAAAAAATGGGAAGCTGCTGTCCCTCAGCATATCCTCCATCAAGGCTTCTTTGTCTCTGACGACGATGTTCGCATCTCCTTACCCTTCCCTGAGTCATTTCATACAGCTCAATTTTCACCAAATCAAAACGGCAATTTGGGCATTTTCAAGGGATACAGTGGTGTTCTTTTTCAATGTTCTTTGAGTGTTGGAACAATAACAACAACAACAAAACAGTTTAGAGATGAGAGATGGGGCTGTAGGATGGATGGGGTATGGTTCCCCACTGAAATTCTCTTCCAACCGCCCTTGCTTCCCTCAAAGAATGAGCAGGTGTGTTGTCCTGATAGGGAAAGAATTCCTAAGTACCATTGCCCTGACCTTTTTCTCACGAATACAGGTTTCAGTTTTCTTAAACTTCTACCTAACAAGCCCTCGTGTTTATTCTGTGTCCTTGGAGAAAATCTACCAAGATTATCTCTGGAATCCTAAAAATCAGTCACCATTAGCTTCTGAGCTGACCTCTCTGGAGGTCCAGCTGAACTCAGCCGGACCAGCAGATCCTTCGGAAAGCCTGTGTTTTGCTTGCTCCTTTTTTTAACATCCTCTAGCAGGACTAGGAGAACTTGTCTGTAGCCACTCACTGATCACAGAATCATGTTTAAGCACATTTTTAAAAATAAATAAACATATGCACGTATGCACTGGACACTTAGCGGCAATACTTGCCTACTTACCCTCATATATGAAATTCAATTCAACAACAATAAAAAATTTCCATAAGAAAACTCATTGTTGAATGTCATCAAGCATTTGAAGAAAATGAACTCAAGCCTCCTAACAATGTTTTCTGAAAATATGTTGTTTAAATCGTCCAATAAAAGAGGTAGAGTTTGTCAGCCTGAATGAACATGTAAGCTACAATACATGACGCCTGACTCCAATGATATGATGCTAGATAAATTGATAGCTAGACATAGCTATATAGATGAATACAATTTCAAATATAATGGTTAAAATAAATAGATTAAAATCTATGTTATAAAACACTATCTGTAAGTTGACTTTTTATTGGGCAAAGTAGACTTTAAATCAAGAACTATTACCAAGAATATAGCTAAAGAAGTAACAGTCATAGATCAAGTCATCAGAAAGTGTGTGTGTCTCTGAAACAAGAGCATAGAAACAAGTGAAGTAAAAATGACAGGTCCTTTAAGGAGACATAGATAAGGTCACAATTGCAGTTGAACATTTCGAAACCCTTCTCTCCGGAATTGATAGAAGAAGTGCACCGAAAACCAGGCAGGATATATAAGGCTGAACACACGCAAACGGACATTTACAGAATATCCCAGCAGCAGCAGAATGCACATTTGTCCCAGGTAAACATGGTGTGTTTACCAAGAAAAGCATATCCTGAACCATAAAGCGCAAAGCAATAATTTTTTAATTAAAGAAATAAGAAGTTTGGGTTGATTTTCTTTCTTTTTAAAAAAGAAAATAATTCTGAAAGACGCTTCTCTTCATGGGTTGGAGCAAGCCCACATCATCTTACCTGAAGACAAAATATAGTTCAAAAAGGATATTATCAATTGGATCCTTAAAATTAGCATTCCATTTTTACTTTAAGTCTACTTACATGCCAGAAAAATCTCACAATATGAAAGGAAATCCCCTCAATGAAAGAAAAAGTTTAACCAATAAATCAAAAGATTAGTGTTCAAAACGCACATGCTATGAGAACCATTTGCTGGCCTTGTGTTCGTGTATCTCAAATGCAATAAATACTGGAAAGCCTTAGCACACTCTTCCAAAGCACTGAATGATTTTAAGAGAATTGTATCAGTTATTTTAAAAAGAAAGGTACCAGTGAACGAAATTCTTTCTAATTCAAATAGGATTTATGAATATAACTTCTGGCTATTTCTCATGTTATACATAGAACCATATGAAAGTATTTCTGTTTAAAGGAGATAGTATATCAAAATAAAGATGGCTGAGCTATGATGTGAAAATATTTGAGCTAGGTAAGTATATAGGCCTATCTGTTTATTAAGCAAGTGATAGTATGATACTGTTTATGATTTTGAAGGCATATATGCTGTTTTAAAATTGTTATTGTTTAATGTGGACGGATTATAATGTTGGCATCGAGTCCTGGATTGGAATAAGAGACAAAGGGACAGTATTAGATCTCGAGGAATCAGGTCAGAGATGTTCATGTAAATTGAGACATGGTCTGAGAAGCGACTCAGAGAGCCAGAAAAGAGCCAGCGGGCTGAAGGGCTCAAGACACTTATGAGAGGAGGAAATGAGTTGTGAGCGAGGATCGAATGAAGCCTGGTCAAAACTCAGAGTCCTCGAGTAAAGGAGACACTTACTGTACTTAGCTAGTAACCAGAGGGTTGGGATCTACAAGTCCACCCAGAGAAACAGCAGAAGAAAAGCCCGGCATTCAACTTCCAAATAATCTGTCCATGAAAACTCTCTGGAGCAATAGGACCCATATGAGTCCCCAGGAGTTCAGTTCTTTTGCCAGCAGTCAGTATGGCGGTCATTTTCTAGAAAAGCTAATAAGGGGTTAAAGCGAGGTTGACAACCTCTCTGCACACAAGTGAAACATTGTCAAGAAATAACTGAATAAGTTGTCCAGATCAAAGTCCATATCCACAATGTGCAAAGAACAGACCACCAATTCCAAATACTCAGGAAGGAATCTAGGGCAATAGGTAAGAAACTAAACCGAAAGTCACTCAAGTGTGGGAGTCAAAATATAACCAAGGCCAATGGATATCCACAAGAAGAAACCAGACAAAGCCAATTAGTCAAAATTCACATGATTGAAGTATTGCGTTTCCACTCGGAAGGTGTCAATATGACGCTGGATCTGATAGTGTGTGCAGTCATGATGCAGGTGAAGTTGTGCTAGACGTACAGCAAGGAGGGCTGATGGGACCTTCTGAAACCTACAAGCAGACCAGAAAGATTTGAGGCCAGATGAAAAGGCACATCAAGTGTGTTAGGCTGGGTTGTCTAGAGAAACAGGGCCAGTAATACTCATCTATGTATAAGAACGAACTTTATATCAAGAAGGCATCCCAACCAGTCCAACTGAAGTCCCTACGTCCAAGGTTAGCCAGGGCCCTCTTCAGACTCACATAGCTATAGGCCGATGATATAGAAAGATGATGCAGGGAGACCACAGGCTGGTGGGCAGAGTCATATGGTTGGTGGAAACGTGGCAGGGCGCTGAAAGTTCTCAGAGTTGGATGGCTCACACAGGGCCACCCCTGATGGCAGGCACAGTCCCAGCAAGCAGGAAGGTAAAGGGGAAGAGAGAGGAGAGAGGAGAGAGAGAGAGAGAGAGAGAGAGAGAGAGAGAGAGAGAGAGAAGGAAAATTCCAAGTTTCTTCCTTATAAGAAGACCACACCCCAAGAAGGCTTCTTTAGGCAGTGACCTGATTGGATTCCATCCCACGCATAAAATCATCAACTGCATAAAATCATCAACTATTATAAAAAAAAGGAGCATCAAATAAGAATCAGAACATACCCACCATAGACTGGGTTTTTCAAGAGATTTTTGTACACATTTTTATAATTTAGGCATTGTTAATAGCAATAATTCTTAAATGTATACACCACACGATGCTGGAAAAAGAACCATACCTAAGACAAAAAATCTTGGCTGATAAGCAGATAAATGGGATGAAAGGGCATCTCCATTCCTAAGCTCTACCAAAGGCCGCTCACAACAACAACCCGATTATGAATTGGCATTTCTGAAATGGAATAATTTTATCTATCCTTCTTCTTCCATAAAAGCATTTATAAAATTTTGATTATCTCCATATCTCCATATTTTATGAAGAGTGTCTTTTCACAGAAGCACAAATATTTCCAAATTTAAAAAAATCTCAGGAGCAGTAATATCTGTTAGACCCAACATACCAACCAGAGTGCATTCGAGTTTGCTGAGGGGAATGTAACAATGTGACATACCCCTCCCTGCCTTTGTATCCCTTCGACTGTGAATAGTTGAAATCATTAAAGACCCTCACTCTCTCAGGCCAAACAGACAAGTGGAAAGTGTGTCAATTATGTACATTTATTTCCCTCTACTTTATCATCATCTTTCTTCTGTCTCGGCCTCTCACCTTTCTGCCTTCTGCTTTAGTTCTAGAGAATTCCCACTCCTACACTTAGAGGCCCTCAGTAAGGATGGGGGTGTCTTTTGAGAGACTTCTTCCAAGATCTGAGCCCTACCCCCAAATCTAGAGTTTAGTTCAGCAGGTTTGTAATGATAGCCATTTGCTACCTTTCTAAAGGCAAACATTACTCATTATTTGGATTTATTTAATGGTCCCTGTCCAATCAGATGCCTTGATATTGATTGCTGCATGCTTGCATCCCAAACTATCGCTAGTCTTAGCCACTGGATCAGCTACTAACTAGTCTATTTCAATATTCTGAGAGAATCCACCTAGTCTAGTTTACAGGGCAAGTGTCACTAAAACAATTAAATTTCCATATGCACCAAGGAAATGAGTGTACACATTCTTATTCTCTTAAGACTACCAGCAAGAGTGGTGGAAGTGATTCTGCCCCTCAACAACCCCATGTGTGGCAGAGGAGATTTGCTCCATGGGGTTAGTAAAGGTTGATGTGACAGAATTAGATTGCCAAATCTTTCTTCTGGGACACCTCTGGATAGACATTAAGTGCCAGCCTTTCAACTAGCAGCTGCACACATTATTACGATGTCCACCGCCCACGTAACAATACCATTTGGAGTAGTTGCTAGTGCCGTTCCTAAGACAGCCCACTTGTAACGTCCTGATCTGCACAGGATGTCTTTATTAGGAAAATGGAAGCTGAGGAAGAGAGACAGAATCATTTTGTGTCCTTTCCATACCACTGAACAAGTATTTCTGTGTGCAAGCTCATTCCAGGGTGAAATAAAAGCCACCGAGAGCTAATGATCAAACGAATGAATTAGGAAGTCCCTTCCTCTCGTGTCCTTCAGGTGTGAAATGAGGAAGTTGGGATAGGTCATCACTGAAGCCTCTTTAAGCGCTAAAAATCTCTGATCTGTAAAAAAGCAGTACCATTTATACTGACATTTAGTGTTAAACATCCAAAAGCGTGTTGACAACGGGCTGTCCTTTTGGGGGATGCTAACAGAGTTGGTGCAGGCACCAATGAGGGGTTGGTTTTAAAAGAAGGTGAAACCGTAGCTGTTGCAATTTGAGAAGGTATTGCTTAAGTTTCACCATTTTCAGAGTATGCGAGAGCTTTAAAATACAAGGCACTTGAACCTCAGAATTTGGGACAATTTCAAATAACATAACTATTTTGTTTATCAGTATATTTCCAGAGTGTAATGTGTGGTGCAAGTTGTAATTGCAGCATTATAAAGGACTGTACTATTTATTATCATTCAGGGAAAGATGTCATGGAGAAGAATTTTTTTTAAATCATTTATCATTTTAAAATCTATGACCATTAAGGCAACTGGACAATACCAAGAGGCTGGAAGAACACATTCATAAATGAATGGCCCCAATTTCCATTCACTCGTGTTTGCAAGAACATGGTTCTGCTTTCCAAGATGTCTCGAGAGTTATGAATGGCTCGTTTTCAATATAAATGCCTAATGTGTTTTTCTATCAGATTAGTTCATTATGGAATAATGTACATCAATTTCATGCATAATTTGCACTTTTATAGCTGAAGCATCAAGTAGAAACATTATCATTAAATGTTGATTCATGAAGCAAAAAAAAAAAATTTCATTGTAAATTCAAGTTCAAGCTCATGTCTGTCAGGCCAGCAGGAGCTGAGAATTCAGCAGGGAGATCGCACTGTTTCCCTGGGGAGGCTACCCTTTCTCACTAACGCTTCACTCCTGCTGCTGGGTGCTGTTGCAAGGCGAATGTCTAGGCATTGAAAGTTGCTTCCTCCTTTGTATGTACGTGCGTGCCCTAGAACAGGGGTCAGCAAGCCTGACCTGCAGCCCCAAGGAAAGCCAGCTCCTATTTCGGTCTTCAAGCGAAGAACAGCTTTTTACAAACTCAAATGGTTTTAAATGGGGCTTTGGTTTTTTTCTAAGTAGAAATTTTGAGACACATAAACATTATATGAAGTTCAAATTTGAGTCCAATAATAAAGTTGTAAATGTGAACACACTCCTTTATTTGTTCACTTATGGCCGCATGGCGCTTTTTGAGCTGACCTGGAAAATCAAAGAGCTGTAACAGAGACTGGGGTCCTCGAAGGAACAAGAATATCATCCCCTACCTGAGAAGAACTTCTATATAAAAATGGTTCTTCCTCTAGAGACAGAGCAACAGTACTGCACCTGCAAAGTGCATGCCTTCCTTCTCATGCCACACACACATACACAAACACACGTATGCACACATGCACACGTGTGTCGTCAAGTCAGTCTGAACCATACTCTACAAGGCATAGTAACATTGCCCCAGGGGTTTCCAAGACTGTAAATCTTGATGGGATCATTAAGCCTCATCTTTGTCCCTCGGAGAGGCCGGCAGGTTCCAACAGCTGACCTTGTGGTCAGGAACCCAGTGAAGAAGCCACTACACCACCACAGCTTCTCTCATGCCTGAAGGCAAAGTCAAATCTCAACACAGCATTTTCTTTCAATACAAAAGTTCCATACAATAAAATCTCCATTTGTTTCTTTTTGTTTTATTTTGCTTTGTTCTGATTTCCTTTTTTCCATGAACATGTACCAAGACTCTTTGGGCTTGCTTATTTGCTTAAACAGTGTCTCCACTTTTGCCTGTTGCCTTCATGGCAGGGCACCCACTACCCTAGTTAAGTAGTTTCTCTGTGTCTGCCTGTCCCTCTCCTACCCAGGTTACATCACAGCACTAATGCAGTGACAACTTAGGATCTACGACTCAGGCCCTCCCACTTGAGGGTAGATTCATTGAGGGTGGGGCTGTATATTTTCTGTTCTCCACTGTCTAGAATTGCTAAAACTATTTAGTATACTTAGCACTGGGTGTCTTAACACTTGGACGTTGCTTAATAAATAAATAATAAAGAACAAATGAATGGATAAGTAAGTGAAGGTTAAATGCAAGGGTCAGGGAGACAAAGGGAAAGAAGGACTCTTTGAAAGCACTCCCCCTCCCCCCACCCCAAAGATCTATTACATTGAAAAACGTAAGGTGTCACTTATGGAATGCTGATAATGTGCCAAGCACTGGGCTCCACCATTGACTTATGCTCACACTAGTGCTGCGTGATCTCATGTGTCTTTCAAGAGCCTTAACATATCAGCACCAATTCGTGATACAACGTAAAGGCGAGCATTTGAAATGCAGGATCAGCTTTCTACGCCTTCGGCCCCACTAATGTGTATTTTCCTGCCAAACTCTTCTCTGCGGTTCCCAAGAGCCCAGAGCACATAACTCCGGGTAGCAACAGTAGGTGAGCAATATAGCCTAATGGCCTTAAAGCATATCTGACACTATTAGCCACATCCTCTAAAATCATTTTCTGTGTCTCTTGGTAAGTTTTGCTCACTGCTTCATCATACTCATGGTAATGTAAACCTACTATGTATCTACCATAATAAGCAGTGCTATGAGGCATTTGAAAAAGAATATTTAAAGGGGAAAAGTTGTCCTGTTCTATTAGGGTGGCTTTGTGTAGGAGTCATGATGGCCGTTGAGCATAAGAACCATTTTTATATAGAAGTTAAAGGGAAAAAGTTCACTTTGCTTGAGCCACCTTGTAAAAGCATGGTTTTTAAACTTGAGATTCAAATAATCCTGGAACATCTCAGATAGGGACAAGGAGTTTGAACATCATGAAGGGATTCTTTCATGGCTGCTTGAATCAGGTGTACCAGTGACGTCTAATGGGTATCAATGCTGCACGATTCTTCATTCCTTTCAAATGGCTTGGCTCAACATTCAAAGTTGATTCCTTGTGAAAAGCCCCCTCCTAGTGGCACAAGAAAACTAATGTACTTTCAAAACAAATAATGTGCTGCTGTCTGCAGTTGGATCCAAATGGTTATATATTAAGGGAACACCAAGGGAAAATACAGTCGGGGAAATGGAAGGGTCAAAAGCCAACCACCTGGAAATTTATGTCAGTTTTTATGCTTCAGACCTTTGGCTGCAAAGAAATATCCCACTCTAATGCCATCACACTTTAAAGGACAACCTCTGACTGGTGGGCTTGTGGAGAAAGGAGACTGAAAAAGCAGCATGGATGTGAGAGTCAACACCCTCTCCTGCACTTTGGTGAAGAATGAAAAGGCTTTTCTGCGATCCCTTTCACCCTTGCTGGAGCTGAGGTTCAGCTAGGCTTTATAGACCGGAAACTGACAATGATTGGGCACCCTCTGCTTACCTGATTGCTTCATAGTTTTTATATCATTTAATCCTCACAATCACCCTGGAAAGGAGGCAACGTGACCTCATTTTGAGTGGAGGAAATTGCAGCTTAGAAAACCTACAGGGCTTACCAGAGGTCGCCCAGTTAATTAGGAGCAATGGAGGGTAAGTACAAGAGATTCCTAAGCCTACATTTACCTAAATCATTTTCCCCCCTGCTCTTGCTGGAATACCTAACCATCCACTTTTAAAAATAATGACAGGCTAAATCTTGCAAACAAGTTATTATAGCATCCCAGGAAATCTGAACGTGACATGTAGTATTCAGGAATGAGAACCAGGGTATGATATGGTCTCCTTCAATTGCACCCAGCCAGCGGATGCAGATGGTCAAATACCCCCTGCTGTGATCTGTTCAGCAAGGAGGACTACTTGATTGCTGTGAATAATTGGATG
>NW_022103907.1:6980719-6982590 GCF_000313985.2 Echinops telfairi | reverse complement strand
TACCGGATTTCCCAGAATTCTCAGGAGAAGGCCATGCCCACACAGAGGCCTCATTGGCTATGATATGATTGACAAGTTAACTCCAACGGTACACTCTTCATCCTCAAATTGACAAACGATTACATATCTACCACACACCTCCAGTAAGAAACAAGGTTTTGCAAGTAATGGCTGGTACTGGGACTCCTGCCAATTACTCAGTGCCTTCAGTCCTGAACTTCACATTGACTCCTTCAGAATAACACTAGAGGTTGATATGCTGTAGGCAGGGAAGGTCTACAACCCAAATTGTGAAACACCCGTGAGGTCAGATCAATGACTAAGTAGGAAATCAAATCCAATTGGCAATTATCTGCAAAGGTCAACCATAAATATTTTGCTGGTTAGTATGTATTCAATGTCCATAGTACATCAAGAACTATTGAAGGAACTCAAAACCTAGGGAAGGTCCAAATAGGTTCCTAAGAAGGAACATCAACTAGAAGCTTCCACACTTTGGAGGTATGAGAGCTAAAGAATTGTGTCGACTTGGCTGGGTCAAGATTATTCATGGTTTGGCAGTTTAGACCCTACTAATCTCTCATGAAGAGATCACCTCAAGGGTGTGGCTTGCTTCCAATACTCAGACACTGTGGAAAATTTGCTTGATTTTTACTGGGTCTGGTTTCCAATTCTGGCTCCTTGACTTCCAGTTCTTTGAAATGGAACCAGCAGCCTGGGAGTCATGGGCAGCCTATCATGAAATAGGCAGACTTCTGAGTACTTGGTAAAAATGTAGAATGCTTGTTGCGTGTGAAAGAATTGCTGAGATGATTGTGTGCGTTGAGGGAACGTGTGTTGGGGGAGGGGGGCAAGGAGAATTAAGGCTAATTGTCAGAAACTGAAGGCACTTTCAAGATGTTCTAGAACAAATAGATTCCTGTATGCTTGAAGTGCGAACATACAAAAACTGAAGAGCAAGGTGTGTCTTTGATCTGACTGTTGAATTACAGGCTTAAAAAGAAATGCAGTGCTTACAGGAAATCCAAGATTTTTTTGCTACCAAGATTTTTTTTGCTACTGAATAACTCCATTTACTTGAGATAATTTGCAAATATCAAACTTCAGTTGCCCTTCTTTTCTTTTTACTTGAATTATTACTTCTTTTCATAAAATGAAGATGTATCTCCAAGAGATTGCTGGCAGTATTCAGGTTGTATGAATTGGCAATAATCACTTTTCTTGCCACTTTTAAGGGAGAAGAAAAGGTGAGAGACGAGGTCTATGGCAGACAGAGTTTTCTTCATCTTTCCAGAAAGCTATGGATACAAACTGATGATCCTAAACTATGAAGCTGTAGAATAAAAGAATAATCCAGCTGTATCCTACTTAAAGAAAAAGTAATTCATAAAAATCAGAAGTTATGAAAATATGAATTTAAAAATTAATTGAAATACATTTATAGAAACGTTCAACATAAGGGAACATTTCAATAAGAGCATCCCTAGTGTTTTTGAAATAAGAAGTGATTTATAAAATTTGAATTATTCTCTCACCAAAACTTACTTTTTTAAAATCCTAATTCATAAATCAGATGCATTAGGGGGTTAGCTGTTAAATATATTTTTAAAATATTTCTTTAAATAGCATGCCACCTCCACATACCAACTCTATGCTCTGAAAATATGATTATATTTGCCAGCAGTTGATAAAATGCAAATCCAGAGAAACACACTTATTGTTAGAGCTAAATACTCTTGTTATGCCTTATCTCTGTGGGTAAACAGGAAAAATGGATACATGAGAGATGTAGTAGTCATTCTTATTGTATTAAGATTTATAATTATGTTCTCCTGGCTTCTGATCTATAAAATATCTGTACAGTGAACCCT
>NW_022103907.1:6977907-6979641 GCF_000313985.2 Echinops telfairi | reverse complement strand
TGCTACATTAAAATTACAACTGCACCCTCTATGATTTCACTGGTGAAAACTGGTTCTTGAAGTACTGAAATTATTTTTCCAGTTTCTTCAATCTCTACACTCTGTTCAACCAGTAGAACAAGATAATACAGCCTGCCTTGACCCATAAACCAGAAACAAAACAAACAAATTGGAAGGGAAAAATCCTGCTATTGTGTCAATGTTGACTATAGGACAGAACTATCCTTTAAAAGGGTTTCCTAGGCTGTAAATCTCTCCAGGAAATGAAAGTCTCATCTTTCTTCTGTGGATGGTAGGTGTTTTCGAACTGAAGACCCTGTGGTCAGCAGCCCAATATATACTCAGAGTGCCACTAGGGACCCTTGATCCTTGTAGGCTATCAAATATGAAAGTTGTTTGTTTGTTTTTATCTGGCTGAATAACTTCTCAAAGAAAGCAATGGAAAATGTGAGGGTTAATACACCTTGCTCAGGGGTACCCCCTTCAAGTGACACCTAGAGCAGGTCCTATACCTGCCATACCTTAGATCCCCCTTGGGGGCAGTTTGACTCTGCACACGTTGGATCACAAAGGGCCAAACTTGACCGCCGTGCAACTCATGACTCCCCGCATGGATTTATCATTCACCTTGCAATTCCAGTTTGAAAAGCCCCGTGGTTAACAGTAGATTTGCTGTCTCTAGTCTACAAATGCCCCAATGCCTGTAGCCTCTCTGGAGGATAATAATCTATGTGCTTAGAAAGTTGTGCAAATGTCATCATATTCCAAAGAAAACTTCAACATTCCAGTTCAAAGAGGGAACCACGGGCTATGATTTCTGACAAGAAGGATTAGCAGAAGCCCAGACACGTGAGCTTTGTCACATAACTCTGAATGTGTGACCAAAAAGAAAGTTTAAAAACATTTGTAACTAAATATATGATCAGTATTCCAGATAATCAATGCGATGACAGAGCTTCATATAAGATTCCAATCTTAATTAAGAATTTTATCTTTTTTTTTCTTTTCAGAAAAGTGGCACTAATTTTATTATTTTCAGATGACACAATTATAAACCAGAAAACCCCAAGGGGATAGTCTAAAAAAATCTATTAGACGTAAAAGCTCCGTAACAAGATCTGGTTGCAAAACAAATACGATATATACCTTTACGTTGTTTGTTGTTTAGATATCGCGGTGTCACCTTAGACTCAGTCACCCCATGTCTAGTAGAATGAATACTTGCCTCATCCTACATGGTCTCCACAATAGTAGGTAAGTCCGAGCCTATTGTGACAGCCATGGTGTGAGTCCGTCTCGTGAGGGGCTTTCCTCTTTTTTCCTGACCCCCCCACCAAGAATGATGCCCTTCTCAGGTCTTGGTCTCTCCTGAGAGCATTCTGCGGGTACTTGCTCTAAGACTGATGTGTTCTCTTGGCAGTCCGACAATCAATAAGGCGGAGCAGAGAAGCATCGATAACATTTGAAAGGGGTGGGGTGGTGAAGACTCTCAAATACACCCATGAATTTTATCTTTTTAATGCATCTCCTTTCTAATAATCATGTTTGACCAAGTCAGATAATGAGAATATATTTTTTGATAAAATAGAGACGTGGGCTTAAATAACACGAGAGAGTAAAATTACTTCTAACAATCTGTTTAAAGATTCCATTAAGAAATGCTGGTACATTTTAGATCTTGATAATGCATTTATATGTGAGTTCCACATGAATATGGAATGAATTAAAAAAGCA
>NW_022103907.1:6957622-6976085 GCF_000313985.2 Echinops telfairi | reverse complement strand
TATTGATTATCAATAACTAAACAGTCACAATGAAGTTCATTGTGCCTGTGCCTTTGTCACCCACACAGAAATCACATGGACATTTCCATCATATCATAATCAGCCCACACACCTCAAAATATACTATTACTGCTTTCATATAAAGAAAGTGATTAGGTCCATTACTAGCTGTATTTATGATGTTAATAGTAGGCACCTGTTTTATAACGAGACACATTTTAAAATATGTTACTAACATGTTTCAGTATAATTGGTTTTCCTTGTAAGTCCATGTTCCTTGTTACCATACAGCATTTTCATTTAACTTCACTTGCCTGCCACCGTAGTATGCAGCACTGAAAACAGATACATGGAAAGGTAGGTGGATGGATAGATGGATGCCAAGTAGATAGATGGATGCCAAGTAGATAGATGGATGCCAAGTAGATAGATGGATGCCAAGAACACCTGTGAGAGGCTCAGAGACAGTATGCAGGACTGATGGGCTTTGGTTGCACAGCATGATTAATTTGTACCTCATGGGTGATTGATGACATTAACTGAAATATGTACAGAAACTTGAATTAGGGAAATAGGCTCTCTCTATATTCACAATATAAAAAATTAATAGTATAATATGACTGGTGAGTAATACTCTTCCAACGTGCTAAGATAAAACCATTGATAGAGACGAAGAAATGGTTCCTAGCATGAGGAACCTAAGGAGACCGGACACCTAAATGCAGTGTGAAATCTTGACTTGGAGCCCAGACCAAGAAAATGGTATTCGTGGGCCATGTAACACACTTTGGATCTGTTCTGTATTAGTAAATCGTACTTTATCATTGGTACCATCCTGCTTTGGAATCATTGCCCTATGATTTTACCACATGTGAACAGTGGTGGAAGTTGGGTGATATTCATAACAGGAATCCTTCCCACTGTTCTTGCAAAGTCTGGAATTAGTTAAACACTACCTTACAAGTTTGGCTAGCCCTTGAGTAATTTTCATTTAAAAGAGTCCTGGTGGTACAATGGTTCTAGGTGCTCAGTTGTTAACCGGAAGGTAGGTGGTTTGAACTTCCCTGGAGAAAACCCTAATAATCTGTTCCCATCCAGACTGCAGAGAGGAAATCCAATGACACAGTTGCACACTGCCACATGGGGTAGAATGTCTATCTTGTGACACTCAACAACAGCCCAAGGCTCATAAGCTGTCTTTGATTCATACTGTCACGCTACCAGGACCAGAGAGCCCAGCTGGGAAGTGGTGCGGCACTACTTTCCGAGAAGGGTTTAGGAGAGCCAGGGCCTGCCTTTGTCCTGGACGCCATCGGGGAAGAGCCAGGCTGGACATTTACCTGTCTCTCTCCCATTGCACCATCACGCTCCATTGTACTTTTGCTATTTCTTCATATTAAGCTAAAATTATCCCTCTGTGACCTCAAAACCTGCCTCCATTGAATGCACTGCTTAGTTGCTTCTCACTTCCCTGTTGTGTATGCTGGCCCCCATCACTCCCAGGTTTCATCTCCCTACTTCTCTGGCTGGGGTCTCTTGGTTTATTTTCTACTCTCCCTGTCTCACCCATGCATGATCCTTAGAGCCATCAGCTGTTCTGCAGAAGCACGCTCCATTAACAGCTACAAATGTCCCCAAACCACACCAGCTGCCCTGCGCGAGGTGCCCTTGGAGCGCAGAAATCAGGCATGCCAGCAGGAAGGGAGCAGCACAATCCCTTCTCCCAAGAGTGAGTTTGGCTCAGAGGAACTGCCTCAGGCCAGGAGAACATATCTGCCAGCCTCCCATTCAGATGCCAGGTTCAGAATTTCCTCCCATTAGAGCTTTTGAATTCTGGTGACTGGAGCGGTCAATCAGCAGACAATGAAATCAGTTGCCAGAAAATACAATTGGAACAGGCTGGATCTGAATGGAGAACAAAGCGCCTATTCATAGGCAGCATAAAATGCCTCCCTCTTTAGAAGAGAAGAAAAAGGGGATGGATAAAAGGACCAGGAGGGAGGGAGTAAGCAAATAAGCAAATCGTTTCTCATTAGAAGAGCATCTCTATTGCCGAAATGATGGAGAAACAAGAAGGGTGATGACAGACTGGTGGTCCAGGTCCTCACACACTACACGTGAATTGACTGAAAGCCAAGTTCAAATGGAATTGCGTTCGTAGCCTATTCCGATTCGTCTGAGATAGCAGCTCTCCATGAAAGAACTTTAAACTGAGTGCTTGTTTGTATGTTGCCTCCTTCTGCCTCCCAGGAAGGCGCTCATTTGGGAGAGACACGAAGCTGTAGTAATTGAGAGTCCTATATGTCCACTGTCAAAATGTTAATTTACACATGTCTAGTCAGTGATGTGACTCTCTTGTGTAATACCTTCTGAACCTGCATTCGTTCTGAACTTGGGATAGTTCCCAAAGTCCTTTCCACAGTCTACCAGACCTTCCGTGATCTGACCCCTGTTAACATCCCCTGCCTTATTTGGGGCCACTCTTCTGCCTGCTCACTGCATCTAACTATGCTGGTCTTCGCTCTATAGAACTATCCCTGCCTGGAAACAAAGGTCATTGACTACCTGTTGGCTTAATTCTCATAGTTGTGGTTTGAGTCTTGACATGAAAGGTCAGCACACTAGCTCACACATCCCCACAATGAATCTCCTGGTCTACCACTGGATTTGCCTATCCCAGTAATTCTCAAATACACTTGATTGTACACCATTGTATTAGGATTCCATAGTCCTGTGGATTCTGTCCAAAAGGTGGGAGGAGGAGAGAGTTAAATGAAATTCGGAGGCAGTTATATTGGTTGATTCCAACTCATGAGTTCATGTATTTCAGAGTGGAACTTGTTCCACGGGGCTGTCCATGGTGAGTTTTTTCACCAGGCCTTTCATCAGAAACACAACTGGGACTCCAACCTCCCGCAGAGCATGCTGTTTATACCCGCCTGTGGCTTGAGACGGGGGCAAATATATGGATCGAATAAAGGGGAAACCCCATTGCTATTCCACGTGCCAATTGAGAGAAGCAGAAGAAGAAACATGAGTTTAGAAGTCAAAGTGACTTGGCTCAGCCACCTGGTTTCTCCATTTGTAAGCAGTGTGATTGTGCCAACGTTGCTTTGTTCAATTTCCTCATCTATAAGAAACAGCAAAGGAAACCCCAGCTTATGTGATTGTTGTGATGCCTAGTGATAGGTTTATACCATTTTCTAAGGACACCACCCACAAGTCCTTGTAGAATCCCTGTGATGCGGTAGCCCATGGATTAGCTGTTGGCAGCGCAATGAGTCCTGAAGACACGTGTTGAAGCAAAGCCAGGGAAACAGTCCGTTAAGAAGCCAAAATCCCCATCAACACCATGTAGGCTATATAATTTATGGTTAAAAGACTCAATTCATGACTCCACAAATAAACAAGGGGGAGACATCTCAATGCTAACTAATTAATTTACCTTGATTGGCCCAGCATGTATCATTATCAAATGCTCAAGAAAGAAAACAGAGAATTATCTTGAAATGAACATGCAGGGTTTTCTGAGTGCCAAGTTGTGTGGTTTGTGTTAAAGTAAATGTCATTCCATTAGGCAACTCACAGCATTTCTTTGGACCTTTGTTTCTTCATATATGAAAGAATAGGAGTTGTAATTACTGTATTCTAAAAGCTATTCTAACGATGAGTCTAGAATTCTAGGGGCTGCTTTTCTTTGAAAAAGAATGCCCCTGACACCCTGTATGTAGTTAATTTCGTTAGGGATGTTTCAGGTATTGAGCCACATAGATTCACACATTTCTCTTTTAACTCACCTCCCGCTCTTTGACCTCACCTGGTGGTCAATTTCAGGCATTTACCGGTCAGCCACGCAGCGTGGATAGTGTGGTCTGAATCAGTGAAAGCAGGTCAAATTTAAGTCTTCAAAATATCACCAGGACTTTAGTTTCTCCGGAAAACAGCCTCTTCTGAAACTATATGCAGAAGGCTGATATTAGCATATAACTCCGAGGCACGTGTTCAGTCTCTGGTGGGAAATGGAAACTGACAGGCTAATAATCTATCGTTTATGGTTTTAGATCATCGTCATGGCACCAGAAAAACTCATTTTGATAAAACTTAGCCCACCCGTATGTGGGCTACGTGGAGATTCCAAGAATTATATTGTGTCTGGCTCCAGTGGTGCATGCCAAGGGCCTTCGTGCCTGGGAAAGGCTTACAGGGGGTTTATGGGTGCTTAAGTCTCCATCCCGGGTGCGAGACAAAGGGGATTCGCTATGCATGTTCCCTTATGCACATCAAAGGATGTGTTTATCTCTTTTCAAAAGAGAAGGTTGTTAACTGGGTGGTTTTGTTTCTTGTTGGTTTTTTTTTCCCCTGAAAGGTTTGAACTTGTATATGAAGCATTTGATCAAGCAGCCAAAAGGATTTGTGTCCTTTCTGGTAAAAAACAGAATTGTGTTCTATGTCCTAAAAAAGTTTCCATAGTCTTCTCTCAATGTAATTTTAAGTCAAGACCGTGACAACAGGAGAAAGCATGTTTGGGTCGCTAACACTCCACTGCTGCTTCTAGCAGTATATCCGCAATCATGCCTCAGATGTTTCTTGTGCATTTTTTCTTCAGTCACCCTGATACGAAGATGCTGCCCTGGTCATCTTACCACAAGCTAAAGCTATCACACCTCACAATGAAATAGTCTCTAACTCAAATATGGCAATCTTGGTTTACCCGTTTCACTGTCATGTATTCGTGTGTTTCAAAAGTTGCTTCTTAAACATGCAGGCTTCATTTCTTCGTTGTATGGGGGATTTTGTATTTTTTTATAATGATAACATTTACTGTACAATAACACATTTGGAATGACTCTAAAGCAAGGAAGAAAAAAAGATTCACTGGCATAAAGACTCTAAATATAGGTATAATCCCAGGCACCAATATATATTTAATTGTACTAAGTAATATGATTCACAATGAAAACTTTAAAGAGTACAGAAAAGTATAAAATAAAAACTAAAATTTTCTTTAGTTTTCTCCCTACTTTTCATCTCAATTTTCTAGTGATAACTACTGTAGTTTTAGAATTTGTGTTCTAAACAAATATAGGATTAAGTGTGTGTGTATATGTACATTCATATATACACATCTGTGTGTGTATGTGTATATACTACATATATCTTTATTGACAAGTGCTGACAACTATGCTAGAAGCCAACTATATAATTTTGGGAGGGGGTGGGGCGGGGGGCGGGGAGGGGAATCTAGAAATAAGATCCTGTCTTTTTTAGATCATGGGTGGCTATCTTCATAGTGGGAAAAAATACAATAGGAATGAAAGATAATAATAATTACACACTATTTAGTATTTACTAGGCCAGCGCCTCGCCTTAACCAAGCACATCACACATATTTCACCTTTGTAAACCTCACCGTAACCCAATGAGTTCCATTCAGATAATGAACTGAAACTTAGACCAAGATCAGACTATTGATTAGTGGTCAGTGTAATATTACAGATCAACAAGCTGAATGAACCATTGTACCTTGTTGTTGTTGTTGTTAGATTTTCAATCTGGAAATTAAGTCCTAAATGATTATGCCTTCCATAGAATGCTATGAGAAGAAGAAACCAGAAAATATATCTATATACAAGCCAGGGCGATGTGGAAGGGATATTGTGCCCATACAGATATTAATTAAATGGATTTCATTATTTTACCATAAAATGGTGCCACAAAGTTTCCATGCACCTGGGAAAAATCTGCATGGCAAATGACAATGTTCAGTAAGCGATGCTTGTGAACTTTGGGGATGCTCCTTTTATCACAGTTTTCTTCACCTCGGTTCATACACCCATTTCATGGTCGTACCGCATTTCATCACTTCTTGGATTGAGACAAGCCAGCAACCCCTGTTGCTGCCGTGTCTCTCTTTGTGGGCACTCAAAGTAGAAATCCTTCCTCCTTCCTTCCTGCTAGCTCCTTAGGTAATCTAGGCTCCGTCCCAATCAAAGAGTTGGTAGGGCTGCTGTCCCTCTGAAGGCTTTCGGGATAAAACCTTACTTGCCTCTTCCTCATTTCTTGTAAAAAATACTGCCGTCGAGGCCGTCCCAACTCTTAGTGCCGCTCTCTAGGGTTTCCAAGATGAGGAATCTTTATAGGAGTAGGCAGAATCGTCTTTCTCTCTTACAGCAGCCGGTGGGTTGGGACCACTAGCCTTGCTGTTAGCACCCAAGGGTTACCAGCCAAGAGTTCCCTGGTTTTGGGTCACTGTGGAAATCCTTGGCTAGATTGCAGCTATATGGCTGCTATCTCTGTCTCTCTCATACCATGACCTCAGCCCATGTCCTCTACTCTTCTTCTCGAAACAGCACAATGGCATTAGAGCAGCCCCGATGTAGCACCTGAGATCCTTAACTCACCGCATAGGTAACGATCCTGTTACCAAAGAAGGCCATAGTTTGAGAATCTAGGTGGACATAAATGTTGGTGGGATAAGATTCACTACAAAGAGTGAAATAAAATAACTGGCAAAAGTTGCGCTATTTTATTTTGCTAGTGTTTTCTTTTTGTGTGTCTGGTTTGTTCCAAAGGAAGGTGAGGGCAGGAGGGACAAGGCAGAAGCAATCCCAATGACATCATCGCTGGTTCTAGTGATTGTCAGCTCTTTTCTCAGTTAAATGTCTTTTTCATTTTTCAATATGCCAGAAAGCTTTGGGCTTTCATTTGGTAGTCATTTAAAAAGAGTGCGGTAGTTACATCACTTCATGTCAACTTGATAAATAAGTATAGGGTCTAGCCTGTCAATCAGGTCACTGCCTGATGATGCATCCCAGTGGGTGTGGCCTTCTCATGAAGATTCTCGAAATACCCTCTCTTTCTCCTGGGAGGCAGATCACACACCCTCTCTGCTTTACTTTTCTGCTGCTGAGACACTCAGAGAGCAGGAGGAGCCACATGGAGACCTGCACCAGTGCTGAGATGCTTACACCACCACTGGATTCACAAGACTTACCACCCACTGGCCTGTGATCTTCTTGCATTTGGCATCATTGTATGTGCTGCGTGAGTCTGAAGAGGAATTTATAGACTAGGATCAAACATATGGGCTAATATTGGACTTATGGACTTATACAATTGCTCTTTGATATAAAGCTCACTCTTACACATACGTAAATGTCCCTGGATTTGTTTCTCTATTCAATCCAGTCTAACACAGATAGAGATGAAAATGTTCAAGTAAGACACTTAATTATGGCTTTTTCAGAAATATCCTTCTGATCCTACTTGACCTTCCAAGGGCAAGAGCCCTGTGCAAAATGAAACCAATGAACTCTAAGGTCCTGAGCACTCTAGTCATGAAGGAAAAGAACATGAGAGGCAATTGGAATATCACCTCTGTCTCTTCCCAGAGAATCTGCATTCTTCAGGGTCGTGACCAACTTGTTTATTCTTAGTTTCTTCTCACAAAACTCTGGTGGTGAAACTGGATTTACGGGGAATGCTTGGGTGCCTGTGTTAATTGGCTATGCTCCTATACCAACTACAAATGGTGATTTAAACATAAATGTATTGTCTTATAATTCTGTAAGTTGGAAGTCCAAAGTCATCTATAGTAGGTGAGTTCCTTCTGTAGATTCCAGGGGACGATTTGTTTCCTTGTGCTCTGGAACCCCTGAGGTCCACCTGCAGACCTGCACTCTGAGCCACTTCATTAAATCACTTCAACATTTTGCTTCCATTGTCACATCTTGAACTTCTGTTTGGAAATACTGTCTCCCTCCCTCTCCCTCAGTGGTAGTCACCTAATGTGGTGTCAATTTAAGGAATAAGAGTGTAGGGGTGGAGTGTAGACTATCAATCTGGAGATAGCCAATGAGATTTTTGTGTGGGCATGGCCTCCGGAGAATTCTGGGAAATCTGGTACTTTCTTCCTTGGAGGCAGGAGAGACTCCCTCTCTGCTCACACCCTGGGAGACATAGGAGCTGACAAGACACGTGGGCCCACCCTGATGCAGAGACCCCTGTCAGCGGTGAGATGTTTCCAGTGACACAGTATCCAAAGACTTTCTACCCACTGGCCTGTGATCTTCTACATTCGGCATCTTTGCAAGTGTTTTGTGAGTCTGAAGAGGACTTCATGGATTGGTATCAGACATATGAGCTAATACCAGACTTATGGACTTGATCTGGACTGGGCTGGGATGTTTTCTCAATGTTCAATAGCTCTTGTATATAAATCTTTTTCTTATACACATGTTTGTGTCCATGGAGTTGTTTCTGTAGTCTACCCAGACTAACACACCCTCCCTCTTGTAGAAATACTTGTGATTACATGCAGGGCCTACTCGGATAGTCCAAAATACTCTCCTCATCCCTATAGGAAATAGTCACAAATTGAAGTGACCTGGATGATGTAGTAGTTACGCTTTGGGCTATGATCCTCAACATCGGCAGTTCAAAACCACCAGCAATTCCAAGGGAGAAAGACTGGACTTTCTACTCCTGTAAAGAGCTCCAGTCCAGAACTCCACAGGGGGTTGTTATGAGTCAGCATTGACTCAATAACAGTGAGTTTGGTTTGGTGGGTATTTAAGGACTTCATGATTCAACCCACTACAGTGCCTTCTGAACTGAGGTAGTTAGTTTATTGTGCTAATCTGGCCGATAAACACATGTGGGTTTGATTGAAGGGCGGAGGGATAAATGGCTCAGTGAGCCTCATCTTCCTAGTTCTCAGGGCTTTTGTTCTCTGATGGTCGGACCAGGGTGCAGCTGCCTTAGCCAGTTCTCTGCTTCAGCTGGCAAGGCTCACTTCCTGCAAGACATCCCTGAGGAGAAGCCACATGAACCTAACCTGATGCAGCCCTGGGTGCTGGAGCAGCCGTGTGGAGACCCCTGCCAGCGCTGAGATGCTGACACATTCACTGACTGAGCTTTCCTCCCGCAGTTGGCATCACTGCGTCTGTTTTGTGAGATGGAGGAGGACTTTGTGGATTGGTGTTGAACTTATGGGTTAATGTTGGACTTGTGGGCTTGGGCAGCACTGGGTTGGGCTGTTTTCTTGATGTGCACTTAGCCTTTTTATAAAACTCTCTCTTACACATATGAGTTTCTGTGGATTTGTTTCTCTAAAGTACAGACTAACACATGAACTTTTGAAGAACACCAGGAAAGCAAAACTACCGCCACATGCTTCCATGGTTCGGGCCATTCACCCATGGGGTTAAGGTTATAATGAGAGTCACATTCCCCACTAAGGATACAAAGAATGCCAAGAAAATATTTACTCAAAGCCTTCCAGCTAGACAAGAGGCACACCTAAGAAATGTGGGTAAGAACTAGCCTCCTTTACTTTGCAAAATAAAGTAGTCAGCTGTCACAGTCTGTTTTTAATTCTGACAAGTTCTACAGACGTTAATTGCAAAATAGATGCTGCCTTTCAAAACTTCCAATATTAGCTCACAGGCAGGGCTTTGGTTATCTTCCAACATAAGATTTATTTTTAAAAAGGAGGGAATAAACGTTTATTTTCCCATGGAAGCCGGGAGGGTTTTCATTCTTCAAGTAAAACAATAAGCTTGAACTTTTACGAATTTATTTTAGGGCAGGAAGATGCCTTTGGCATACATTCTGGTCACCCTCGGTGAGGGACCTAGTATTATTAGAAAGCAGCCTGGGAGAAGATAAGAGAAGCGGGTGTGTTTAGATTGGTGGAGGACAGATCGGTAGGTGAGTGGGCTAAATATATACCGGAATGATATTTATAATATCTTAAACAATTGACAGCATTGGCACCAAAGAATTAGAATGAATGCCAGCTGTAAACAAATCTCACACCCTTACTTGAACACATCTATTGGTAACAGCCTGAGCATGTAGCAACGTTATCATAAGAAAATAGACATGTGAGCAGTGCGAGTTCAATAAGCTTACATTTCTGGGTTTCCTTTCCTTTTGGCAAATTTATAAAATTATTTATGTTGTTCAACCTGTTTTTCAAAATCATATTCATTGATGTGGTGCTAAAGAAAGCTCCCGAAATAGCAGCTGAAAATGGGCAAAGGGAAAGAGTGATGAATGTGTGATAGAAACTCAGTAGGAGAGCCAAGTAACCAGCTCGAATGGGAAGGGTCATGGACCAGGAACAAAAGGCTCTTCTTCCCATTCCCCTTTTCCATTGAGTGCATGTCTCTTTTGAATCCTACCACTCATCTCCTTGGGTCATGGCTTGGTTTGTCTCCTTTCTCTGTCTTGGTCCCACTCTGTCCCTGTGTATCTCCCTGACTCGTACAGCGACTTCCCTCTCATCTGGGAACGTCTTCCCTCCGCCAGCTTTTACTCTATGAGATGATTCCAAATCTCTAAGCCTAGCCAGACCCTTCTTTCCCACACAATGAGTTCAGAATTATAACATGAAAAAAAGCTGGTCTTCAAAATATGAAACAACTATAGGTGGTGCTAGGCCTTGGTCTAGATAGGAGATGATTGGCCCGTGTTGCATGTGGTGTTTCAGAATGTTTACAAGAGCCCTTTTTCACCCCCAATGCTCACACTGTTCAGTAGGTGTTGTGTTTGGTCAAAATGATCAGAAACAAAGCATATATAGTTATAAATGTTATTTTTGGCAATCATCACAAGATTGTTGGGATATTTAATAGAAATCAGGTAATGTGTCCAATAAGGTATTGATAACTCTATCACTTTACTATTATGTTGACTACACACATTTAAGCACTTTCATGTATTTCTTTAAATACATCCTTATTAAAATGTGCGAAGTTAGTATCAAAATCTCTATTACTAATGAAGAAAATGAAGCTTGGACTTAGTTCTTTTCTTTCAGCTTGACTGCCATAGACATTGACAGGTGCCTTTCTTTTTTTAATAACATAGTCCATTTACTTGTCATATTTTGAAAATGGAGAAAAAATGACCAGCCATTGATTTTTCAGTGACTTGACAAGTCAGTTTAGTAACAACTACCATTTTTGAATATGCATGTAGACACATGTAAATGTCACAGGCCCTACACTGAGAAACAGGTTACATGACGCGCAAGCCATCCACACATTCGCCCAAGCTAGCACTCCCCTTCTTTCGTGAGCACATTTGTCATTCCATATCATTGTAAAGGAGAGAGTGATGGCACTGATGATAATAAGTGCAGTCAGGGCAACAGCTAATTGACAGAGGAAGATGAATTAGAGGTTTGAGGGCTTTCTGAAAACCTGGCCAGACCAATCTAAAACAACAATAACTAAGTTCAAGAGATCAATAGTTTTCAATACATCAACTCAGAGTCAGTCTTTACCTCCTGGACCTGGGCTGCTTATTTAAACAGCACTTCAAAGAGCTTCTCTCCAACATAAGACAAGCAAACATAAATAAGAGAAATACCAGCTCATTCTGGCCCTGATCAACACTTCCAGCCACCTGGAGAGTGGAGCAGGTGTAGCTAAGTCAAATGGCACAAAACTTCCAGCCCTGACCCGCAGCATCAACTCTGTGTAACATGACCCATCATGCTGTCACTATAAAACCTGGCACAGACATAAAGACTTCACCTTCTGTGCAGAAGCCAGATCAAGCCCCACACTGGCAGGCAGTATGGATGTCTGTTGGCTTGGTTTCCTCTGGAGCAGATTGCCCAAGTCACAGAGGGAGTGTTGATTTTACGACAGACTCAAATGGGCTACAGGATGACTTCATACATTGACAGCAGTAAAGGGCCAGCTGAGAGAAGTAAAGGAGAAAGCCAAAGACCCACCAAGCCTTGGAACAGAGCCAGATGACTCTAAAACAAAGCATTTCTAAAACAAGAACTATACAGATCACCAACTGAGTTATCTTCTTTATTCTCAAAGGGAGGGAAATCGTGAAACAAGATGAAGACAAAGATGTTACAAGAAGGTAACATTCGTGTCTTTAGGAAGTGGATGTTCCACCTTGTGCTCAGTTGTTACTACGTAATTACAGATGATACCTGATAATTTGGCAGAGAGCTAAAAAGTGCTGTTTTTGTATGCTGTCTGGTCAATTCCCAGTGATACTATAGAATAAAGTAGGTAATGTTGGCAATGTTTATGGGCACATATCACCAAGTGTTTATTCCCACAGAGAGGCTGATGGATTCAAACCACCTAGCTTCCAGTTAACATTGGAATGCTTAACCATTGAGTGTTCACTGTCTATACAACAATAGCAAAAATTGAAAAGAACAGTTACCATCTAGTTAATTCCCATCCCTTGAATCCCCATGTGTTTTAGAGTAGAACAATGTTCCACAAGGGTTTTTAATGACTGCTTTTTTTGGAAGTAGATCACCAAGACTTTCTTCGGAGGTATCTCTAGTTAGTTTTGAACTTGCAACCTATTGGCTTGTAATCAAGCACATTAACCATTGCACCATCAAGATACTTGGCTTATGGATAACTATGGCTAAGAATATTTTCTGGTTTAATCCCCACAAAATCCTGTGTCTTAACAACTGCTGTGATCTCTTTATCAGATAGGCTTCGGACTCAGCTGGCTAGCAATAGAATGTGTCTATGTTCTTAAGCACTAACTAAAACGGCCTCTTAACCATTATCCCTTTTTTGAGACATGGATGCTAACCATTAACAAAAAGCATAGTAGGACAGCAGCTGCATTCATTCATTGTTAGGCAGCTTATGATCCCCCATCTTAACTTATCTACCAAGTGCATTGCTATCCCTAGGATATTTATCCGTAGAAAAAATTTTCACATATTGTCTTTGAAAATTATATTATATACTTTTGTCATAAATTATTCTAAGTTAAAATGAACTCGCTTACTCAATACCACTTGTTGCCTTCCTGAAAAAAGTCTGTGAACGTGCTGAAAATGACATGTATCCCAGATTTTCTACTCAGAGATTGGAAAACCCAATCTTGCCCCCTACTGCCCCCTATCAGCATTTCTTATTCTCAGATATGGGATAAGAGAAATATCCATATCCTCTGGGCACTTTTCCTGTGTGATTTCCAGTTTCTGTGGATAAGCACAGAGCCATATAGAATTGTAACATTCTAATTTCTATTTTCTAGCATTTTCCCAATTTTATTTTCCTGACTTTGATCTTTAGTTGTAATATGTGGTTGTTGTAAGGCACTACCATGTCCATTTTTACTCATAATGTGTTGTTGTTGTTGTTGTTGTTAGGTGCTACTAAGTCAGTTCTAACTCACTGGCCCATGTACAATAGAAGAACACACTACCCTACGATCGGTCTTTTGCCATCCTCACCCTCGTTGCCATGTTTGAGTCCATTTGTTGCAATCGCTGTGGCACTGCATCTCTCATTTAGGTTCTTCTTTCATGCTGCTCAACAACATCACCAAAAATGATGTCTTAACCGAAAAGTGGATGAAGGGAGACGTCGGACAGGGCAAGATATGACAAAATACCCATTTATAAACTATCAAGGGCTCATGCGGGAGCGGGGAGCGGGGAGGGAGGGGAAAAATGAGGACCTAATGTCGGGGGTTTAAATGGAGAGAAAATGTTTTGAGAAACGATGTACAAATGCGCTTTACACAATTGATGTGGTATGGATTGGGGTAACAGTTGTATGAGCCCCTAATAAAATGTTAAAAAAAAAAAATGATGTCTTAGACAGGGAATAATCTCTCCTGGTATCATGTGTAAAGTATGTGGAACCAACTCTCAAATTCTTGATTCTAAGGAGCATTCTGACTGCACTTCTTCCAATAATTAATTAATTCCTTTTTTTGTCAGCCAATGGTATATTCAATATTCTTCAACAATAATTCAAATGCATCCATCACTCTTCATTGTCACTTATTCATTATGTAGTTATTGCATGGATAGAAGGTGATTGAGAATACCTGGCTTGGTTGAGGCGCACCTCAGTCCTCAAAGTAACTGCTTTGCTTTCTAACATTTGAAAAAGATCTTCTGCAGAAAACATGCCCGCCGCAATATCCATCATATTTCTTAACTACTACTGCCATGAATTTTGATGCAAGAAAGAGAAAATACTTGATAACTTCAATATGTTTTCTATTCATCAGGATGTTGCTTATTGGTCCCATTATGAGAAATTTTGTTTTCTTTTTAGTTTTAATATAAGAAAGTTGAAAATCAAATGGGATAAGAAGAAAAACTCCATAGAGAGGCTTTTTAAAAAATCATTTTGTTAGGGGCTCCTACAACTTTTATCACAATCCATATATACATCAATTGTGTAAAGCACATTTGTACATTCATTGCCCTCATCATTCTCAAAACATTTGCTCTCCACCTAAGGCCCTGGCAGAGAGGCATTTTTATGGAGTATGTAAAGAAACAGACAATGAAACATAGTTCAATAGTCTAGGGGTATTAATATAGTTAATAATATAGTTCTAAATAAATCTCTGTAGCTTAAAACTCACTGCCATCGAGTGCATGCCTTCTCATAGCAACCCAATAGGACAGGTGGAACTGACCCTGGGATTTCACGAGACTGTAACTTTTATGAGAATAAGAAGCTCCATCTTTCTCCCCAGGTTTCGAACAGAGGACCTTGTGAATCGCAGCCCAATGCTTAACCACTATACCACCAAGATTCCTAAGAGTAATAAGAAACACTATCAATTCATCATCATAATAACAAGTAACATTAGCATGGGTTGAGCATTCTACTTATAACTAGCTTACTCAATTTTCAAAACAAACATATAAATTTGATATTACCATCCTATGGGGCAAATGAGGTTCTTTCAACGCTTCCCAGATCCCCAAGCATGTGCCTCTCCCTCTAAGGATTTCAGGCAAATCTATATTGGAACATTCATCACATTATTGTGTAACTAACATATTTAGGGAATCCCATGGAGGGCATTTATTGCATCCACTAAGGTTTGTTTGTTTGTTTGTTTAGCTCTCATCAAATCAGATTCCTATGTACAATGGACCAAAGCCCTGGCTGGTTTGGTGCCATCACTATGATGAGTTGTAGATGAGGCCATTGGATCCAAAGTGTTTGTGTGGGCTCATCTTCAGAAGTGGACTGCTAGTCCTTTCTTTCTACCCCATCTTAGCCTGGAAGCTTGGCTAAAACTGTGTAACAGCGCAGCCACGTGTAAGCCTCCAGTGGCAGTTAGGTGGTGGCTGCTCATGAAGTGTATTAGATGGGCATGAAACTTGGGTCTGCCATATGGGTGGTGAGAGGGAAGATAAAATAGTATAACACAGGAGATAAAGCACAGTTGGGGTAGGTGGGGAGGGGGGACCATAGATATAGTCTGCTTTCATTTCCGTCGAGAATTGTGACCCTCCAGCTCATAAATAAATTTAGATTTGTAAAATTAACCTGCAGCATCAAAAATTGTGTATCACTACAAACTGTGCTCACCAGCAGGTCCCTGGGGCCTGGCACATAGTACAGGCGTAATGCATTCTGCTGTTGAATTAATATTTGAAGGGGACCAGGGAATAGAGAGTTTCCTGCTGCTAATACAAGCTTTATTTTGGTGGCAGGAGTGTTGTTGTTGTTGTTGTTTCATAACTATATAATTAAAACTTGCCTGAGTGATACTGCTCTGGCTGATATGAGAGTCCCTGTTTTTCCCATTGTCAAGCCACCCACCACCCAGTCTGCATCCACGTTCTCAATTGTCAGTGGTGTGAAAAGTGAAGTACTGACCCACTCAAAGGAAACAGGCAATGGTTCACCACCCGTTCCATCCCTCTTGCCACCCCAGGGAGGCTGCTTACTTCTAAGCATATACACACCGCTGCTAGTCTTCAGAATACAAATGTTACCCCTGGATAACTTAATCCTGTCATAGCCAGTTTGCATTATAAAACTTAAAGCAATTCCTGCGTTTAGATTTCAGATAATCTACACAATAATGAGTTATAGATTTTGCCCTTCAACCTAAGACATGGTTGAGTCTTGAACCATTGAACTTATGCAATAGCCCCTCCGGAGAGAAGCAGATGATGTATTGCTTCCATAAGATAGCCAATGAGCAGACCCGGCATCTAAACTGCAGGCTGGAGGTAGCTGAAGGAGACTCCATGGAAGCAGACACGATGCCAGCTCCCAAGCAGTAGAAAGAGCAAAGCTCCAATAGCCAGCAACTAGAGGGGTTGAGAGGAGGTGGCTGGAGAATACAAATGTAGGAGGAGAGAGCTTGCCTAACAAACTCGCCAAGAGAGAAAATGATGTGATGTCGCACTTTGTAGTACAAACTTAGGGAGCTCTGGGGTTTCTCCTCTTAAGCAGGGTGACCCTGCATCTTCTCCAGGGTGGTGGCGAGTTGTCCCTATCATCCATGCTCGTATCCACCCTGATCAGCGACGGTGGATGGCTGACACTGGCCAAGACAACATTTGGGATGTACTGCATTCCCTACACTGAAAGTTCAAAGGGAGACTCTTTTGGCAGGAACCTCTCCGGGTGTGGAGTCTGAGGCTGCCCTCTTTCTGAATTCGAACAGGAAGGAGTCCGTGGGCAGTCGTCCATGACGTGCAAATGAAACTACGCTGTGTGGATCTGGGAAAATTCAGACCTCAATGTCAGAGCAAAAAACAAAACCCAACACAAAATTCACAAACACTTATCCAGGCAGATTAAACCAATAAGCCCTGAGATCTGGCTCTTTTTAATATGGCAGATAAGTCATAATCTAATTTTGCAGAGTGTACAAGTATCTGTACACCCACTCTTATCTCAATAACATGATAAATTATATGAAGTACAATGGGTACGCGAGTGTCTGATTAAGTTAGAAGTCATCCCTGTCAAACTAATTTTATGGTTTAATAATATCCTCATTAAGGAGACCTGATTAAAGAGGAAGGACACATGAACTTAGTATAATCTCTTGTGTTTTGAAATATCATTAAGGGAGTATACAAAAATAGGTACTTGGCAACGCTGGAGAAAAGGCGAACAGAGTCAGAATGACCGAATAACTTGTGTTTCAATAAATAGGAAAAGTACATAACCTACTTCTCTGAGCAGCCAAAGGAGTTTACTGTCTGTTCCACGCAGAAACCTCTACTTTTGTGATACACAAATTTAAATGCTGCTCAAGTAGCTCTTAGAAAAGAATTCATTGACCTTCCCTAATAAGAAAGATTGGAGAGCGATCTAACATTTGTCGATTGCCCACTATGTGCCAACTCCTGTCCTAGATATCATTAATTTAATATGTCATTTGAATTTACTCATCGCATATACAATCACATAATGGAGTCACTTCATCATTTAAATATATTCCCCAATATTAGATCACTTATTATCTATGAGACACTTACAAATTCACCTGTGGACATGACAAATAACGTCTCAGCTCCCATGGACCTCTGGCAAGGGAAGGCCAACATTAAACCAGTATGTAAATAAATTGTTAGGACTTTTCTGAGGAGTAAGAATAAAAACAATAAAAATGGCCAGGTAGAGATGGAAAGTCTCTACTTTCTTGGGATTTTCAGAACATATCTCTCCAGCAAAGCTGTATTTGAGCTGAGATAAAAGTGTTGATAAGGATTTGCTGTTGAAATCAATTCCAATTGATGGCAACCCATATCTGTCCACCAGAGGAGAAGGGTACATGATCGAGGTTTCAATGGCTGACATTTCTGGAATTAGATTGACAGGACCTTTTCTAAGGCACTGGAGGGACTTGAGTCTCTAAACTCTGAGTTAGCAGCTAGGCCTAACCACCTATAATTAAGCTGTAGCCATGTAAACATTCAGAGTAAGAGCAGAGTGAAACAAAGAGCCAAACAGGACGCAATAATTGAGGGCTTTAAGAAATAGGAAAGCATTTTTAATGCAGCAGAACCATATCAGAGAGTGCTAATAAATGGGTAAGGAGCCTGGTGGTTCTGTGGGTTAAGCATTGAACTACAAACCACCCAGTCAGCAGTTTGAGCCCACCAACTGCTCCATAAAAGAAAGATGTGTCTGTCTATTCCCATAAATATTTGTAGTCTCAGAAGCCCTAAGCAGCATCATTCTGAGTCAGAATCTATTTGATGATCATGATTTATTTATTGGTTTTTAGCACATTGACTATATATCTGTTATCAGCTGGTAGAATATTAAGCAATCACAAATTAGAAGGCATTTCCTGTGCTCAAGAGAAGATTCACCTGTTAGCATTAGTTATAATAGTCATTCTTTACACATGCTCCACCAAGCCCCTTCGCCTTTTGGAACTTGAGTCATCAGTAATGCTATTCTATTGCCTCTTAGCATGTGTTGCCTTATTTATCTGACAAAGTGTAGTGCTGTAGTGGCTTGTGTTTTCTTTTGATGCTGGAAGCCATGCCAACAGTATTTCAAATACCAACAAAACCCTCACAGTAGGAAGTTTCTAAAAGAACTTCCTGAATAAGACAGACTAGCAAGGAGGACCTGGCTATCTACTTCCAAAAAGATTGTCCAGTGGAAACGGTATGAACAGCAATAGAACATTGTCTGATATTTATGATGAGGAT
>NW_022103907.1:6939768-6956293 GCF_000313985.2 Echinops telfairi | reverse complement strand
GGCAGTGTCCTCCTGTGCCTGACTGCCTCACAGTTGACTCCCACCTGAGTTTCCGGAGCTCTGCTAGCTGCTGGAGCAGGCATCCCTGACACTGGTCCCTTTCCACTGGTCCTTCCAGAGCTGCTCGCCAGAGTGGAAACTTCCAAATAGAGAAGTTTCTGTAGTCTTCCTCTATTCTCCTTCGGATAAGCTCGATGCAGCATTTCGTGACTTCAGCAGTGAACAGCGATAGCACAAGTTTGCTCTTGGCTTTGGCATTTACTAATTTGTTGATTCGGACAGTATTGGCAAACAAGCACATGGTTCCTGGCCTGAAGAACTCTTGTTCCATCCCTTTCCATCTTCCCTCCTTTCTATCAGTTCTCAGCATCTTGAAAGGTGGATAGATGGTAGCTAGATGCAGAAAATGGCTTATGGTAGACGTGTGATGAAGGACTGAGAAAGCAGGCCATCAGTGATGGGGCTGGAGCTAGTGGACACAGAGGTCACAGCATAGTTAAGGACATAGGTTACAATGAAACATACTGCGACTAAAAGGAGCTAAGCTTTTCCCTGTGAGAGGGGATTTCGAAACAGTAAAGAGGAAAACTCGAAAGATGCTTAAGGCGTTGATTATGACAGTGCAGCTAACTGCCTGTAAAGGTTCTCTCTAGTCGCACTGAATCTTTTTTGTAAAAGCAGTTTACCTCGAATCTCGTTTTTTGGTGATGGCCAATTTAAGAGAACATCATAAGGCTGTGAAATGTTGCTTACTGCTCAGGAAAAATGCTGCAGAAACTGTTGTGATGTTGAACACAGCTTAGAAAGACAAGGGAAAAACTCAAGTGTATGAATGGTTTTCTCATTTTAAAAAAGGTGAAATGTCGATTGATGACAGACCTCATTCTTGACCTCCGTCAACTTCCTGAACAAACAAAAATGTGGACAAAAATGTCGACCAGTAGTGCATTTGGAGTTCATTCCACCAGATCAGACTATTAATCAAACTTTCTATTTAGAGGTTCTGAAAAGATTGCATTAACAGTGTGTGACAGTAAAATGTGCTTTATACAATTGATGTATGTATGGATTGTGATAAGAGTTGTATGAGCCACCAACAAAATGATTCTTTAAAAAACATACAACTTTCCTCTACTTCTTAAATGCTTCCTCCCCCGACCCACCTCCACCCCCACTATCATGATCCCAATTCTACCTTTCAAATCTGACTAGACCAGAGGATGTACACTGGTACAGATAGGAACTGGAAACACAGGGAATCCAGCACAGATGATCCCTTCAGGACCAGTGGTGGGAGTGGCGATACCGGGAGGGTAGAGGGAAGGTGGGGTAGAAATAGGGAACTGATTACAAGGATCTACATATAACCTTCTCCATGGGGGATGGACAGCAGAAAGGTGGGTGAAGGGAGACATTGGACAGTGTAAGACATGACAAAATAATAATAACTTATAAATTATCAAGGGGGCATGAGAGAAGGGGTGATGGGAGGGAGGGGAAAAATGAGAAGCCGATACCAAGGGCTCAAGTAGAAAGCACATTTTAGAGAATGATATTGGCAACAAATGTACAAATATGTTTGACACAATGGATGGATGGATGGATTATGATAAGATTTGTACAAGCCCCCAATAAAAAGATTTAAAAATTTAAGAACATTGTCTGATAAAAGCAAAGATGATCTCCTTAGCTGGAAAGTCACTCAAAATACAACTTGGGAAATGCTGCCCATCAAAGTCATCGACTTTAATGAAATGAGTGGAGTAAAGCGTTGAGGACCTTCATGTGCTTATGTGCCACGACTGAAAATGAGAAAAACAGCTACAGACATCTGCTAACCATTGGACTATGTAATATATGAAATATAAATCTAGGATCATTGGAAGTTGTCAAAAATGAGATGGAACACATAAATGTCAGTATCTGTGGCATTGGTGAGCTGAAGTAGTCACTGGCCATTTTGAATCACAGTTGTACATAAACAAAGAGTAGCCAGAAGTTCAAACTGGATTCAGAAGAGAACATGGAGCAATAGAGACCCCTGCTGCTGTTACGTGGCTCTTGGCTGACAACAGAGACTACCAGACAAGTGTTTACCTGCGTTTTATTGACTATGCAAAGTTATTAATCCAACTGTGTGGATCATAAGAAATTACTGATTACATTGCAAAGAATGGGAATCCCAGCATACTCAATTGTGCTCATGTGAAACTTGTACACAGAACAATGGGATACTGCGTGGATTAAAATCAGGAAATATGTGTGACAGGGTTGTATTCTTTCATCATCATTTTTCAATCGCTAGGTTGAGTAAAATACTCTGAGACACTGAATCCCATGAAAAAGAACGTCGGGTCAGAATTGGAAGAAGATTCATAGACAACCAAATGTGGTTGCTAAAAGCAAAGATGATATGAAAAACTTACTGAAGAATATCAAAGATTATAACCTTCGGTATCAATTACACCTCAACATAAATAAAACCAAAATGCTCATGACTGGACCAATAAAGAAAATATTGACATTGTCCAGGATGTATTTGACGTGGATCCACAGTCAACTCTCGCGGAAGCAAAAACAGTATACTGCTTTGGGTAAAAGACCTTGCAAAATGACTCTGGATAGGGTTCAGAACCAAGAACATCACTGCGAGGACTTTGCCTAAGTCCGAGCCTTTTCAAGTGCCTTTTCAATGACAAAGACCGTGAATAAGGAAGATGCAGGTTGATGCAATGGAATTATGGTGCTGGTGATAATAATGAATACACCGTACATTGTCAGAAGAAAGAGAAAATCTGTGCAGCTAGAATGCTTTCTTTTTTAATCATTTTATTAGGGGCTCATACAACTCTTATCACAATCCATACATACATCAACTGTGGAAAGCGCATTTGTACATTCATTGCCCTCATCATTCCCAAAACATTTCCTCTCCACTTAAGCCCCTGGCATCAGGACCTCATTCTTTCCCCTCCCTCATGAGCCCTTGATAATTTATCAATTATTATTTTGTCATATCTTGCCCTGTCCGACGTCTCCCTTCACCCACTTTTCAGTTGTCCGTCCCCCAGGGAGGAGGTCACATAGAGTTCCTTGTTTTTTAGAATGAGGACAGGGAGACTTTCTCTCGCGGACTTTAGACACGTCCCTAGGGGCAAGTGGTCCCTTGGGAAGGATCTCGTGCTTGGTAAAAGACAGTGTCAGAAAACAAAAGGAAAACCCTAAAGAGGATGGATTAATAGAGTAGATGCAACAATGGCACAAGACAGGATGATGTTTTAGTCTGCTGTACATAAGCAACCTTGAGTGAGAGACCATGTACTGACACCTACGAAAAGCATGTGTCAGTCTTCACTCATTCAACCCAGAGGTCCTTCCAGGATGCCTGTCTATTGATCAGACGGTCCTAGGTGATGCCGTCTGTTTCCAGGAGGAAGGGCAAGTCTACCTCGTGCCTGATTCCTTACTCCATGATGCCTTTGGGGAAGAGAGAGAAATTCTTTTTGGATAATTTCTAAAATAACAACATTCTGGGTTATTTGCAAAAAAGCAAAGCTAAATAAGACAATGTCTTTGCAATTTTTGAGGTTATAATGTATTCATCTCTAGGACTCTACAATGCAATCATTAAGATTTAGTGCAAAGCAGTTCATCATAGATATATTTGTACTTTCTTGACTACATTTCTCAAGTCATGATTAATTAGAAATCCAAAAATTATACTGGTATTCTGATATATGCTATAAATTATTCTTATTTTATCACACATACACATTGATCAAAAACTCACTATATAATTGTAATAACTAATATTTTAAAACTGTACTTCTTTGATGTTTTCCATGGGTTTTTTTTTCCAATTTCAAATTCATTGCTGACAGTAATTAAAGATAAAACACTCAACAACTCTGGAAGATCACATTTGTATTTTTAGGACAGTTTTCTCTCTATTCCTCCAAACTTTGAGAGGAGTTGATTGCAAATAAGGCGTAGCTTGCACATTCATTTTTCACGATAAGAATTCGTTTTCAATTGATGTCAAAAGGGAGTGTGCATTTTGATCGCAGGGTTAGTCCTGCATGTGGATTGTATAGAAAGAAAGGGACGATCCTAGTAGAAAAGGAAAAAGAAAGGGACTGGGAGGATAGAGTACAAGGTTAATCATCCAAATGTGGATCATCGGGGAAAAAAAGGTAGACTATATGATTCCATAGTCATGGCTCAGATTTAAGAAATAAGCATCATGATGATTTCTTCCAGATAGATTTTCACACATATAATAACTATGATGGGATAAAAGAGAGAGAGAGATTTAATCCTAAAAAGGAATCTTACTGGATGAAGACCTAGGGAAGAAAGGAGAGCCCTGGGTGTGGAGGTGCCGCTGTTGTTGGATAAACTATGACTGACTGTTGCAGGTTTGTCCCCCCAGCTCTTCAATTCAGGGCTCTCCGATGGGGATTTTCCTCAAAAACAGGCCCCTGGAGTCCTGCTTGTCCTTTTAGTGCAAGATATCCTATAAGACATTTTTCTGTTGTAAAGCTAACAACTCCAAAAACATTATGCTGTGCCATGTAAGTCTATGACACCAGAACCAGTATATATGATTCACTTTAACAAGAGATAAGCAGTCCATTGCTGCTGCTGTCAGATTTCTTGGAGTCGGTTCTGACGCATAGTGATCCAGTGCACAGCAGAGCCAAATACTACTCCTCTGTCCTGTGCCATCCATTCAGCAGGCTTCCTTGGTTTGATCTCACTGTTGCAGGTACTGTGTCAATCCATCTCATTGAGGGCCTGCCTCTAGTGCGCTGCCTCACGACTTCACCCAGCTTGACGTACTTCTCCAAGAGCTGGTATCTCTTGACAGCATGTCCAAAGTATGCAAATGGAAATCTCACCATCCTTTCCCCTAAGGAGAACGCTGGCCATACTTCTTGCAAGATGGATCGGTTGGTCCTTTGAGCAGTCCATGGTACGTTCAATGTTCTTCACCAGCACCACCATTCAAACGCATCAATTTTTCCACATCCTTCCTTATTCAAGGTCCAACTTGCACATGCATGTGAGGCCATTGAAAATGCCATAGTCTGGGTTAGACACACCTTCGTCCTCAAAGTAAAACCCTTGTTTGTCAATAGTCTAAGGAGAGCTTGTGCAGCGCATTTACTTATAGCAACTCAGCTCTGCTGCCATCAGCATGGCTCTGGCAGCCAAGCAAACAAAATCCTTAACAACTTCGAGCTTTTATTCATTTATCATGATGTGCTGAGGATTCTGGTCTTTACATTCAGTTTTACTTCATCCGGAAGGCTGCAGTCCTGGGTCTTCATCAGCAAGTGCCTCAAATGTTCCCCACATGGTGCAAGCAAAGTTGTATCATCTGCATATTGCAGATGTCCATACACTCCTCCAATCCTGAGGCCACATTCTGCTTCCTATAATCTGGGTTCTCTGATTTTTTTCTTAGTTTACGGGTTGAATAAGTATGGTGAGAGGATGGACCCTGATTCACACCTGTCCTGATCTTAAACTATGTAGTATTCTCTTGTTCTGTTCACATAACTGCCTCTATATACAAGTTCCTCATAAGCACAATGAAGTCTTCTGAAATTTCCATTCTTCTCAAAGTTATCCATCGTTTGTTATGATCCACACAGCCGATTGCCTTGGCGTAGTCAATAAAACACAAGTAAACCCCTTTCTGGTGTTCTCCGCTTTGAGCCAAGGCCCATCTGACATCAGCAATGGGAACCCTGTTCCACGTCCTCTTCTGAATCCAACCTGGACTTCTGGCAGCTCCCTGTCAATGCATTGCTGCAACCAGTTTGGGATGATCTTCAGAAAAATTCTAGTTGCATATGATATCAATGATATTTTTCTATAATTTGAGCATTGTGTTGAGTCCCCTTTCTTTGTAATGGGTACAAATATGGATCTTTTCCAGTCAGTTGGCGAAGTGACTGTCTTCCAAATTCCCTGGAATAAACAAGTAAGTGCTCCCAGTGCTTCATCAGCTTGTGGAAGCATTTCACTTGGTATTCCATCAATTCTTGGAACCTCGTTTTGGGTTAATGTTTTCAGTGCAGCTTTCAATTCATCCTTTTAGCCCTTTGGGTTCTTGCTCATAGGACACCTCCTGCAATGGTTGAATGTCCGCTAGTTCTTTTTATTACAGTGACCCTGTATATTCTTTCCATCTTCTTTTGATGCTTCCTGCATCGTTCAATATTTTCCCCATAGAATCTTTTTAATACAACTTGCGTCTTGAGTTTTTTCTCGAGTTCTTTCAGTTTAAGATGTTCTGAGTATGTTCTCTCCCTTTTTTGTTTTCTAACTCTCGGTTTTGCACTTTTCATCACAATATATGACATTGTCTTCTCTCGGTGGTTTTGCAATTTCTATTCGGCTCTTTGGCTTCATCATTTCTTCCATTTGCCTTAGCAATATTATACACACTGTATAAGTAAATACAAACTTTAATAATTTTTAACCAATGTATTTTCATCTCATTGATCCCCTATCTCCTCTAAAATAACCTATAATCTGCATTTTTACTATAATCAGAGATCTCTTCTCCTTGAAGACTCCAGTGGTTGAAACCAGTCACTACTCTCCTAGGAAATATAGGTGATCTTCATTATTGATGGATTAAATATGTGTGAGTTGACCTACTCATTAAAAGTTATTTCTCGTCTCCAAGTCCACACATGCAGAACTTCCAAAGTATGGTGTGCATATGCATACACAAACATTTTTTATTCACCTCGTGAGTACATTCATAGTTAAGATTGAGCAGGGCCGGTTTGACATAAGCTATCTAGACTAAACAAATGTGAGACGAAACTAGATCAGTGCTTACTAAGGACAGGAATGAGGGTGGAAAGAGAAGTTATTAGTTAAGGATCAATGATTATCTGTTTATAATGGTAGAAAACTTGATAATGGATATGATTGTACACATCAATTAGGTAGTAATCGTCACTGATAGACATGTTGTAACACAAATTTGGAATCAGTAAATTTTGTGTTATATATTTACAACATTAAAAAATAAATAAAGTAAGCGTCTTAAATCAGGACTGTAGACTTAAATTACAGAACTGTTCAACAACCAGATGCACAAAACTGAAGAATGTGAGGCCTTACTGAAGCCCCACTCAACACTCAATGCCATTGAGTTGATGCTGACTCATAGCGACGCTGTAGGACAGGTGGGACCGCCCATGGTAGTTTCTGAGACAAAGTGCAGGCAAAATTCTCTTCAGAACAACGAATCCTGTGTGGTTTCCAACCATGAATGGTATCCTTCATGCTGTATCTTTTACTATGCTTATCCAGTCTATATGCTGAGCAAAAAACTCTGAAACCTGGATTTTATGAAAAAGAATGCCACAGGAAAATTGGAGGAAAACTTACTAACCACCTAATACATGCAGACAATATAGCTTTGCTTGCTAGAAGGGAAGAGGACTTGAAGCACTCGCTGATGAAAAATCAAAGACTACAGTCATTACTATGGGTTACCACTCAACGTAAAGAAAACCAGAATTCTAGACCTGGGTCAATAGACAGCACCATGATAAACGGGGGAAATTTGAAGTTGTCAAGCATTTCATTTTGCTTGGATCCACTATCAGCTACATGGAAGCAGTAGCCAAGAAATCAAACATTGCATTGCATTGAACATATCTGCTGCACAAAACCTCTAAAATGTTGAGGAGCAAGGATGTCGCTTGGAAGACCATGGTGCTCCTGACCCATGCCATAGTGTTGGGCATGGAATAAGGGAGACTAAAGAGTCGATGCACTTGAATGATGGTGCTGGTGAAGGATAATGAAAGTACCGTGAACTGCCAGAAGAGCAAACAGATGCCCTCTGGTACAGCCAGAATTCTCCCGAGACACAAGGATGGCAAGGTTTTCGCTCTAGTACTTTGGACAGATAATCAGGAGACCAGCTGAAGTTCGGTAAAGTAGAAGGGCAGCACACATAAAGAGGAAGATTGTCAGTGAGATCAATTGACACAGTGGCTGCACGGTGAGGATGGCCCATGTCCAGGCAGTGTTTGTTTAGCTGTACAGAGGTTGGGCATGATGGCCCCTCAGCGTCACAGTCAGAGTCACCCTGGAAGACAGAGTAGAATGACCCCATAGATCAGTGGTTCTCAAACTGTGGGTCGCGACCCCTTTGGGGATTGAACGACCCTTTCACTGGGGTTGCCCGATTCATAATAGTAGCAAAATTCATAGCGGTTATGACGTAGCAACAAAAATAATGTTATGGTTGGGGCTCATCACCACATGAGGGACTGTGTGAAAGGGTTGCGTGCGGCATTAGGAAGATTGAGAACCATGGCCCTAGAGTTTTCAAGTCTGTCATCTTTCCAGAAGAAGATTACCACCGCTTTCTCTCACAGAGCACTCTTGTGGGTTTGAACTGCAGGCCTTTCAGTTAGCAGCCAAGCATGTACCAGGAATCACCACGTCACTGATGTTCCTTATATCGCACTTAGTGCAATGCAAGCCCTTTTCTATGCATGGCTCTCTCTCCCTTCACTAATTAGGAAACCCCTCGAGAGAAGGAACCATTCTTTATGCGTCTCCTTCCTTTTATCCATGACTAATGCTGTGCTTTGCGCGCTGTGGGTATTGAATAAACGTGGTTGACTGAACCCCCAGAGAAAGAAAATCTACTGTTGAAATCCCTTACTGAGAGTGTGATAGATTAATGTAAGCCATATTGATTGCCATACCCATTAGAGCTCCCAGCAAGCCAGGGCATTTCCTGTGGACAAATAATTGAAATGGCCCAGTCACAAGGAAGCAGGGGAATGAGATAGCCTTTTCTCTCAGCAGAAGGCTGCTAGGACCGTTCTCCTAAAAGACTGCCTCTGTGTGTACAATCACTTCAGTATTTGTAAATGGCCAAGAAAAATGTGAAGGGGTAAACCATCGATTGTCACTTGTCAAACCAGAATCAGATGGGACCTTAAAGAGCTAGAGTCCCAGACGCTTCCATAGACGATTTCGTTCAAAGGATGAACAGCATGACCCTCCCACCCCCTTCCTTGGGTCCCTTTTCTTGTTGAGAAGAACAAACATAAGGAAGGGAGAAGGGAGCAAAGAACAGCTAGCAGTCGTACATTAAGAGAGATACAGGCCTTGATCAAAGGGGGAAAGAAACCGGGCATGTTCATCTCTAAAAGGACCCTTACTAAGAAATGTTACCTTTTTCTCTCCATAAATGTTGGAGACAGTGTTACTCAGCCCTAGCCTGAGCCCTTTTCTGTCCTGTCTACGGAATTTAAGGCAAAAGGTAAATCCACTTAAAGACGACATCTCTCTGGCCAAGCTAGACCACTAAAGAGGCATTCGAGTAAATGAACACTCATCCTAATGTTGTTGCATGACCAGAGTGTTGTTCATGCTGCTGATTCCATGTGAAGCCTCACAAGGAACCTTTGAGTTGTTACTGTCAGGAGCCTGGAGAATTTCGTGTTCCTATTGACAAAATCAGTGTCACTGACCTCGATAAATAATAAGCAACGGGGATTCCAGGATGTTCTTTCAGTGAAGAACCTCCTGGCGCAAGTGGTCAATGTCTTGCTTCTTGAGAAATCAACCTAAAACTTAAATAGAACCTGGGATTGGCATCGAGTATGTTTATATTTTGAATGTTGATTAAATCTCTGAGTCCCACAGGCTCTTCCCCAGAAATACAATTCAAATGCATGGATTCTTCTTCAATCTTCCTTAACGTCTAACGTTCACACACATAGGAGGCGATTGAAGATAGCCTGGTTTGAGTCAGACATACCTTAGTCCTCAAGTAAAATTGCTTTTCAACACTTTAAAGACATCTTGTGTAGCAGATTTACCCAATCAGTGTGCCCTTTGATCTCTTGACTGCTGCTTCTGTCAGCAAAATAAAACCCTTGACAATTTCGGTCTTCTCTCTTTATCATGGTGTTACCTATTTGTTACCTAGTTGGGAGGATTTGGGTCTTCTTTTCAGGGACTTGTAATCCATACTGAAGGCTTAATTAATTAATTCTGTAATTCTGGATCTTCATCAGCAAATGCTGCAAATCCTCCACATTTTCAACAAAGTTATATCATCTGCATATCAGAGATCGTTAATAAAGCTTCCTTTAATCCTGACATCACTTTCAGAGATTATTCACCTTCTTTGCCAAATTATTTGCTTAGCATACAATTCAAATAAGTGTGGTGTGATGACATAACCCTAATGCACACCTTTACTAATTTTAAATTAGGTTCTTTTAAATCCTTTGTCCTTGTTAAGCAAATGCCTCTTGCTAGGTACAATTTCTGAAGGAATAATCAAGTGTCCTGGAATTCCCATTTTTCTCAACATTATCCATATTCTTTTATGATCCACACAGCCGAATGCCTTGGTATGTGTACTCAATAAAACACAAGTAAACCTCTTTCTGGTGTTCTCTGCTGTGAGCCAGTTTCCATCTGGCATCAGCAATGATTTCCTTGCTCCATGTCCTCTTCTGCATCCAGCCTGCTCCTCTGGAATCTCTCTGTCAACAAAGCTCTCCATCAACGTGCTGCTGCAACATTTGTTAAAAGATCTCCAGCAGAATATTACTTGTATGTGATATTAATGATATTGTTCTATAATTTGAGCATTCTGATGGGCCACCTTTCTTTGGAATGGGTACAAATATGGATCTCTTCCAGTCAGCTGTCTAAGTAGCTGTCTTCCAAATTTTCTGCCCTAGAGAAGTGCTTCCAGTGCTTGATCAGATTGTTGAAACATTTGAATTGCTGAACCGGCAAATTCTGGAGCTTTGTTTTTGAGTAACACTTTGAGGGCAGCTTGAACTTCTTCATTCAGTAGCTCATATGCTGCCTCTTGAAATGGTGGGAAGTTGACTAATTCTTCTTGGTACCCCTGTGTGTTCTTTGCATCTTGCTGCTTGCATCATTCAATATTTTACCCATAGAATTTTTCACTCTAGCAACTCGGGGCTTGAGCTTTTTCTTGAGTTCTTTCAGTTAAAATATGCTGGGTGCGTTCCTTCTTTTTGGTTTTCTAACTTTGGGTATTTACACATTTTTTCAGAGATGATAAAGTGCAGGTATATCCTTTGCATTCCAGTGCTCTGCCCCCAGGGTGATATCATCCACTTTGGAAATCAATGTTATGTTCAAAGACTTTGGGATTCAGCCCATTGGCACCAGTTTGCCAAAACTTTATACCTAATAGTTTGTTGCGTTTGGAAAATCAGTTGTTTGCATGGCACGTGTAATCAGGGTTCTCTCTAAGGTAGGCAGCCACCCAATGTGAAAATCACAGATTGACATCCCTTACTCTCTTTTAAGGCTCGTCTGTGCAACAGCATATGCTAAGCAACCACATTAATATCAATTATGTACATATGAATAATTAGATGGAACTATGCTTGTAACATTTATTTATTCATTTCATAAAATTCATGATACTTTTGATGAAATACATTTTTATTCCCTTGCATTTTTTACTTCATAAACAATAATATAGAGAAAGTGTCAAACAACCAGAAGGTGACACGATGCCTTTCATTTCAGCTTTGTGTTACACCCCTAGCTCCCATGAGATAGTATGATTGAATGATGCCATTCCAAAGAATGTCCAAAGAGCTAAAAATATTGTCAGAACAATGACTGTAAGTTCAGTAGAAGTGGAAAGGGGCTGTTCAAGGATGAACCTAATATGTTCAGAGAAAAGTTGCCTAACTTTCTAATCGATCAAACACAATGACTATTGTCTAATTAGCCTACCTCTAAAGAATGGGATCCTTCTCCTACAGTGAAAAGGTGGGTAAGGATAAATCACATAACCAATGATGCTTGGATAAAAGCAAAGAATGTTGTACGTGAGGATACCAATCAAGAAACAATAAGGAAACATCTTAAATAAGTTTTATTGCCTTTTGTCAGGTATTATTTAACGTGTCATTAATGTTTGGAAACTCTTATGATCTAGTTTTGTGTAGCTCTTTTATTGTTCTTATTTAAGTATTAGCTGTATGAAATAATAAACTATCTTTGGCTAGTCTTTTTTAAAACTTAAAATGGTCATTAGGGCAGCGAACTAGTTTTAAGGTAGTATTTGAATCCTACCACTGGTGAAATGCATGGTTGCTGTCTGCTCAGTAGGAACATTTCCCTACTTTGGCAAAGGATTCAAAGTACAGCTGATTAAAGACATCTCCCTACCTCACAACTGTCTTCTCACTGGATGTAAGTAAGTGTCAAGCAAGATATACAGTCAAGGTTTCCTTATCTTACCTTGTTTTCCAGAGAAATGGCCATGACCAGAATTAAGTCAAGGCACAGTGAGGCTAGAAAAAGCTGGAGATTTCCCTACTAGCTGAATACATCCCAGTCGGAGGGCATGGCTCCAAGTTCAATTAACACACAAATCTCCATCTCGAAAAACAACAGGTTCTACCCTTTTCCTTCATCAATATGCATAGTAGTCCCTGCCTTTTTCATGAATATATGGAACTTCCTTAATTTTGCCTGCGCATAAATGCGCTTCAGTCCTTTGGGGAGATGGTGCTTTGTGAATTATCTTCCTGGCTCCTTACTCTTTAGCAAGTAAATAAGCAATGCTTTGCTGTCACTGCCCCGGCTTTAGGTTATCATTAAATAAGTACAGAGCAGACCAGTCAACCCCTTGAGTTTGGTTACTGGTTGATAAGCTCAATTTAAAATATGTGTGGAACAGATAAATTCAAATTCAAGAGTTCATCGTAGGTGGAGCAGAATAGACCTTAAATCCAAAGGTAGCACGTTTGGTAAATTCATGAGTGGAAATTGGGAGGTAAGAGTGAAGTCAGTGGTCCGAAAATTGTTACTTCACATGGGAAAAGCAGAGGACAGTTTTAAAGCATTTTGATGGATTTATTTGATATGAAGGAATAAGGTGGAGGTGGGAGAATTGTCTAGCCTGCCACTTCCTGGTACATCTGTCTTAAATTTACTGTCCCAAGTTAAAAACACATTGTCCAAAAAACATTTTTTTTAAAAAGGAGGGATTCATATGTCTCAATTTTGAAGTTACTAGTAAGCCACAGTTATCAGGAGAGTGTAGTACTGACATTAGGTTAGATAATAGAGATTAATGTAATATAATTAAGAGTCCAAAAATCAGTTCCCCCTGATTTTCAATAAAGATGCTAAGATCATTCAACAGGTAGAGTCTTTTTTTTTTCCAACAAATGGTGCTGGAACTGCTGGATATCTACTTAAAAATAATGAATTTTCACTCCTATGTCATACCATATTCAAGAAGTAAATCAAATTGATCTTTAATTGACATATAAGAGTTAAAACCTTATAACTCTTAGAAAAAATAAAGGGAATTCCTCATCACCTAGGAGTCGGCAGTAGTGTCTTAGGTCTGATACCATATATACCAAAAATACACACAGCAAAATTAAAAGTAGACACATCTGATTCATCATCATTAAAAATTTGTGCCTCAGAGGACACCCCCAAGAAAGGGAAAAGATAATATATAAAACCAAAGAAAATATTAAGTTATATATTATCTTAATATCTCATATTTTGTCATACATCTGGTAGAGGATTTATATCCACAATATATTTATATCCACAATTAAAATTCAATAATAATATGATATATGATCCAATTACAGTGGGGAAAAGATTATAATAGAGACTTCTTCAAAGAGAGGGGGGAGCGGGGAGGGAGGGGAAAAATGAGGACCTAATGTCGGGGGTTTAAGTGGAGAGAAAATGTTTTGAGAATGATGTACAAATGCGCTTTACACAATTGATGTGTGTATGGATTGCGATAACAGTTGTATGAGCCCCTAATAAAATGTTTAATAATAAAAAAAGGCATACAATTGGCAAATAAGGACATGAACAAAAGCTCTACATAATTAGTCATTAGAGAGTCAGAACCATAATAAGATACCACTCCATACTCCAGGAGTGTGGCAGTTGTCAGAAAGGGACTCTAGTGAGTGTTGGTAAGAATGGAAAGAAAGTGGACCCCTACGCATTGTTAGTAGAGATGGGAAGTGGTGCGATTGCTTAGAAAAGGAATCTGGCAAATTCACAAAAAGTTAAACAAATAGCATAAAATCCACCAACTCAGTTGTTAGTGTTATACACTAAAGAGAAAAGAAAACTCACACGTACACTTGTACGTGATGATTTATGCCCACATCATGCATAATAACCAACAAATAAAACAATCCATTTATCTTTTAATTCTTGAATAGATACGTAAAAGTGTAACCATGCAATGAGATGTTATTTGGTAATAAACAGGAATTCAGTACTGATAGATACTGCAACATGAATGGCCTTTGAAAGCATTGTGTGATGAATTCAATCCAATAACACACACTGTATCACCGCATTTATGTGTAATGTTCAAAATAGGTAAAAGTAGAAACCTAAAGAGATTTTTTTAAGTGAGTAGTAATTGCTGGGGTGATGGAGAACTCAGGAATTAGAGAGTGACTACTACGGAGTATGGACTTTCTTGGTCAGGTGAAGAAAATATTCAAAAATTGATTGTGTTTATGAATGCATGCCTAGAAACTACTGGTGTACCCTTCAAACAAGTCAATCCTATGGCATGCGAATTATACCTCAATAAACTGTCCAGCACACATTAAAGAATGCATTCTCTACTGTAGTTTTATTTCTCTAGTGATGTCTGCCAACAAATTTCAGGGTTTTCTTTCATTTGGGAAATGCATGTAGTGTTTCAAAGCCGCCTGAGTTACTCATGAGAAGTGATTGCTACATTTGACAGTACAGAGAAATGTGACGTAGGGAGAACGTAATGGCAGGTATAGATATCCTTACATTTTCATGGTGTAAATTCTCTCTGTAGAGTTAGTTCATTGAGTTAGGATATGCAGAGGAGCGAGATACAGAGGGTGTCACTGGTGTTACTGGACGATACGTGTTGGATATGGAAAATGAGAATACAAAAGGAAATAAAGAGCATGAGTTAATAAACCAACTCAATTTCTTGACCCACATATGTACAGAAAAGACCTATCTTTAGTTTAAAAAAAAATAAAATAAAAGAGACAGAGAGAGAGGGGGAATTTAACCCTGTAGATTTCCATTACCTATGTTCTCTTTTCTAGTCTCTGTCTCCATATGAAGCTATTAATAGCTTCTTTCTCTCCCTTCTCAAGTTCAGCTGGAAAACTCTTTGCAACTGTAGAGCTAGTACTTTGCCGACCAGAGTCAAATTATTAACTTCCATATCATGGAATAAACATTGAATAAATATTTCTTTGTTACGGCAGGAAATTTTAAATTTTTTTTGAAAAATTTAAATTTACTAACATAACGTTAATGTTTCTCTTGTTCATATATATCTTGCTCCCTTTAAAACTGGGAGATTCGATGGAACTTCCAATCCCAGTAAACCTTCCCAAAATGCAATGACAAAACCATACAAAATTGCGAAAAGCAGCCAGTTCAGGGCTTTCTGGAGACAGAACAAATTGAGACACATTTATTGATGAAAAGCTCCTGAACTTAAAAGAAAAATCATAGAAATCTCAAGAGTTCTCGATTGGAGCTGCTTCCAAACCCCTTTTTTCACTCTTCCTGCTCCTCCCATCCGTAGGTGGTTGACCTTGGAGTTCTTACAGGCCAGGGAGGTCCATGAGACACTAATAGCTCCACTGAGAGAAGACCATCGCTGAGTTCATAGTTCAAGGACCATTAATGCTACCTTCTTTTTTAACCTAGTCCATCATTTCTCAAAAGTGACACCATTAACATTTGGAGCCAGAGGTCGGGGGATCTGTTCTGTGAACCATAATATGTTTAGCAAAAATTCTGCCCTCTACCCGCAAAATGTCAGTAGGACGCTTTCTTCCAGATGTGACGGTCACAGTGGTCTTCCTGTGCTGCTGTTAAATGCTCTCGGTTTCAGTGGGTTCTCTAGAGAAGCGAAGTCAGTGATGCTTATTTGTATATGTATATAGAAAGAAATTTGAATGAAGAAATGGCTCCGCAGTTGTAGAAGCAGTTAACTCATCCTTTTCAAGTTCCTAAGTCAGATATTAAGCTGGAGGCTGTTTCTGATTTGAGTAGCTGGAGGGATGAGGAAAACGTTCTCTAGTGTAGTTTGACTTCCCTAGTGCTGTAGTGCTCTCTGTCAACAAATGTCAGGGTTTCCTTTTATGTGTGAAATTCATGTAGTGTTTCACAGCATTCTGAGTTTCTTATGAGACGCAGGAAGATGAAACATGAAGACCACAGGCTGGTGGATGCAAAATCGAATGAATCCAAGGTCAGCCATCTATTAATAGCTTCTGAGATTGGCAGGCAATATGGCAGGAGGTCGAATAACCAGATTCAAAATCTAGACTCAGCAGAAATGACATGCTTTTCCACAAAGTAGGCTTTAAAAGGAGCAGCCCACACCCTGAGGAGTCTCCCTCCTCAAGGCTCTGATCTACTCAAAGGGACTGTACTCTATCACAACTGC
>NW_022103907.1:6932166-6938993 GCF_000313985.2 Echinops telfairi | reverse complement strand
ATACATAAAAACTTCTTAAAATTAAATAATATGAACATAATTTTAAATTAACAAAATATTTGAATAGACATTTCACCAACAAGGATTTGCTAAAGGCTGAGAACCACATGTAATATGTTCACTTTATTAGCCATCTGCTGGGATTGTTGTCAGGTGCTTTCCAATCAAATTCAACACATAATAACACTATGAACAACAGAACGAAACACTTCCAGGTGCTGTGCGATCCCCAGAATTGTTATGTTTGCATCCTTTGTTGCAGCCACGATGTCACATCTCTTTGAAGGCCTTCCTATTTTTAGCTGATCCTCTACTTTACCAAGCATGTTGAACTTTTCCCTACTGATAACATGTTCAAAGCATGTGAGGCAAAGTCTTCACAGCCTCTCTCTCAAAGGGCATTCTGGCTGTATTTCTTCCAAAACACAGTTATATGTTCTTCTGGCACTCCATGGCATGTTTTTCCCATGACATTTTGAACACACTTCGCCAATTCACATACCCCAGTTCTTCTATGGTCTGTATTCCTTGCGTATCTTTCAAATGCATATGAGGCAATTGAAGATATTATGGCTTTGGTCAGGCTCACAAAATCAGTGCCCTTTGACATTAGGAAGAGGTCTTTGCAGTAGATTTTGCCTGATGCAGTGCATTCTTTGATTTCTTTACTACCACTTCCATAAGAAATAATTATGGTACAATCAAAATGAAATTCTCGAGAACTTAAATCTTTCCTCAGTTTACCATGATATTGTCTATTGTTCCAGTTGAGAATTTGGGGATCCTTGTTTTTGTTTTACAGTGAGATGCAATTGATAGTGAGGCTACTGGTTTTACTTTTCATCAGCAAGTTCTTCGAGTCCCCCTTGCCGCTAGCAAGCAAGGTCATTTCATCAGCATATTGCAAATTGTTAATTAGCCTTCCTCCAATCCTAAAACAGTGTTCTTCTTCATATAGTGTGATGTTCAGATTGTTTGCTCAGCACGCAGATTGAAAAACTGACTAAATGTTGAAAGGACACAAAACAGACAAACACTTTTTTCTGACTTTAATCAATGTAGTGAATTTATGGCAAATAAGCTCAATGTTTTAAGACCCTCTCCTGTTAACAAGACTCGAAACTTCCAGAAACATCTCCTGTTTTATTCTAAGAATTCACATTCTTTTGGGCTTTGTCTTTAAAACAATCTCTACTATTCTGGGGGAATAAAAAAACCTAATGAAAAGTCCATGGAATTTTAATTCAGAACTGGATGACACTCAATTGCAAAACTTTCCAGTTGTTTGACCTTCAGTATATTATTTAATTTATTTCTTTATCTGTGAAACAGTAATAATAAACCTCACCTCACAAGGCTATTGTGAATATTTAATTAGATAACCAATATAAAACAGCCCGACACAGCAGGCATTGAATAAATTATAGTTATACTACTAAAAATAAGACACGTATGTGCATTGAAAGACTTCATCAGAGCAGTAGAAAGGGAATCCAATGAGTGGGATTTTTTTTTAACCAGGGTTTAACCATGGCACGACAGCCAAGCGACTAATCTCTGAAATCGCTATCAGAAAACAATGAATAGCCCAAATAAAAAGTAAGGAACATGAACAGAAAGTTCACCAAAGATGCTATCCAAATGACCAACGAACATGAAGAAATTATCACTAGCCACGTGAGAGATGCACTAGCCACGTGATCACTAGCCACGTGAGAGATGCAAACCCAGAGATGAGACACCATCTTACACTGACAATCACAGACAAATTCAAAAGACCAGAAACTAGCAAACTCTGAAGAGGCTATGGGGCAAATAGAAATCTTATGAAAAAGATCAATATTAGATCTTTTTCTTTGAACATGTCTTTTGTTTCTCTGGTTAGGTTTAATTTTGTATAACTATAATTTGTATAGTGATAGTTATACAAATTATTTGTTTTGTATAACTATAAATTTGTACAATCTTTGTAAATGGTACAATTGTCTTGATTTCTTGGATTTTCCTCACAGCTCTCTTTGTTAGTATACAGGAATCAGATTGATTTTTGTATGATAATCTTATACTCTGCCACATTGCTGAGTATTTTTATTGTTTTAATAATGTTTGTGTTGACTCTGGGATTTTCTAAGGGTAAAATGAGATCATTGGAAAATAGTGAGAGTCTGACTTCTTCTTTACCAATATGGATTCACTTAATATCTTTTTGTTGCCCTATAGCTCTGGCTAAGACTTCCAGCACAATGTTGAGGAAGAGTGTTGAGAAGGGACATCAGTCTGGTTCCCCTTCCCAAGAGCAACATTTTCAGTTTCTCCCCATTGAGTGAGAGGTTGAACATTTTGGTTTATTTTGAGCTCTGGGTCTAGTTGTTCAAGATGCTAGGTTAAAGTGTTGAATTTAATTCTGTCTTCTTCTTATGTGTGTGCATTTATTGCAATCAATTGACCTCTGAGTACTGTTTTGGTATTCTGTGCTTGCATTCTCATTTATTCCAAGGAAGTGTTTTTAGGTCATTCCTTATGTCATCAATTACTCAGTGGTTTTAAACATTGTATTGCTCGAATTCCATGCATTTGAAAATTTTCCCTTGCTTTTCCAATATTGATTTCTCCATGAAGAACATTCATTTTTAAGAAAACAGATTGTAAAATCTCTATATTTTTTTCAATGTATTAAGGCTGGCTTTGTGTCCTAGCATAGGAGCTATTCTAGAGAATGTTCTATGTACACTGGAAAAGAATTTGTACTGTGACGCTGGATAGTGTGCTCTGTATATCCAGGAAGTTGAGTTGGTGAATTGTGTTTACCTGGGTGACTTGGTATTTCTGTATCTTTATAGAGCTTCTTTCCCAATCATCTGTCCTAAGTTCAGAGTGGATATTGAAACCTCCTACTATTGTTGTATTGTCTGTGTCTATCTTTAGTTCTGCAAGAGTTTGATAAATGTATTTCAATAGTCTTTAGATGGGCTGGTATATGTTTATTATGGTTATGTCTTCTGATTCAGTTGTCCTTTAAATCATTATGTACTGCCTTGATGTGTCTGTCATGATGGATTTTGCCTTGAAGTCTGTTCTATCAGACATTAATATTGCCATTCCTTTTGTTTGTTTATTTTGACTGCCATTTGCTTCATTTCTTTTTCCATTCTTTGATTTTTCATCCGTTTTAGTCTTTATACTTAAGGTATTTTTCTTGTAAGCAGCATATTGATGGGTCTTGTTTCTCATTCAGCCTGCTACTGTCTCTTGATTTGTACATTTAATACATTAACATTCAGGATAATTACTGATATGTGGGGGCTGGTTGCTGTCATTTTGATATGTGTTTTCTGCGGTGTTACTGGATCTTTTGTTCTTATATTTCTGTGTTGAGCACTCTTTAAAATGTGTGGATTTGGGGATCGTGTGTCTTGTATGTTTACTAAGTTTCTATCCTGTTGTTGTTTTTCTGTCCAGAGTATCCCCCTTAGAATTTTTTTTGTTGTGCTCATAATCATTTTACAAATTTCTTTAACATCTCCTTGTCTGGAAATACTCTTTCTGTTCTCTCATATTTGAGGGATAATTTTCTGGGTATAGGATTCTGGGTCGACAATTTTTTTTGCACTCATGGTTTTGCAGGGAAACCTAAGCTTATTTTTCTTGGTTCTTCTTTATAATTTACTATTCTTTTATCTTTAACTGCTGCCAGGATCCTCTCCTTTTATATTGGAAAATTTGGCTATAATCCATTATATTTCTTCTGGGTCCTATTAGAGGTTCTCTAAGCTTCCTGGATATATATTTTCTCCTCCTTTATGCTCTTAGGAAGGTTTTCTTCCAGGATTTCTTGTGCTATTCTCTCTGTGGACTTTTTGTTTCTTTTTGTGATCCTAATGAAATATATGTTTTCCTCTTGATAGTGCTGCACATAAGTCTTAGGCTTTCTACAGACTCCATTGCTCTTACTTACTATTGATTGTTTCAAGTAAAATTTTGCCGAAGATATTTCAACAATGGTTGTAATATTACATTAATAAGCTGCTGTAATAAATTCGATCCTGATTTAGAAGAGGATGTGGAAGAAAAGATATAATTGCTGATATCAGATGGATCTTGGATGACAGCAGGATATCAAAAATATGTTTGCTTGTGTTTTCTTGATCATACAGAGGCACTTGGGTGTGTTTATCATAACAAACTATAGACAGCATTGATAAAAATGAGAATTTCAGAATACTTCTTTATGCTCGTGCAAAAGCTGCAAAATGACTAAGAGTCAATCCTTGCACCAGAAGAAGGCAACACTGTATGATTTTACATCACGAAAGATTTGTGTGGGGATTGTATCTTTTCACCATATTTATGTATTATGAATGTTGAGCTAATAATCCAAGCTGTAAGAAGAAGGCCGCAGCATCAGGATTGGAGGAAGACTTATTAACAACCTCCAATATGCAGATGATACAACCTTTCTTGCTGACAGTGAGGAGGACTTGAAGTACTTGGTGATAAAGATCAAGGATTGCAGCCTTCAATATGGGTTACAGCTCAATGTAAAGAAAACCAAAATCCTCACATCTGGACCAATAGGCAACATTGTGATAAGCATGGAAAAGATTGTCAAGGACTTCATCTTGCTTGAATCAACAATCAGTGTTCATTGACACAGCAATGGAAAATCAAACGACTCATTGCATCGGCCCATTCTGTGCACAAGAACTCTTTAACATGTTGAAGAGCAGGGAGGTCATCTTGAAGACTAAAGGCTGCCTAACTCAGGCCATAGCATTTTCCATCTCCTCATATGGATACAAAGTTGGACATTGATAAGGAAGGCTGAAGAAGAATCGGTGCATTAGAATTATGGTGTTGGTGGAAAATATTGAAACTACTGTTGGTCTGCCAAGAGAACAAACAAGTCTTGGTAAAAGGATAACCAGAATGCTTCTTAGAAGGAAGGGTGATGAGACATCATTTCACAAACTTTCATTATGTTATCAGGTGACATTCGTCCCTAGACAAGGACATTCTGCTTGGTAAGGTGGACAGTCAGTGTAAAGAGAAGACTCCCAAAAGGTTGGCACAGTGGCTTCAACAAGGAGCCCAAACATAATGATTGTGAGTATGCTGAGTGATTTGGCAGTGTTTCCTTCCATTGTACATGGAGCCCTTATGTGTTGGAACTGACTTAATGGCACCTACCACCACCCATCTTCTAGTGGAAGCTTCCATGCTGTGACCATGTTTTTTCAGGACCTTTTTGAGATGAAGAGAGACTAGGAAGAAATTTTTAGCAATAGATTTTTAAAATCAGCCTATTAACAGTTACTGATCACACTCGTGTGATTCATAATCAATCACTGGGGTTGGGCAGCAGTCTGCTCTCTTGTTCTTGTTCTTTGATTGTGTCATCATGAGTTGGAGTTCATTCAACAGCAACTAACAGTAAGACTGATATCAAACTACTGCCATGCCTGCTTGCTTCTTGGCTGAATTCCTCTTATGAGGTCACTCTACTTCTGTTCTCTCTTTCCTTCTTGGGATTTCCACAGAGGCACTCGAATGATTCTTTTAAAGCATCGATTAAAGTGTAAATCAAATCCAGTAATTCCTCTGATTTAAATTGTAATTGGCTTCATAACTTAATTAGAGTAAAACCCAGATTTCTTTTTTTTTAAACCGTTTTATTGGTACTTCATCCACATGTCTTACAATTCAGTAATTGAATCATGAGATCAGTTTTCCATCGAAAATCTTATACACATTTTGTTTCTCTCTCTCTTTCTTTTTTAATACTTTTATTGGGGACTCCTACATCTCTCATCACAATCCATACACTCATTCAGTGTGTCAAGCACATTTGCACATATGCTGCCACCATCATCTTCAAAGCACTTTGTTCCCACCTGAGCCCCTGATATCAGCTCCCCATCCCTTCCCCCACCCTCCCCTGCCCGCCCTCCCTCACAAACCCTTGATAAGTTATAGATTATTATTTTCATATCTTACATCATCCTCTGTCACCCCTCACCCACTTCTCTGTTGGTCATCCCCCTGAGAAGGGCCATAGGTCAGTCCCCATGATCAATTCCCCTCCTCTCCCCTCACTTCTCCCAATCCTCCTGGCATCACCGCTCTCACTGCTGGCCCCAGGGGTCCATCCACCACAGACTCCCTGTGCTATGGGCTCTTATATGTAGCAATGTGCATGTTCTGGTCCAATCCTATTTGTAAGGTAGAATTGAGGTAATGATAATGGGGTGAAGGAAGCACCAAAGAACTAGAGGAAATTTGTGTGGTTCATCCGTACTATACTGCACCCTGACTGGCCCATTTCTTCCCTTTGACCCCTCTGTAGGGGGGTGTCCAATTGTCTACAGATAGGCATTGGGTCTCCACTCCATGGTGCCTCCATTCACTTTGGGCATGACTTTGCTATTGGTCCCAGATGCCTGGTACCTGATCCCATCAACACCTCAAGATCACAGAGGCTGGTGTGCTTCCTCCCTGTGGACCCTGCTGCTTCTCAGGTAGATAGGTGCCTGTCCATCTTCAAGCCTCCAAGACCCCAGATGCCACGTCTTTCGATAGTCAGGCATCACCAGCTCTCCTTGCCACATTTACTTATGCACCCATCTTGTCCTCAGCGATTGTGTCAGGTAAGTGAGCATCACAGAATGCCGGACTGTCAGAACAAAGTGTTCTTGTGTTGAGGGAACACCCAAGTTGAGGCCCAACGTCCATCCGCAACCCCAATTCTCAATATACAAATATGAGTACATAGTTATATTCCCCTATTACTTTCTCTCTCTCTCTCTCTCTCTCTCTCTCTCTCTCTCTCT
>NW_022103907.1:6930886-6932059 GCF_000313985.2 Echinops telfairi | reverse complement strand
CTTTTGCCTCCTGGTTTTCCTCTACCTTCTTCCACTTTTCTCTTGTCACACTATCATGCCTGGCCTTCATTAAAAACCCTGATATCTTATGGAGGCCTACTGGTCTCCATTATTTCCTGACCTCATTCCCTCCTCTCCTGCATGTTGACTGCCAGGCACACTGTCCTCTGGCAGCCTCTCTGCCAGCAACCCTCTTTCCCTGTGACTCCTTGGTGTAGTGTGGGAGTGGATGGGGCATCTAGGTTGCTTGAGCCTGCGTGATATATAATTATGGCCAGGGACACTTCTTTGAAAGCAATAAAACCACAATTTTTGGTTAATATTTATTTAGCATGAGTATAAAAATTACAACAAACCATTGACACAGTGGCAGCAACAATGGGCTCAATTATAACATTATATCATTTATTGTGAGGACAGTATAGGGCCTGGCAGCATTTTGTTCTGTTGTACAAGGTGATGCTATGAGTCAGAACGAACTCAACAACACCTTGCATCAAGAGCTTTAGAGCTCTCAAGTCTCAGGTTACTTTCTTTGGAGATCTCTTCAGCACTTTGCAAAAACACTTACATAGAAATGCTCTCTGATAGCGACCAGACTTCCTCTTCAAACAAGAATTCTCAGTTATAGTCAGCAATTCCCAGCAACTGTGGGACCCATGCATATGTGAAGCTTATATGTCATTGATTCACAGTTAGTTCACCTCTGCACAGACTTCTCTTACTCATCCCAGTCTCTGCAGAACGGCCACCATCTCATGTTAGTGGCCATCTTCTTACCCCTCTTCCTTTGTCATGACATCCCACCCCTTTGCCCTGAGATAACATATTTTGCATCACACCCTCCTGCAGTGGGGGCTCTACTGTTAGCGTGGGGATTATCTTGTCCCCTTTTTATTTGTGCCTAGCACAGTAAGCCGTACATAGGAGGGACTCCCCAAAATAGTGATTTTTGGATAAATTAAGTTAATGAATAAATGATAATTAAGCTGAAATATTACTTTACTGCTTGAAGTTCTTACTGCTTGGAAGTGCTTTTCTTTTTGGGAAATGAGAATCTGTCATACATCCTCCAAACAAAACAGATATCTTCACAAATGTGTCTATTTCTAACATTTTGAAATAAATTTACATCAACATTATTAGCAAAATAACTGCAAATGAATATATCTC
>NW_022103907.1:6920992-6930106 GCF_000313985.2 Echinops telfairi | reverse complement strand
ATTCATGGTGGCATGTGTGCAAACGTGCTTGACACATTGGAGCAATGTATGGATTGTGATCAGAGATGTACGAGTCCCCAATAAAAGTAGCTTAAATAAATAAATAGAGATGAAATTGTAAAAAAAGAAAAAATACAGCCATTGATGGAAAGTTGCACTGATTAATTTGCTTTCAGTTTCTTAAGGAAGCTATTAATTTACTAATAAATTGATGTAGTTAAAAATGACTAATAAATACAATTCTAAAACACAGCAAACTGGATTGTTCACTGTCTGCAAGGAAAAATAAAAGTAAGATTTAATTTTCAACATCCACATCATATCAATTCTCCAAGAACTCATAATTCATTCTAAAACCCTAGAATAAATATAATTCCCTTGAGCAACTGAAAATCCTGGAATCAAGAAATTCTGACTAATAATGTCTGCTTGTTATAAGGTAATGAAGCAAACGGATGTTATAATAACTTATCCTCACCGACGAGCCCAGTCCCCTGTGGGTAAGCCCTAGATAGCTGCATACATTTAGCAGATGTAAGGAAGTGGGGTTTCTTTTGTGGTTAGTTGTTTTGGTTTTTTGTTTGTTTTTAAGACAGGCTGCAGATGGAATATTAAATGAATGTCTTCAATATATGGATGAACTGTAACTGTCTCAGTACGTCAGTCCTGAGATTCATCAGGTTTCTGCCCTGGTGTCTACTGTGCCCAGGCTCATTGGGTATCTCCTGATGAGGCACTTCTTGAACTCCCAATGTTTTCCCATTGAGATCAACAATTCGCATTTCCTATAAGATGGGCTTCCCACCACCCACCCACTTATACATAACACCTTCAGAAGCTTCCTTCTCTTACCAGCTTTCTCTTATCATCATCCATTTATACTACTAACTCAGATGTCCGAATGTTCCGCAGTGAGATTATGACACAAATGAAGGCCCCAATATTAGGTAAGAAACACGACAAGAAAGTAATTCAGTAACGATGCTCAGCCCTGGCTTCTTTCTCCTTTCTCGTCTATCTGTTGTTGCTGAACAGGGTCAATCTGTAAGGAACAAGGCACGGCACATTATTTTTTTTAAAACATTTTATTAGGGGCTCATACAACTGTTATCGCAATCCATACACACATCAATTGACACAGCATATTAATTTTTTCCAGTGAGTGCATTTCAATAACTCTGCATTAGCAACTCACTGAAATACTTCAGCACCATCTACATAGACCTCCTTTCCCAGTATGAAAGACCAGGAGTTATTTTCCCACTCCCACAAGCTAGGCTTTCGGCTAGTTCTCAAAATGTGTAGGTTATATGCGCTTTTTCAATTCCAAAACCTCAATTACAAGCCAAAGCTTAGATAAGAAGGGCTTTCAGAAAATAATAATGTAGGTGTCAGGCTGAATCCCTCTAGGGAGCTTGGAAGGGTACATCTTTGTGCTGCCTTTGACCAAAAAGATGCAACATGCTACCCTGCTTTCTAAATTTAGTCCTTTCTTCTTGGACAGCTGTACGACTTTATCTGGTGGGACTGAATATGTTGTAAAGGCCTGGAGTACACCAGGTCTGGATAAAGGGTGATCTGGATTCTGTCTACCAAGCTTTGATAGTATCCCTAAAGTTAAGGGATCACCATTGTCAAACTGCCAACCCTCAGATAACTCTATAAATGCTCTAAAACTTACAGTCACATTACTGAAATTTTCCCATTTCATGTCAGTGCTTTGGCCTTAGGTAAACCAAGATTAAATCTGAACAACAGCAAACACAGATGGTGCACAGAAGCTGCCAGGCTGGTTTGGGGAGATTTTCCTGGAAAATAGAGTTTGAAAAACAAAAACAAATTTTAAGCTAAAACCATATCAACTCAAAATAGTGGTCTTCTCTTTAGGATATGAGGACTAGAGATTCCATTCTATTCAGAGAGGTGATTGCACATAATTGTGAGCCCAGAGATAGATTGGCCTTCATATAATTCTCAGCTTTCTGATATCAGCTTGTGCTACCAATTATTATTTTTCAAATGGCGATAGGAATTTTTTAATGTAAGGCCTGTGGGATCTGTATTCGGCTCCAAGCAACAACGCAATGTCAGCCTGAGAATTGGCTCAGAGCAGTCAGACTGGATGTTGTTGTAAATTGAAATCTTGCCCTGGCTACAGAGTAGTCTAGAAAATCAGAAGTTAACTAGCGTTAAAGAATCACAAATTAAATTATCACCCCAAAAACTAAGGTGGAAGAACGTCAGGGAACTATAATTAAGTCAGATGTACAGCTTTGTTTTCCTATAAAAGAGGCAGCTTAAAATCGAGTGCTGGTGGCTAAAGGGTAAGGAATTTGTATCCAGTTTGCCACTCAGTTGGAAGCAAACAGGCAAAAGCAAGGCAAAAATTCAACCTCCCAGCCCCTTCCCTACATATCTGCCCAGGAAAGTGTTCTCACTGACTAACGGCCCTTGGTCAACATTCTGCCCCCCTGGCTTTAGTCCTGGCACAGCCACATTGCTAAAAAGCCATTTTAACACCGGAAGATTGTTGTGATTTGTCCTGGTATTCGCTTCTCACAGAAAAATATCTTGCTTTTATTCATACTGAGCTTTCTTTCTTTCTAATTTTCTAATGCCAGGGCACTGAATGGAGCTTTTGAAAAAGCAAAGCCAAGAAGGAATCAATGGCGAAAATCAACTAATGGCCAACAACAGTAAATGCTTGGTGTGCACAATAGCCAACTGCACACGGAACAAGGAGGAAGGCTTATGTGCTCATCCGGAGAGTCCTGCCCAGTGACGAGAAGGGGAAATGGCAGTGTAAAAGGAGGGAGTGAGGAATTTCCCTTCCGGTGTTTCTCTGTACTCACCTCCCACGTGCCCTTCTTCCAATTCCTTCCTGAGAAGCTGGGCAAAGGTTCTCTCTGAACTTCTTTTGGAGAGGATTGAGAAAATGGGCTTGTTTGCTTGTTTGTTTGTTACTGAAGTTTACCAGTTGTGTGGGCTCAAATTGTGTCCCCCAGCAGTAAATTGGAGTTCTCACCTCCATACCTGTGGATTTAATCTAATTCAAGAATAGTGCTGTCTTTGTTATCGTCATGAGACCATACTAATGTAAGGTTTGGCATAAATCTAATGCCTTTTGAGACCTAAAAAGAGTCGGTTCGCTAAGAAAGCACAAATAAGGATACCATAAGTGTCAATGGGCATCCCCAAGAGACAGAGGTACACCAGGGCTAGGGAAATGGAGACAGGGCCAACAGAGCAAGAGCCTTCCCCTGGAGCGAATGCCACCAATTCAGCCTTTCAGCCTCGAGAACCGGAGAAAATAAAATTCCATTATTAAAGGACACTTACTTCTAGTATTTCTGTTAAAGCAGTAGTATGGAACCGAGACACACCTAATGCAAGAGTGGTGGAAAATGCATCTTCTTATCACACATTCGTGGTGAAACACTCCGGTTTGGAAACAGCCTACAACCTATTTCCTTCCTGGCTCAAGGTCCATGAGCATTAGCTTTGAGTTCTTTTCTTTGTGGCTCCGAAATGAAGCCGGATCTGGGAGAGTTGGGGAGAAAGCAATGCCCAGCAGGACCGACATATAAGAAGACCGTGCGAGAAACAGACTAGAAAATCAAGTATTGACAATTAGCTATGGTTACAGAAGCTAAGTAGAAGATGCGTGAGGGACAAAATCAGATATTTGGAAGGAAATTTTTGGTTGTTAATACAATAAGTCCTCTTGGGGACCTTCTGCATAAATAATGAAACCATGCCAGGTCCTGTGCGATCTTCAGGATCCTTGGTGGGTTGAAGACCATTGCTGAGGTCATTGGCTTAGCCCTTACTCATCACTCTGACCTTGCACAAGCCAGTGTAGTTCTAAATCTCCTCTTGAAAATAAGGACAGTAAAACCAACCTCATATCGTAGTCATGAAAATGAACTGCAGAATCGTTTTCTTCAGTACAGAGTTTTCTGTGATCCTGTGGCTGTTAGTAGTATTGGGATGATTACTGTTATTAGCAGGGAGACTGGTTCTGAAGAAGGAGAACATAAAAGTCTTCTTCATAGTTTACTCAAACACAGTCTCATAGTTTCATAGTTGTAAAAGTATGAAGGACAGAAAACACAAGACCTATTTTGTGTGACTTCCACAGAACATTTTCAAAGTTCATAATTTTTTAGCATCGAATGTGGTGAAAAATATGTAAAACTCTCCATGTGGTGAAAAACATGAATGTGTCTACAACAGATTAGTAAATTAGTCCAAGTCAGCCCACACTTACCTGTTTTGAGGGGGTTATCCATTCTCTGTCTGCTGTCCCAGAAAACATTTCTGGTTCTTTGTGCCCTATTTTAGATACAATTCATGGGATGATCTTGGCTCAGCATAATCTCTCATTCCATTCTTTCAGGCATAAGGTCCCCAAGAAGATTCATTATATTAATAACAACAAACTTCCTTCCAAATATCTGTTTTTGCCCCCTCACTCATCTTCTTCCACTTAGCGCCTGTCTGTGCCTTCAGATTGTATTCCAGGTGTCATTCAACACATCAGATCAACCCAAAATATCTTAAGACTTCACCTGGGAAAAAATATTTTATCTGTGGAAGACAATGTGTAGAATTGGTGTTTAGATATGCTTTCCTTCTTTTTTTAAGCCCTTCGTCATCACATTAGTATATTATGTCAGTGTCTCTGCTTCATTGTGCCAATTGTTTTCCATTTTTACCAGGTCAGGTTCCATCCTTTACCTTGGTCTGTGCTCCAGGGGACCTGAATCCCCTGCCTTTGGGATTTTACTTTGAGACATTGAAGAAGATCTTACAGTTAAGCGACAGAGAGAGAGGTTCGGGTATTTTGATAGTTTTCCCCATCATCCCCTAGTTTAGAGTCACAGTTCTGGTAGTAGCTGCATCAAAGATAACAGTTTACCTATATGATTCAACCTTTCAGTCAGATGTGGGAAAATGCTATTTTTTCTTCCTTCTACCCAAGCTCTGTTACGCTTCTTGACTCTTGCTTCTTGAGACAGGACAGGCGAATGAAAGTGGAGCATTGGACCAGAAGCAGTAGTGAGATCCATCCTTGTGAAGCAGAGGTAGAGAGAAGCCCACTGAGAAGCCAATCTTACCTGGAGGCCACACCTTACTTCTTGCTACCCCAGATACCTCTATGGGGAACAGAGCATGCGTAGATGAAAGTTCCTGAAAATCTCATGGGCTCCTAAGAGCCTTTAAAATGCAGCATGCATGTGTGGGACCCAAGGAAGTTTCATTTTCAGGCATACTGGTGTTTCTGTCTTCCTAGGAGCTTCTAATAAAGTTTTCTAGAATTGTCCTATGTCTTCCAAAAACAACTATTTCTATGTGATAAGAACCTAATTCTGGTAACACTTATGGTTGCTAGATTATCAATATTTCTTCTATGTATTTTCAGATTCTGTTTGTTCTTTCCCATAGAGCACGTCATTCAGCATGTCATGAGACCACAGAGTAACTTTGTAATGGTAAGAAATGTGACATAAAAAGAAAACAAGCGCTTCTATTAAGCATCAACTGTATACTGTATAAAAGAAGAGGCTTGGTGGCTCTATGAGGTGGCATTGACTTAATGGCTGTGGGTTTGTTTTTATTATTATTGTATGTTATATGTGCAAGCTTGAAAATCAGGAAAGGCATGCATCAGGGTTGTATTCTTTCACCATTTTTGTCCAATCTACGTATTGAATAAACCATTTGAGTAGTTGGATTGTACAAAGAAGAACTGGGCATCAGAACTGCAGAGAGGCTTATGAAGGTGGCACGACCTTGCTTGCCAAAAGAGAGGAGGACGTAAAACAACTTGCTGATGAAGATCAAGGACTACAGCCTTCCATATGGATTAGAACTCAATGTAAGCGAAGTCTTACAACTGGACCAGTGGATAACATCATGATAAATGGAGCAAAGATTGAAGTTGTCAGTAATTCCATTTTCCCTTTATTCACAGTCAGTGTTCATGGAGCAGCCGTCAGGAAATGATGTACTGCAGTAGCAAATATGCTGGTCAATGCCTCTTCTAAGAGTTGAAGAATAAGCACGTCACCTTGAGGATGAAGGTGCTCCTGACCCAAGCCATGCTATTTCCCATTGCTTCATACAGGCGAGACTTGACAATGAAGAAGGAAACCTGAAGAACTGATGCACTTGAATCATGGTATTGGCTAAAAATATTGAAAATATGGTGGACTGCCAGAAGAACAAAGATAGCTGTCTTGAAAGAAGTTCCACCAGAACGTTCCTTAGAAGTGGGAACGAAGAGATTTCATTTGATGGACACATTTTCAGGAAAGACCAGATCCTGGAAAAAAGACACTAGCTTGGGAAAGTAGAAAGTCAATAAAGAAGAGGAAGGTCATCCAGTCGATGGATGGACACAGTGGCTGTGACAAGGGGCTCAAACAGAACAATGGTGAGGATGCGCCAGGAGCCGGCAGGGCGGATTCCGTTGTGCTTAGTGTTGCCTTGCGTCAGAAACAATTCAACAGCACCTAACAACAACGTGTGTGCGCGCGCGCGTGCAAAGGGGTTTCAAAAGGTTTGTGGAAAATGGAATTAAAAGATATTGGGATTTTTCTAAATGTGTTTTAAGGCCCCATCATTGCTAAAAAAATTTAGAAACCTTTATTAAAAACATGGAAGTATGAAGCAACAGAAAATATTAAAAGCTAGAATAAATTTTAAATGGATCTAAAGGGAGATCAAATGTTAAGTTTTAAATGTAATTGTAAAAATATTAAATTCTAACCTAACTGCATCGGCAACAACCCGCTTTCCAATGCATATGACAGCAATGCTGTCCGCGCCTCTGGTCCACTGTCAGGGCATTCACCAGAGGCTTCTTCACCTTCACTTATTTTTGTTTCTCAAAGTGAAAGAACTCAAAATGGGACAAAAGGGAGATCAAATGATAACACCATGCCTGTCAAAATCGGCATTACACTGCTCTCTTTCTAATAAGAAGTGGTGCTGTTCACATCCCTCAGCTATGATCCGAGCTTCTTTAAAACAAGGCCCTATGCTTTTCCTTAGAGAAATTCTAGCAAAATGACCCCTCGTGATCTCAACGCTAAGTCACCACAGCGTTCTGAGCTGACCTCCCTGCCTGACCCAGAAGGTCACCTTAGCAGGCATTGTTTTCATCAGATCGGTTTTTTGCAGCCACCAGAACAACATTACAATCCATTACTGTGAGAAGTCAACTGCAGCCAACCACTGAGGGTGGAGTCATGTTTAAGAGGTTTTGTTTAGAACAAACATGTACATATGGAAACTGGAACTCTGGGAGCAATACTTTCTGACTTCCCTCGTGTAAAAGTCAATTTTTATAAACAAACAACAGAATAGTTTTCTGGCAGCAAGAGAATGAATGCATGTTTGCGTTCTTTTGTACAGTGGAATATTCTAAATAGATGAACCAATGCTACACAGGCCAGCCTGAATAAAACTGGTAAAATTAATTTGCCTGAAAAAAGCAGATGACAAAGTGATTCACTCGATAGACTATCACTAAGATAATATTTCAAATAATGTGTATTATGGACACAGGGAGACATGCATTACAAAAATAGTTTTAAATGCTTTTGAATGTCCAATGGCAAATGCTGAATAATTAATTCTGGAAAAAGTACAGTGGTGTGAGATTATCAGTAATCTTTATACCTTCAGCTGTGTGGTAACAGGTTTTCATTTTATAGCTCTCTACATTTTTGAATAGATGAGTTAGCTATAAATTATAAAAGGTAAGCATTGTGTAATTCTTTTAGTGCTTATAAGGTTATTAAGTTTTTCTTAATAACCTTTTATCTCATTTGACACACAGAATAAACCAGGAGAGAATGAAATTTCTTGTTTTTAATATATTAATTTTATAAATGAAGAAAACGGGGCTCCAAAGAATGCTACAGTTAATACCCAGGAGAGTGAGAAGGCAAGAAGGAAGAAACTTTGGGCTCCTAAATCCTGACGATATTTGGTCAATGATAAACCACCCCAATTGTCCTTTTCTCAACCTGAGTTGAGTTAAATTATATTGAAATCCCACAACAACCATTTATTTAGGCATCTCTGCTCTGTTCAAGGTTATGCAATTTCTTTCTTCTTCCTGTTTTTCTGAAACTTAATATAGTATCATTCCTCTACAACAACATAGAGTCAGCCAAGATGATATAGGTTCATAGATATAGATATGAATTTACTCAACTTACAAACAGCAAGAGTAGAAAAAATAGAAACAATCAGAAATTTGTATTCCTTACATTGACATTGGATGGACCTTGAACATATATGTAGGTTAATGTGTGTGTGTGTGTGTGTGTGTGTCATTTTAGCTGATTGAGACATAAATATAGACTGATGACAATTATAAGACACATAGAGAAAGTACACTGCCTGATCAAAAGGTATAATTAATATACCTTGCACATCTGCTGCATTGTTGCATTCAAAAAGTAGCAGTGCCCTGTCTTGCTGATTGCAAATGAGTAATATGTAAAATTCATTTGCACAATTATTTAATGAATCTTACCAAATATCTCCATTGTACCTCTATAAAAATTGTCAAGTCATCATGTAGGCAATATAGCATATTAGTTAATATTGCATGCTATTTTGATTTAGTGAATATGCCTTTGATCTATAACATGGGAATAACAACACTGCCTACTTCTTAGAGTTGTGAGGATTGAATGAAATAATGTATATAAAACACTTAGCCAAGTGCCAGCTGAGCTCAATGAAAGTTGGCTTTTTTTAAGCAGCCATATAGCTCAGAAGCAACAAAGTCCACATGGAATAAGCACACCAGCCTGTGTGATCATGAGGTGTCAAAGGGATGAGGTATCAGCCATCAAAGAAAAAACAAAACAAATCATTGTGAATGAGGGGGAATACAGATTGGAGACCCAAGACCCATCTGTAGGCAACTGGACATACCCTCACAGAAGGGTCACAGGGAGGAGATGAACCAGTCAGGGTGTAGTGTAGCAGCAATGAATCATACAACTTTCCTCTAGTTCCTAAATGCTTCCCACCCACCCCACCCCATGCCCCCGCTGCTCCCACTATCATGATCCTTATTCTACTTTA
>NW_022103907.1:6909952-6916074 GCF_000313985.2 Echinops telfairi | reverse complement strand
AACACAAAACCCCTATCAAGTTCATTGTGACTCACACAGGACCTGTATAGGGTTTCTGACATTTTGTAATTCCTGATGGGAGCAGACAGTCTCATATTTCTTTGGTGGAGCCACTGGTAGGTTTGCATTGCAAACCTGGGAGTTAGCAGTCCAAGGTCCACGTGGGTTCAATGAACTTTTGTAGAAATTACACAACTTGGATTAAGGGGGGAGGGAAAGATGAGAAAGCAATTGACAAAAGGCTAGAAAGAACAAAACACGGTGATCCCTTTTCTAATCACTGCATAGCTCACATAAGACTATGATTCTGTTAGTGGTGGGGCTTTCTGAAATGTGGACCAAGAACTGGAAAGGGGGAAAATTAAAGCCGGCAGAAAGAAATCAGCCCAGACCCGAGATGCTGAGAAGAGTGGTGGCATTCAGGTCCTTCTCACTCCATCAAGTAGATGTCAGCTCATATGCTGTAGGACAGAGTAGACTTCCCCTGTGGGTGTCCAAGGTTGTACATCTGTACAGGAGCAGAAAGCCACATCATTCTCCCTCGGAGCACTTGATAATTTCAAATTACGGACTTAGCGTCTAACCCCTCAAGGCATCACCCACTATGCCACCAGATCCTTAGTTATATTGATTTCTGAGAGGGAGCTAAATTCCCCACTAAGAAAACTGTGAGACACCCACGTACCATCCTCTTTTACTTAGTTTAGCCAACATTGGATAATGTAACTTTCAACCACAGCAACAAAAAAGGCCTAACACCCGTTTTTCACACTGTTCTTCAACCTATAATAGAAATAGGGTCTGTCTCCTAAATCAACCCCTACACATTCTTCTAAAGTCTGCTGGCATCACACTAGATCAATTTCTGTCCTTCTGTTACTTAAAGACAGACCCCTACCTTGTTCCCCTTCCATCATTCTGTGCATCGACCTTCTTCTGAAGGTCATTGGGAATTGCAGGTCCAAAGAAACAAAAAGTAAAAACAAACTGCCATCGATTCAGTCCAACTCATATGCAACCCTGGAAACCCTATAAAAGGAAACTAGAGAGGGCCAAAACCACAACTCAAAGCAGGTGGGAACCTTCCAAAAGTAGACCAGGCACCTGCGTACCTTTAGTTCATCTAATACTGGGCTGATACTGAAATCTGTACCACTGTGGCCAGGCATAAGGAGAGGAAGACTCCAAGCCTGAGGAGAGAGCCACCAGGAAGGGCAAATAGAGCGGAAACAGAGCCACTTTGGAGATCAACTGGTTGACCACATGATCCTTGCTCCAATCTGTCTTAATCAAAGAAAAGGTTCCCCTACAAGCCTCTGACTTCGTATAGCTCTGCCAGATACTGTGAGCCTCTCGTGCCTCCAGCCCGCATTGTACTGAAAACATGGCAGAGAACAAACCATCCCCTAGTCAAGGACCAGACAGAGCCTGCCATGCCCAATTCCTAGGAAGCACTCTGCATTTATAGATTATTTCAAACCTTTTGAAGACCAAAAGACTTGCTGCTTAATTACACTCAGTTTACAAATTGATTCTATACTTCCTGTGTCGGGAACTGGCTAGAAGCTAAGGCTACCAAAGGAAATCAGATAGATACTGAGAGATCAATGTCTAAGTTATCCAGGGCTGCTATAACTGAAATACCGCCTGGATGGTTTGATCAAACAGAAGCCTATTTTCTCCTGGCTTAGAAATCTGAGTGGAGGACACTGATGAGGAAGATTCTTTCTCTGTTGGCTCCTGGGTGATATTCTTGTGTCTCCAGCTTCTGTTCCTTGGTTCCTTGGATATTCCTGTGGTATGACATCTTTATCTTCCCCCAAGCTATGCTTGATTTTTTTCTGCACCTAATTATCAGGATTTTGTTTTGGTTTTGGGCAGCGGGGAGCTCTGGTGGTATAATGGTTATACCTTGGGTGAGCAGTTCAAACCCTCAAGCCAGCTTCAGGGAGAAAGACCTACTCTCTGAGGAGTTGTATCTTGGGAATGCTCAGGGTCAGTTCTCCCCTGCCTTTAAGGTCACCAGGAGTCAGAACTGACTAGATGCACTGGGGTCAGTACAGGTCGGTTGACATAGTGGTTACGTCACTGGCTGTTCATCAAAGCCGGATGTTTGAAACCACCAGCCATTCTGTGGGAGAGGGTTGAGTCTTTCGACTCCTGTAGAAGCGTTACAGCTATGGAGACCCACAGGGAAGTTCTACCCTGCCCTACAGGGTCACGATGAGTTGAAATGACCCCATGGCCAAAAGGTTGAGGGGTTTGTTAGTTCTGTTGCTGTTGTTGTTTGTCTTGAGTTTAATCTCACAATGATTGGTTTTAGACATCACTTACACTGATATTGCCTCATCAACATAACAAGGAAAATCTTATTTCCTAAAGGAATTACATTCAGAGGTATTGGATCAGTGTTTACAATACATATTTGGTGGTGGATGAAGGTACTATTTAATCCATAAGAAGTCTGAAAGGCTTGAACTCAATCCAGCCTTATTGGCGTCGCTGCACAGCCACCTTCCAGCTGCCTTACCTGGGACAAGTTTGCTTTAGCTCTGTGTGTCTGAGTGTTCTCCTTTGGAAATTACGCATAACGCACAGAGTAGATTTACAGGGTCACTGTCCAGGAAATAACAATGTCCATTAAAATATCCAGCATGCAGTACATGCCCAATTAGTGGCACTTATTTTTTCTATTGTTCAGTCCTATAAATGAGCTGGAGTGAAAAGTTCAAACTGCAAACTTATAGATTTTACTGATCAGTACTGTCCACCACCCTCAGTTTAGTTGAAATGTAAAAGAAAGACACATGTATGTTTAGAAACGAATGGGTCTTCACTTTAGCCTGTAGCTCTTCATAGTAATCTGTATTCAGTGGTTATAATGCTAGAAACTTGCTACAGATGTTCCTTGTGTTCACCAGTGCAAGGTGCCTGAAATTTGAGTTTTAATGGCTAATAGAATTTAGCCGCAGGGAATCAAGAATTGGCTGGACCTGATTCCCTAAAAAGTACTATTGCATTCAAAATAGACTCACTGCTCTATATTGCCTGAGCTCTCAATAAAATGAATCAGTTTAAAAACACACACAAAAAACTCATGGTACACAGATTAACTCCACTCTGAAGTCGCCTTCCAGTTAGTATAGACCTTAACTTTCTGCAATCAGTTCATCAGAAAGTGCAGCCCAATCATGGAAACTAAGGCAGTCAGGTGCCGAGCTCCAAAGCACACTCCATACAGTGTTGTTTTCTGGTTGATAGCAATTGGAAGCAGGCTGGGTGGAAGAGCACACAGGACTACAGATGAGGCTTTGCGGGATGCTGGATTTGACCCTAATTGAACGTTTAATTCATGTGTCAACAGGCAGGTATTTTTCTGCTCCCCACAGCCCACCCCCCCACCCTGGCCCCCAACACAGGCCCTCCATTTCTATTTGTGTCAAAAGAAAAGGTTAAACTACCAGAGATAACAGACTCCAATCAGTCACTAGTGATGACTGCAGTTCTGGGTTAAAAGAATATGACAGAGAGGAATTCCCAGGTTGCAAATCACTCTTCCTTTCTTTTTTAAAAATATTTTTTCCATATTTGCCCCTATTTTCTCACATGTTCTTCATTAGATGTTACTTTTATAAACACATGGATATTAATTTTATAATCTCACACACATTATTTAAAATGATAGAGGATTCTGTCTATCTCCATCACATCCTTCGAGATAATACTTGATTACCATTGAGTCCAGCCCAATGTCTGATGGCTCCCCGTGCATCAGAGTAGAACAAGGCTCCCGGGGATTTTCAATGGCTGAAGTCCTAGAAGTGGATTACGAGGCTTTTCTTTCCATGATGCCTCTGGAGGGACTCAAGCTTCCAGTCTTTAGGGGGAGAAGGGGGGCCAAGCAAAGGAGTTAGTTAACCAAGTGTACCACTCAGGAGTGTTGTCCTTTAAGTTAATAGTTCTCCTAAGAAGTCTTTTAGCTTCCACTCCACACATACCCATAAAGTTTTTTTCACATCTCATGAGAAGTTCTTGTTTTCTGGTTCTCTCATACCATATGGCACTCACTTTCTTTAAAATGAATATGCTGTTATTAATCTGTCTGTGGCACACCCAGGGCTTTGGCTTCTGTCTCAGTGTGTTAGACAGGTTTCTCTAGAGAAACAAAATTAGGACACTTATGAAAAAATATAACAGCTAATTAGTCCACACAGCAGTACACAGGGCTCAGTTCAACTCACTTCCAAGGAGCAGTTAATATACTAGAAGTCTTTCAACTCAGGAGGGGCCCTGGTTCCAAGATCAAAGGAGAAAACTGCTGAGTCTTCCATAGAGCAATGCCTGCAGTCTAGCCACAGGCAGCAATCAGCAGGGCAGGTCACCAACAGTTAGCAAGATGATGAAATCCTACAGTCCCAAGCTCAAGTGATATATATACCAGCAGTGTGGCGAAGCAGGTCTCAAACGAACCTCAAAGTCTAGCACAATGAACCTCAAGCTCTGTCACAACCCCTTTGGGGATTGAATGACCCTTTCAGAGGGGTCACCCGATTCATGAAAGACTTCATACAGTTATGAAATAAGAACAAAAATAATTTTATGGCTGGGGGTCACCACAACATGAGGAACTGTATTAAAGGGTAGGAGCATTGGGAAGGTTGAGAACCACTGACATGATCCATGGGTTGGCAGTCCCACAGGTAGTGTAGCTCATGAGTTGAGGCAGAGAACTAGCAGCTGTGTGCTGATCAGATCATCAGAGAGCAAGAGAGAGAGAGGCGGGCTTGCCAAGCTGTTTACCTCTTTGATCTCAAAACTGTGACCTAATTAATCCCACATGTTCCTATTGGCCACGTTGGCACAATAAACCTACCTGTCACACTAGTATGTGGAAAGAAGAGTGAGGGAAGGATGAATGAGGCATTGGTAGAATTAGCAGTTTGATGAGTATGTGCTGGACTTCCATGACTGATGATGAGTTCACTTGATGCATTGTGTTTAACCAGAAATCCTTTCCTGTCTACTTAAATTCTAAGCACTTGGAATCTCAGCCATTTTAGATCTTACTGAGGAAAATGGATACCCAAGTCTCCTTTAAGTAGATAAAATACACAGCCCAACTTCTCCACTTACCCTAAATCTAACAAAAAAGTCACTTCACCTTTTTGTATCTGACACCTACACCATTCATTTTTAAATTTCCAGGGGTATTTGTTAGTAATGATGGATGGATCATAGAGCATATAATAATGAAATACTTAGCCATCCAAACCCAGACTCACATGTAAATAAAATTGCTTTACTATAATTCTATCTCAAATGCTCGCCAATTTCAATTTTTCCTATTATGACCACTTTTACCAGCAGCCACCCGGCACTATCTATAAAAGATGATGTGTTCACATAAACGGCTTGGAAGGGCTCAGCACACCCTCAACTGTTGCTCACCCTAATGTGGGGGAAACAGCCCTGTGGGGAGTTACCCTGCGGATCCTGATCTTTATGTATACATTGCTTGCTTTATAAATTACACACATTTCTGGTTTATTTTGCCCGGTTAAAATGTATCAGAGAAGAAATAATCAAGGGGTAAAAAAGGCCAGGTTTCCTCCACACTCTCCTCAGGCAAAGTTTTTCATGTTTCATTTGCAGAAATGTGGCTACACTATGGGCCTTTGCTGGAATTCATTGGCTTGATTTCTATAGCTTTAACTACAGCTGAAGGGTCAAACATATGTATCTGTAAAAGACCCCTAAGAAATTTCCATTGGGGCTTACCAGGGCAAGCTTAAGGTGTGGGTTGGCTGGACAACTGACGGGGCACTGACCAATAAACAGTATTAAAACTGCTTATTGGAAATGGAATTACATGGAGAAACTTGTGTATTTACTAGAAGTCCTGGCAGGGAGACTCTAAGCATTAGAAAGAATTTCTGCTAAACTATTCATGATGGGACTTAGGATGTCTAGACGGAACCCCCAAGAAACCATAGGGAATCAGAATAGTATCCGTGAACTCGTGTGTCCTGGTGGCTGCATGTTTTTGTTGGCTGCCTGTGAAGTGAATGTTAGCGGCAGAACTGATGATGGGGGTCTTCCTCCCTCCCCTCCTGCAATGTCTC
>NW_022103907.1:6907273-6908863 GCF_000313985.2 Echinops telfairi | reverse complement strand
TTTAATTTAAAACATCTTCAATGGGGTGTTTTTCCTGCCCTACTTGAGTGAATTATCAAAACCCTGAGGGTACATGAGCCTTTTAATCTTTGGAGACTTCTTAATTATGTCTCTGGACCCAATTAGTTCATCTCATTAGCTGCGCCCTCAAAGATTACTTTCGCTGATGCAAACTTTAGTGTTAGTGGCTCACAATACTGTGTCCTCACCCCATCTTTTTTTTTTTGGTGGGGGGTCTACTACGAATATGTGAACCGAAGTGAATATTCAATGTCTGCAACCATCTTAATTCACAATTTGGGTTTGCGATCTGCTGTTATGACTATCTTCCTTCTGTTTAAAAACGTTATTATCAAGGTGTGCTTTTTTTGTTAACACTTCCCATATGTTAGGGAGGTAAAAAAGGAGTATATCATGTACTGTAAACAGAAAAAGATGACCTTGTGTTCATCATCCTTGGCATTTAATGCACACCAGGGACCGGGAGCCATCAGGTTGCTTCTAATTCACCGTGGCTCGGTGTGAGGCAGAGCCCAAATCTGTGTTCCACGTTCCCTGTGGCTGAATGTCCAGCAGTAGACCACCAGGCTTTTCCCCCAAAGGGGTGTCTCCGTGTGGACTTAAATCCCCAAACTTTCCAGAACCGTCCAGTGTAATTACCAATGACACCAACCTATGGCTCCACTTAATACATACTCACTTTAAAAAGCACCCTTTTATGAGATTTTGATAAAGGTTATTAGAACAAAGTGTTCTTGCATTGAGAGAGTACTTGAGTAGAGACCCAATACTTGTCTGCTACTTTAATACTTAACATTTAAATATATGTACATAGACCTAGATCTGTATCGTTATATATTTACATATGTGCATGCCTCTATTTATACCTATTTAAATTTCTTTTGCCTCCTAGTTCTTTCCTCTGTTTCTTTTTACTTTCCTATTGTCCCATTCTCATATTTGACCTTCATTCGATTCTCAGAACTTTCTCTTGGCTACATTGCATTTGATCAAACCCAATCAGGTACTCTATACCCTCCTCACCATCAATCTTGTCTCTTATTAATCTCTGGTCCTGGATTTGTTGGCTCCCCCCCCACCCCACCCCAGCCGGGTCATGGACCATTGTTTTCTCCTCAGTGTTGTTTACCCTGCCATCCGATATGGATAGACATGAGAAACAGGAGAAAGAAATAAAAACAACAAATAAACTTTTTGCAAAGCCTATAAATAGTTCCAAGCCTGGCTGCTGACCCTTCTGAATGTTTTCCAATTGGCTCTGGTGAGTGCCACGCCCTGCCCACTGATGCCAAGGTCTATTTTGGATTCCTCTGGTCCTTTGTGCTCTTTGTGTTTTGTTCCAGTGTGTGTGTGGAGGGGGATCAGACCTGGGACACCCCCCATACTGTGTCTCCAGTGCTGACCCCTATAGCTCTGTGCGTCAGTGAGGGGGCATCATGTCTTGTGGTGGGGCCAGCCCCATGGTCCTCTCTGTGCATTGGCTGCTCTGAGCAGGGATGTTGTCCTTGAGGCTTGGTGGGCCAGGAAGTGGTTCCCCTCTCCCCTCTCTCCCTCTCCCTCTCCCTCTCC
>NW_022103907.1:6904185-6906010 GCF_000313985.2 Echinops telfairi | reverse complement strand
CCTTTACCCGTTTGTACTCCAGAGAAATTCTGCCCTTCCATTTAAAAACCAAATCAAACTCCCTGACATTAAGTCAATTCTAAGTCCTGGTGATCCCATGTGTTACCTAGTAGCTTTGCCTTAAAGAGGGTTTTGTTTTTGTTATTTTGGCTGTACTATTTACAGAAGACGATGGCCAGACCTTGGTTCTGTAGTGCTACTGAATGGGTTTAATCCTCCGACCTTTCAGTGGAGCTGTCAACGATTGCCATCACGGAGATCTTAAGGGGAGCAGGAGGGAGCAGATCCCATGCTGTTGTCTCTGGAACTCTGCCTCCTCCTTTTCTTGTTCCATAGGAAAGTCCCATGGAACTACTAAAACCATCAACACCCTCTGGCCCGCTGTACTTCATTATTCCAGCCCCCATGCAGGAATCAGGGACAAACTTAATCCTTCTCAAATTGTTTAAATGTCAAAGTTTTTTATCCTCAAAAAGTTGTTTTTTAAAGTACATCTTACTAGGCTATTACTTAGTGATTCTTATCTTACTCAAATTCAAATTCAATATCCCTTCTAAAATCACAAATTAATCACTCATTTAACTAATTCACTTGCACAGGCACCATTCAAGCAAATTGAATTCCTTTAAAATAAATAAGTGATAAGTAGGTTCATTTTCATTACAAATCATGACTTAGAATTTTTGAGTAGCACAGGTGAGATGAGTTGTTCCTCCAAATGGCCAGTGTGCATATTTCCACATAGTTAGCATTTCTTTGATGCCAAGATCTGTGGCAGTTGCTGAGGACACCAAAATGAACAAGAGCTACTCTGTCCTCTCAAGAATTTATTCTCCATATATTATGGATGGCTGTTCTCAGATAGCTTATAGCTTTTAAATTCATTTGATGAGCCACATAAACAGTATCATTTGAACTTACAAATGGAAATTAGCTGTTTACTTTGATTTGATTGGGTTGAGTGGAACCATAGCTATTTCTTTTGCATTTTTATGATTACTTTCCTGACCTGTGCTCAATAAAGCCCACAGTCAGTAGATTGGCAGCGAATCTAGTATGTGCTTCAAATTGATTTAAAAAGTGTAATTGTCACTTACAGGAAGGCAGAGGTCTTTACAGCTATAAATACCTGTAAGTGTGTGGCTCGCATCCTCTTACCATTATCTACAGTTGGAGGGATATGGATAGAGAAATATAGAAGGAAGGCTGAAATACGTTATCATCTGTAAAATCTTACAACACAGGTCAATCTAATTAATGCATCCTGAAAATAAGTATGGGTTATATTTTGCCTTTTAGAATTCTATAGTTTTGAGGTCAGTAGCTTATTAATGTTAAACCAGTAATTGAGTAATCATAACATTTACTTCCATGTTATAAATACCCATGGTGGTGTTCTTGGGTGCCATCAAGATGGATTTGTCTCATAGACACTCCTCCTCAGAGGATTTCCTAGGATGTCATTTCTATAGAAACGATTGCCAGGCCGCTCTCCGCAAAGGTTCTTGGCAAGGTCCGACTACCAGCCTTCAGGTGAGAAGTTCAGTTAACACTGTCACCACAAGGGACATAATTTAAACAAAAACACAAAAGGACTCCATATATGAAGACCAGAGGCATGCGTATATCACCGAAGAGAAAGGGAGATGTCATATGATAACGTAGTCACTTCTTTTAACAAGAATGCTTACCTCTTCCTTGTGAAGTCCATGAAATTCAGCTATTAAACTTACAGGGGAAACTTGTCTGCTCTTTCCCATTTGATTTCAAAATAACATCTACAAAATCTCTCTACTAAATGATTATCAAATGTCCGTTTTCATCA
>NW_022103907.1:6900899-6903114 GCF_000313985.2 Echinops telfairi | reverse complement strand
AGTGGCAGTAATGACAGAGCATGCGCTGTTACGCAAAAACCGCGATAGAGTGAAGCCACGGAAGTCGAAGCGCGAAGTGGCGAGGGTTCACTGTATACCAATTCTATGACGGGAGGGGGGAGTGTTGTTGCTATTGTTTTATTTTGTGTTTTCTATTGTGTTCTTACCTCCCTTGACAACTCCATGGCCCAGCATCTGTTGGCCATGCCCTCCTTTAGCATGCCTCCGTTCCTACCCGTTTCCACTTAGTTTCCATTGCTCTTAGCTTCCCACATGTGCCCAAGAACTTGCTGTTTCCCTCTCATCGGTTAGTTTTTATTTTTCCACAAATGATGTTAGTGGCTCCATCCCCTGTCCTGAAAGAACTGAGGGTTCTCCCATCCTGGGTCAGATACATGTTCCTTTTATATGCTAAGTCAACATAAGTAGCAAAGATTCTAAAAATTCTAAAGGATCCTATCATGTATAACTTGGTTTATCAAATAAGAGATAATTAGATACCTGATTTGCAGGTAATTTTAGAAGAAAAAATAAAGTTGTTTTATCACTTTTCCTTGTTTCTTTATTGCCTTTGGGTTGCTGACAGGTGTGTGAAAGGGAGAGAGATGATGGGAATTAGATTTTAAAAGATCTGTTGTGTTCCTTTCCTTCCTTACTGAATAATTCAATCCAAAAGGAATTAGACCGGCCCATGCAAGGCATGCACAGAGCATTTGGAGCAAGTGGGTAGAGGCAACAGCAGTGTCCCTGGCCCAGGTTGTCCACAAGTCAAATGGAATCAAAAGGGTGTCCTTGGAGAGAATGGATGTGGTGACAGACCTGTGAGAACAACCAGATAGTATCTACAAATGGAAACGCCATTGAGGCTTGGTGAGGTAAGAGATAGAGCAGGTAGAAGAGGTTGTCCCCATAATTGACCATGAGGAAGTAGGCAAAGAATGGCAGATGCATGCTCCAGGATATATAAAGCACGCTCCAGCAGACTGACGACTACGTCTTTATGAGGGTGAGGGTAGCAGTCGTAATAAGAGGTTGGTTACATATAAAAGGATTGATCAGATAAGTAAATACTTTGAAAATGATAAGATCCAAGTTCCTCTGTTAAAAAAGGAGTTACAGTTTTGAATAGGAAGAAAAAACCTAGAAAAAAAGTTATATGGTATTTTATTTGAATTGAAACTATTACTGACAACTCATAATTTTTAAAATATGTATAAATAAATGTAAATATTTATGTGTGTACAGATACTTGCACACATATACCAGGTGGTCAAAAAGTATTGCTATAGAATCATAGGGTTTTTTTTTTAATGGAACAAAGCTATCAAAACTTGAGGTGATTTATTCGCAATACATCCTCCTGGTAGAACTAGACACTTCTGAAGGTGGTCTTCCCATTTCTAGCCATTCCCTGAAAAATTCTTCACTTGTGATTTAGAGCACTTTACAATAATAAGGTTGGCATCACTGAGGGACTCCAGTCATATTCTTTAACATTTTTTTTGTCGTTGGGGAACAAAATAGTTTAAGGAGACAAGACTAGGGCTGTACAGTAGATGAGGAAAGGTTTCGCAAGGAAAGTCTCACTGACCAGCACTTGGTAGCCGTTTAGAATGAGGAGGAATATTTTTGGAATGGTAGAAAAACCTCCCTCAACACAGCCTGTCTGATCTTTTTCTCACTGGTGCAGTTTTCAGTTTTCTTGGAACTTCTTCCTAACCGTCCCCTCTGATCACCCCGTGTCCTTCAAGATAATCTGTCAAGATGACCCTTTTGAAAAGGTAGCAAGAGCTGCCCTGTGAGAATTTCCTTGGGAAACCTTATCCCATCCATCCTAAACCCTTGATCATACACCTTTGGTCTTCTTACTGTTCCTTGAACTCAAAGAATGTTTAAAATAAACACATTTTGAATTTCTCAAGGATCTCAATCCTGCCATTTTGACATGGTGTAAATGAAAGAGTACAGAATGATCCAGGGAAGGCTGAGAGCAGGGGAAGCACCACCTTCAGAAGTGTGCACGACCAAATGGAAGATACGGGAAGAAACAATAGCTTCATGACCTAGATGGAAGACATGGGAAGAAACAATAGCTTCATGATCTAGATGGAAGATATGGAAAGAAACAATAGCTTCATGATCTAGATGGAAGATATGGGAAGAAACAATAGCTTCATGATCTAGATGGAAGATATGGGAAGAAACAATAGCTTCA
>NW_022103907.1:6892520-6900399 GCF_000313985.2 Echinops telfairi | reverse complement strand
ATGGGAAGAAACAATAGCTTCATGATCTAGATGGAAGACATGGGAAGAAACAATAGCTTCACAGTTTAATGATTTTGTTTTAAAAGTTTTAGAGATTTTATAGCAATACTTTTTTACTTACCCTCATATATGTGATCACACATTGCTCAAGTGGCTATTATATGATGCATATTTAATAATGTATATGTGAATCTATAATATATCTATGTACTGTATGAGTGTGTTTATATAAGGGGGGCTCAAAAATATCATGGAAATGGAATTAAAATATAATTGAATTTTTCTATGAACTTTTTGAAGCCTCCTTATCTATCTGTATGTAAGCCAAGGTATGGTGAAAACATTATTTTTATAAGGGTACAGTGATGGTTCAGGGGTAGAATTCTCACTGTCCACGTGCTGGACCCGGTTTGCTTCCTAACCCATCCACTTCATGCACAACTGCTACCAGTTTGTCAGTGATTTGTCTGTTGCTATGATGCTGAAGAGCTCTCAGTAATTTCCAGATTAAGATGGTCTAGGAAGCAACCGATGAAAGAACCCTGTCGATCACAATGTTCGGATCTACGCCCAATCAGGGAACCAGGGAACATTTCGTTTTGTCTGCAGAGGGTCACGGCTAACAGCACTCTCCCCTAGTGAAAGTGTAGTCACTCTGGAAGAAAATTTTAGGCAGGTATGAAGACCCTTAACAGTCATATTTTAACTATATCACTTCTAGAAATGTATCCATAAAATGTGTATATGAACATATAATTAATGCATAGCTTAGATAACGTTATCCATTACAACATTATTTATTACATCAAAATTTGACAATGGAAGCAAACATCTAACAATAAAATATTAAGTATACCTGACTTATATGTCCATATAACAAAATCTGATAAAGTACTACTTTGATAAATTCAACAAAGCAATATCTATTCAATTGTGTTTTCACTGAAAAATATTCTCAAAATAATATTCATTTAAAATATAAGTTGCCGAACTATATATTCTAAATATGTTAAATATGCATATATTAGAAAAGAAATGCCATCAGTATTGGCAGCAAATGAGATGAAAGAGATTTGAGGGGGTTTTGCATTTATTTTTATGTTTCTGCATTTCTCTAACTTCTGATTTTATAATGGTCAGAAAAATAAAAATAACCACTTAGTGTGAAGAGATCGGAGCCCTTTCCCAGAGTTCCTGTCTCTTCCACATCATGCCTGTTAGCACTGTGCTGACGCTGGACCCTCCACCGTCTTCCCTCTCTACTCCCTCTGCCTTTTGAGAGCTGCAATAATAAAATATTAATCAGAAGTTCTGCTTTTAGCACAATAAAATTCTGAGCAGCTATCCAGAGAGTTGAATTGTGTTCTCACGCGTATATTTCGCTGTTTTGCCTGTTTTATAATAGGAGCAATGTATGGACAACTCATAACTTCAAACTTACTAGGTAGTCTGGACTATTTCCACAGTAGTATTGCTCCGCTTTTCTAGCTCTCCTCCGCACCAGTCCCTCCTAGTTAGCTTTCACCTGTAGAGGTTTGAATGTTTGTCTTCATGCCTTGTTATTTACTTCCTTTACCAATCCACTTAACACTTACCCCTCCAACTATTAGCCACTCATTCACTTGCTCAACTTCAACACAAGTTTTTTTTGGACTAACATGTGCTGGGTATGAAAGGTACAACGACAGAAAAATTAAAAAATAACCTCTCTGCCTTCAATGTGGATGCAATCTGGTCCTAAGTCAAAGGAACAAGCAAGCAGTCAACCCAGTCTCGGATCACTGCGTTCATGGAGGACAGTATAAGCCTCAACAGGAGTACCCAAGCCTTCCCAAATGGAATGCCAAGAGAAGGGTTGCAACCGAATTCACTTGAACAGATTTAAAAGGAGGAGTTTGCATGATAGAGGATGTCAAAAGGAATGACGTTTGAAAGCAGTCAGGTCCGAGATTGCATGGGCAGCACAAATGCAGTTAAGAGGAAGAGAACAGAGGGGAGGGGAGTCCTAGGAGGTAAGCCTTCACTGTGCAGAAGTTAGCTCAGGAAGGCTACTTTGTGTTTTACTGGTGTCCTATTTTAATCACAATTCCTACCCTATCAGACCAAAGCCTAGGGCCAAAAAGAACATGCCACTTTATGGTATGTGCAGCCTAATGGAAAAGAACTGAACTACAGCAGGGAAGGACAAACTGCCACACTGGTTCATCATGGCTTGGATAGCCTGCTCCTGCTCACCTACCTGAGGAATGGTAATGTCCACACTGAGCACTGCCTATTTTCCAGACTCAACTTCATCCTTCCAAATGTGCCGTCTCAGCACACAGCTACTAGCCTCGGTTTTGCTCTGCTCTCTAAACTCATTTAATTGCTTTCTATTTAATGCTCTGAATTACCAGATTCCATACCTAGTAATCTTAACAGCCATGAGCAAATGTAAAATCCTAGCTCCTTATTAAGGACTGTCTGATTCTAAGCAAGTTATATAGCATCTCTGAGCTTCGATTTCTTCATCTATAAATTAGAGATGATGATAATAATATCTATCTTGTAAGGATTATGGCAAAGAAGTAAAAAAAGTGACAGCAAATAGAACTTATTATTTTCGGAATAAAGTAAACTTTAATCAGTATTATAGTGATAGTGGCATTATGATGAAACACTTAACTGCTAACTCAAAGATTGGTGACTCAAGCCCCAGACGAAAACACCTGATGATCTTCTTCCATAAAGATTACAGCCTAGGAAACCCTATGAAAAAAAGTATTCTTTCTTCCCTTTCTTGGATAGGATTTCTTTCATAGGATTGCTATGATTTGGATGGACACAAAAGCATACGACAGCAATAATGTAATTGTTATTACACCCACTTTTCACATATCACTTTGGTTAGGTTCTAAAGACCAGGTTGCTATGCAAAAAATGGCATGATGAGAAAATGATGATCCCATCAGATCACGAGAATGGGCATGACTAGATTACATAACTGCCAAATTGCATAATTACATAGTTCAAATGAGAAGAAGCAGTTGTAAACATCTATTAATAATCAGAACATGGCATGTACTGATGTTGAATCTAGGAAAATTGGAAGTCATCAAAAATGAAATGGAATGCATGAAGAATGGAATGCAGCCCCCTAGGCATTGCTGTAGTTGTTGTTGGTGCTGTATAGTCATTTCCAGCTCATAGTGACCCTATGGACAACAGAAGGAAGCACTGCTGGGTGCTACACTATCCTCACATTGATTGTTATGTGCTTCTAAGCATTAGTGAGAGTCAAAATAGACTTGTATTGGCCAGTTTGAATCAGAAACTCATATGATTTTTTTTTTGCCGGGAATGACAAGTTCAAGAGGAATGAGATGGCATCCATCATCCAAAGAACATTTCAAGATACATCTTGAAGTACAATCATGTCCATGATGGGATAAGATTTATATACAAAAGCAAACCGAGCTCACTGCCAAGAGTCAGTGCTGACTCATGGAGACCCCACTGTGAGTTTCCCAGACTGTAACTGAGATGAGTACAAAGCCCCGTCGTTCTCCTGGGGAGCAGCTGGTGGTGTCGAACTACCGATCATGCAGATCGAACCCTAACACATACGTTTACAAGGAGCTCTTGTGAATCTAACCATTATTCAAATTTTCCACTAACTGCAAAAGTCAGTAAGGAAGAAAATGAAGAATTCCACCAATATCTTCAGTCTTAATTTGATCAAACATGTCATCAAGGTGCATTGCTAATTAGTGGTGACGAGGATATAAAAGTTGGAAACTACAAAAACAAAAAGAAGAGTAGTTGGAAAAGGTGGCTTACGTGGCAGAAACAAAACTGGAGATTGCAGGAGAGAAGTTGGGAAACCAATGATTTTGTCATTGCAAATACTTTTTCAACCCTGTAAGTGGTGACTGTACATGTGGCCCCCTCTCCAGAAGATTCAAAAGCCGAAAGGAAGAAAGAAAGAAAATGTCTATTGCTATCGAGTGTAGTCAGGCTCAGAGCAACCGAGCGAGTTAAAACACGCAGGGAGAATTCTTCTAGAAAGGCAACTATGCAAACATATGTGTATGAATGTGTCAGCACTGTTTTGGGCTACATTTCAAGGCCCAGAAAGATGTAGAGCATACAGATCAAAAGTTGGTCAGTCTTGTTCAAAGTGCATGATGGAGAGGAGGGGATGGATAACACTTTTAGGAAGTAGTTTTAGGCAAAACTGATCTATTCCAGTGTATTTGTTGATCCACACACTACATCCAGTCATGTTTAAGCCCTGCATTATGCTCCTAAACCATTTTGCTTTGTTCCTATAATTGATTAATACCTAGTAGACCGTTCCTAAGATGACTTTTGTTGTTGTTGTTATTGTTGTTGTTGTTATTATCACTTATACAAAGTATCTCCATCCTGCCCAAGAAACATTCTGCCTTACCTTGGGCCATTCTCTCAGACAAGTTGAGGCTTCTACCTGAGATTTTATGGTTCCATAATCCAGTCCAAACCTTTGCTATCCTCCCACTTGAGTATTTCAAGTAAAATGTGTCCAAATAAAATAACCAGACTTTAGGAAGCAGTCCTTGAAAATGCAATGTATTTCAGTGACAGCAAATACTACAACCTGCTTAGTTTTGGGTGGAAAAGAACAGTCTGGCTTGATAAATAGCCAGCACTTATATTTACATGAATTGTACCCCTCCAAATAATACAGCAGTGCTGATGCCAAGGACAGGATTTATGCTGGAAATTCAATTTGGTGGCTGAAGTGAATCAAATATTTACAATCTTTTCCTGAAAGCCTCTTTCTCTAGCCCCCTCCCATCACCCAGTCTATGGAAGTAAAGATGAATGAGGCTGGCTATGAACCTGAGTGGTTCGTTGATGGTCAACCAAAGGCTGTCTTCTGTACATGAAACTGGACTTGAGCAACTGACAATACTTATTCATTTACTCATTCATTTGTTTTTTATTCCCTCAAGTCATAGTTATGGGGTATCAATATCTTAATTGAGATTCCCTTCGTGGTGCAAATGATTCGTACATTTGGCTACCATATAAAACAAACAATCAGGCAAATCTGTCTTGGAAGATTTACAGCCAGAATGTTCCTGGGAGGCAAGGATGGTGAGATTTCATTTCCTTTTCTTTGGGCATCTTGTCGGGAGAGACCAGTGCCTGGAGAAGGCCAGCATGCAGTGGGTAACAGGAAGGATCTCAACAAGATGGATTGACAGGGATTGCAAAATAGACTCAAATCTAAGAACAACTGTGAGGACGGGGCAAGACCAGGCAGCAATTTCTTCTATTATACATAGGGTCACTCTGAGTGGAAACTTGCTCAATATCACCTAACAACAACTACTATCCAAACAGTTGGTGGTTCAAAGCTACCCAGAATGACCTCAAAGAAAGGCCTGGAAATCTACTTTCTTAAAACCAGAACCGGCAACCCACGTAAAGCAGAACTCTACTCTGACCCCATAGGGTTGTCAGCAGTCACCACCCACTCTGTGACAACTAGTTTTTGTTATTATGATTTATTAGCGTTGCTCTTATTATATGAACATAGTTTCAAACAATGGTTTAGAAGAAACAAATAAAATAAATATTCAAATTTATTTAGATCTTAAGACTTATTTAAAATCTCTGGTGAAATATTTTATTTACTGTTTCATCCGCATAGTCAACATGTTGAAATACTGTTAGTGGGAAATAAGCCACCTTTAAAATTCTGTATTTTTTGACTATGAGTGCATGAAATAACCTCATTAAGCCTCTAATGAATTTTTATGCATTATTCCATGAGAAGAATAAATTGGCATATTGAAATACACCCCACTGGGTTATTTGAATGTGTTCATGTTTGTGTGACTTTATTAAAAGTAAAGAGTTCATGCATTTCAATATGAAGATAAAGAGACCATGAAGAACTTCCATTTCCAGCAGTATGATGGTAAAAATTATTGAAAATACCATGGGCTATGAGAAAAATAAAGAAATATGTTTTGGAAAAATATAGACAGATTGTGCCTTAGAAGCAGGATAAATAGATGTTTTCTCACATCCTTTGGGAATGATATCTGAAGACACTAGTTTGTGGAATTGATTCCTAAACATGACACAACGTGTTTAGAAAAATAAAGGGTCAGCAAAAAAAGAAAGGCATGTAACAAGATGGATTGATCCACTATTTGTAACAATTAATTCAAGCAGTACAATTTTGGGTATGGCACAGGGCTGAGCATTGTGTTTCTTGAGTTGGACATGGGGCCACTGTGAGTTGGAAACAATTTGACGGCACCTAAGAGCAACAAAAACAATTCCAAGAAAGAGAAGAAAGAAGGAAATTTATTTTTAATGGCCAAGCAGATTTGAATAAAAGCAAAACATCCATTAAAATAATGATGGTAAAATATAAAGAGACTATAATACAGTTAAAACATAATTGATTAGAAACCACTGATTTCTTTTTTTCTTATCATTTTATTGGTGGCTCATACAACTCTTATCTCAAACCATACATCCATCTTTTGTGTCAAGCACATTTGTACATATGTTGCCATCATCATTTTCAAAACATTTTCTTTCTACTTGAGCCCTTGATATCAGCACATTTTCTACCTCCCTCACCCTCCCTCATGAACCCTTGATAATTTATAATTATTTTTTAATGTGTTGCACTGGCTGGTGTCTCCCTTCACCCACTTTTCAGTTGTTCGACCCCCTGGGAGGGGGGTTATTTGTAGATCATTGTGATTGATTTCCCCTTTCTCCCTCCACCTTACCCTTACCCTCCTGGTATCGCTATTCTCAGTATTGGTCCTAAGGGGTTTATTTGTCCTGGATTCCCTGTTTCCAGCTCTTATCTGTATCAAAAACACTGATTTCTAACCAATGAGTAAACATCATTGATTCAGGCAAAAAAATTATCAATGGGAGTTAAAATGATTGAGTAGAAATTTGGGAAGGCCCCGGTATGTTTACATAGTCTTATAATACCTTGACACTCATTATTTATTAGTAGCAAAGAAAAAAATTGTTACTTTAAATTGTAGAAACCTAGCAAACACCATCTTAATCAGGTGATGAGCAACAACAGAAATTGACACTGTGCCATCAGGTACACAGAACAATGATTTTATATAGAGTTCTACTATAAATACAATTAGACACATATTGAAAAAAATTCTACAAACTAACGCTAGCCTCTACTCTTTCAAAAATGTCATTGTCATGAAAGATCATGAAACTATAATGAACTGTTCAAGATTAAAGGGGACTAATAGGAGCCATCGTGGTACAACTGTTAAGTGTTTGGCTGCTAACCAAACTGTTGGCACCCAAACCCTTACAGCCTAGATAGAAAACCCCATGGAGAAGTTCCACTCTGTCCTATTGGATCTCTATGAGTTGGAATTGACTTCACACCAATGGGTTTAATCCTTATTAAAGTTAATTTTTTACAAGGATGTTCTTCCAAGGAGTTGCTGAATAGTTTGAATGAATACCCTTTTGTTTTGTGACCAAGCACTTAATCATTGCACCACCAGGGCTTTGTCTGTAAAGATTAATGCTTAGGAAACCTAAAGTGTCAGTTCCACAATTTCACATGGGATCACAAGGAGTCAAACATCTACTCAATGGCATCTAACAATAGGGTATAACAACTAAAAATAACATCTGATCTGAATTACATCTGGAACCAGAGATGTAATTATAAATGTTGTTATAAATGTTATTGGGATGGTTGCTGAAATTAAAATATGCACTGTATTTTTATAGTCATGCTGATATAAAATTCTCTGATAATTATATATGTTGAAATATGTATATAGGCAACTCTCAAATGATCAAAATTAGAATGGATATGTTGAAGAAAACA
>NW_022103907.1:6880810-6892019 GCF_000313985.2 Echinops telfairi | reverse complement strand
GAGAGAAAATGTTTTGAGAAACGATGTACAAATGCGCTTTACACAATTGATGTGTGTATGGATTGGATAACAGTTGTATGAGCCCCTAATAAAATGCTAAAACAAAAAAAAAAAGATAGAATAGTCAACACAATTCTCTAGCAAAACAGTCTAGAGAACTGACACCTTCTGATTTCAAAACTTACCATCATAGTACAGTAACCAAGACAATGTAGTCCTAGAAAGCACAAGACAGATAGATCACTGTGACAGAATAGAGAATCCAGACACAAATTCCTACCATATAGTCAGCTTTATATTTTTGACAAAGGGATCCAGGGAATGTAATGAGGACAGGACATTCTTTTCAATAAATGTGACAACTAGACATCACAAGCAAAAAATATGAATGCAGACACAGACCTTAAATCATTTGCAAAAATTAACTGAAACTAGATCATATACCTAAATTTAATATGCAAAACTCCTGGAAGATGAAATGGGAGAAAACGTAATCTTTGGGTTTGGAAATGACTTAATTATAAAACCCAAAGTATAATTTATCATGGAAATATGTGTAAGTTAGACTTATTAAAATGAAAAACTTCTCCTCTGAAAAGGTATTTTTAAGAAAATTTAAACAAGCACAAATGGGAATAAAAATATGTATAAAATACATAGCTGATAAAGGACTTGTGCGTATAAAATATTCAAAGAACTTCTAAAATTCAACAATGGGAAAACAACTCAATTAAAAATGAATAAAAGACCTAAACAGACACCTCACCAAATAAGATATACAGGTAACAAGGCATATTAAAAAATGCTCAACATCAAATGTCAGCAGGCAGTTGCAAATCCAAACAATAATTTGATACGTCAACACATCTTTTAAACTAAACCATCAAGTTGACTCCTATTAGAATGACTAAAATCTAAAACACTGACAACCCCGATGTTAATAAGGACTTGGAACAATGGGAGCGATCATTCTATGATTGTGTGAATACAAAATTGGGATAGCCACTTTGAAAAACAGACTGGTAGATTCTTCTGTTGTTGCTTTTCTTCAAATCATTTTATTAGGACATAACCTAGACATCGTACCAATTCAATAGTTCAGTCGTATCAAGCAGTGTTGTATATTCGCTATCATAATCAATTGCAACATATATTCTCCCATATTGCATTCTATGACTTTGGCTCCTGATTAACCCCTTCCTGCCTCACCATATGCCCCAAGAACCCTTAATTCCAAGCTAAACAAAGTCTTACCATATAACCCAACAATTCTTCACCTAGGTATTTGTCCAAATTAATTGATAACATATGTTTTCTATTTTATATGAATGAGGCTATAGAATGGGGTAGATCTTCGGCCATTAACTTTTCAGATAGAAAAGGAGTCATTAAGGCACCAAAACAAATGAGCACAGAGGGATGTGTGAAGGTGCCACACTACATGGTGATCACCAGGAACGGAGAATCAGAAGCCGCAGGGAGACAGAGCCTTTCTCCAGAGCAGATGCTCGGTCTTCACACTTCTAGCTTCTGTAACTGCAGGAAAATAAATTCTGTTCCTTAGAGCCTTCCATGTGTCATATTTACTTTAGCACGGCACTGGAAAACTCAGGCACACACGGAAAAGGAACGTGAAGACTGTATTTGAGAGGATTGTCAGCAGACTGAACACTCCTGAAAGAGAATTGCCAAGAGAAACTATGCCAAGGGAATCCACACTTAAAAGCAAAGCTATAAACGAATGAATGAAGTCCTGGTGCTGGGAGCGGGGGATGTTGCCGGGCAATAGAGTACTTGAGAACTGTGGGCCTGTACCAAAGGTGTAATATGATGAAGGGGCAGTGGAGTCTTTAATGTGCCTCTTCTAGTCAAAGTCTAACTCCCACAAGATGACCTTCTCCTGTATGGTCTGAGTAAGGAGATGAGGGGAGACACTGAAAGGATTCACCTGAGTTTCCTTTCAGACTTGAAATCCACCAACTCTGAGATACATATGGATTGCAACAAAGTCTTGGTTAAATTCTTCACGCTAATTTTGAAGAATAAACAAAGTGGATTCACAGATAATTCTTGTTTGGTGATCAATACTGTAGAGTACATGTATTTTTCTATTTGAAAATTGACCGGTTGGAAAAGGATCATGTTTATCATGGTACCTTTGAAACATAGACACGATAAATTCGTAGCATAAAAGAATAAATGGATGGTAAATTATAAAGTATTTCTGTTAGGCGCTTTTAACTTTTGCTGCCAAGCACTAATCTCTTCTTGTAATGCCTTTCTAATCCTAAGGAAACCATTCCTTCCATATGTTTGTGCATGTGACTTGGGCCTGAGCTATGTCAAAGTCCCCAACACCTGATATAGGTCTTGGTTACTTAGCTAGTTCACCCCTCTGCCCGAGATAAGCTATTTAGGAATGGACACATGATGCAAATCCAGCGCATGAAGCTCAATCCAGGAGAAGAGATGACGCTATTGGGAAGGGCACAATCCTTTGCATTGTGAACAGTAAGTGTATGGACTCTAAATATGGAGCTACCATATTCACATACATTTTATATCTTACAGCTAATTTCTCATTAGTGCTCATGGCATTTTGAAACATGTAACAAAGTCTTAGGTTCCTTTTTCATAGATGATGAAATTGATAGACAAAATGATTTGACCAAGGTCATATTATGACTGATACACATCTACTGTTCTCTTTCTGAGACAGCATTTATTTATTGTCTTAGGAAATAAGTTTCATGCCAACTATAGGTGATGTCTTTATTGCTACTTAATTCTTGATCTTCTGAGCAAAACTTGAATTTTATATATAAAATTTGCCTTCTCAGTATCTTTTAGTAGATAAAGCTTTTCTAGTTCTGCAAATTCCAAAATATGGCACTTTAATTGGTTCTAACAGATTTTGAATGAAAATAACTTAGATGCTGATGATTAGTCTACAAATTGCTATATCATCTGTAAAAAGTGTTAAAACCACAAAAGGTCAATATGTCATTATAAATCCAGTTGCAGTTATGGAATAAATGTCAAAATTTTCATTCTTTTTGAGAGTTTCAATAGCAACCTTTATTGGTAGCTGTAGTTTATAGTACAATCTTTTTGATAAGAAATAATTGCTTACACTGACCCAAAGAAGAGATGTAATTTTTTTCTAACTGCCCAAAGTTTATAGGACATATGTGTTCATACAGGGCCATCAATTCAGAATAAACTACTAATAGAAATCTATAGGCAAAAGAAAGATCTGAAAGGGAAAGTAAGTGGTAGAAACATACAGACAACTTGAAGAACAAAACTGAAAACTAAAATAAGAGACAAGCATTAAACAATAAAAAGAATTGTCTTTGTTATCAATAAATTCAATTTAAAATAAAATTGTAGTGAAATATCCTTATTTTTACTTAAAAAACTAAAAATACTTTTGAAACATTAAAACTCTGTGATAAAACATAAAGCAAAACAAAACCCTTAGTGTTGGTGCTAATACAATGAAACTAGACATCTGTGCTAAGTGGGCTGGCAAATGGCTCCTGGTGTTCATACCCTGTGGAATGTGCTGAGTCCCACCTCCCTTCTGAGAGCAGGATCAAGTGACTCGTTCTAACAAATAAAATCTAACAAAACTGTACAATGTTAGTTCCAACTAAAGTTAGAGAGATGGTGACCTTTATCTTCGTCACTCTCACTGCTCTGAGAGAAGTCAGCTGATAGCATGTCAGCTAAGTATTACACTGCTAACCAAAAGGTCAGTGGTTTGAATCCATCAGCCACTCTGTGAGCAAAGGACGAGCCTACCTGTTCCTGTGACAGACTCAGAAGCCACTCATAGCATCGCTATGAGTCAGAATCAACTTGATGGTGGTGAGATGGAGAGGTCGATGTTCCCAGGAACTAATGTCTTTGACTAAGAGCCAGCAAAACTGGAGGCTTGTCAATAACTACATGAGTCAATTCAGAAGCAAATGCTCCCAGTTGAGGCTTGAGATTCTTCTGCAACAGCATAATTTAAATGCATCAGTTTATCAATCTTTCTTATTAATTTTCCAGATCTTTTGCATGCATACGGGCCAATTGAAACTATCATGGCTTAGTTTGGCCACGGTAGTAATAAATTTAACTGTTTTTGTTTTGTAATCACAGTAAAGAGAAGAGTGATTTTGCAGCAGATTTGCCAGTTCCAGGTCATTTTATTTCTAGACTACTGTATCCAAGGGCACTGATTGTGTATCCAAGCTAACTAAAATCAAGTTCAGTTATTTCTCCATTTATCTTGATAGTATTAATTGATCCAATTGCAAGAACTCTTATTTTCTTTTTGTTCTTAAATCATTTTATTGGGGGCTTGTACAATTCGTATCACAATCCATACATACATCCATTGTGTCAAGCACATATGTACATTTGTTGCCATCATCATTCTCAAAACATTTGCCTTCTACTTGAGCCCTTAATATCAGCTCCTCATTTTTGCTCTCCCTCCCCACTGACCCCTCCCTCATGAACCCTTCATAATTCATAAATTATTATTATTTTGTCATATGTTACACTGTCTGACATCTCCCCCCGCCCTCTTCTCTGCTGTCCATCCCACAGGGAGGAAGTTATACATAGATTCTTGTAATCAGTTCCCCCTTTCCACCCCACATTCCCTCCACCTTCCAGGCATCGCCACTCTCACCAATGGTCCTGAAGGGGTCGTCTGCCCTGGATTCCCTGTGTTTCCAGTTGCTATCTGTCCCAATGTACATCCTCTGGTCTAGCCAGATTTGTAAGGTAGGATTGCTTATTTTCTAGATGTTGAAGAGTAATTCATACTGAAGGCTGTGTTGTCTTGGATCTGCATCAGTGGGTGTTCAAGTCTTTTCATCTTCTGGAGACAGAGTTGTATCATTTGCAAAGAACAAGTAGTTAATGAACTTCCTCTTATCCTGAAGCCATATTCTCCTTCCCAGTTTCTCAGATTATTTGCTGAGCATTCAAACGGAATATGTACATCTTTGTTTTACTTACTCATTCTGAATCCAGATTGAAATTCTGGCAGCTCCCTGTTGCAACTGTTTTTTGAATAATCTTTAGTAAAATTTTGCTTGCATGGAATATTAAGGAGATAAAAAATGTTTTAATAAATACAGTGTCATTATTGGCTAAATTATGACCCTATTTAGGGTCATAATGACCCTAAATAGAATTTTAAGACTTTGTAAAGTTTTCCAAAGGCTTTTCAATATAGTCTTTATTTCTAACAATTTTTTAAAATATTGTATAATGTCAGAATTAGAGGAAATTTGAAGAATATGTGTGAACCCAGATTCAGCAATCAGGCATTTGTCCCATTCAATTTAGTGTTCTAATTATATATACATCCTGATTTTTTACAGTAACTTGAGAAATATTGCTATAAAGTCATAGAAACCTTTATTAGATGAGAATATCAAAATGTGAAGCAATTGCTTCTCAACATATCCTCTCTCTAAGTCTACATGATTTGTAAACAATTTTTATTATGAATTAGGTGGGAATTTACTTTTTAGATCATTGATTTCTTTTATTCAACAATTTAATCTACTTATTAACACCCCAATTTTTATTCAACAATTTAAGCTACTTATTAAACCCAATCTTGCTACCTTCAGTTCCTCTTCTCCCTCGTGTAATTAATTATTATCTTCCCCTTAACCCAATTTAATACCTTCTACTCACCAACCAATTGCTATGTCTTCCCTCCCCGACCTTCCAAAGTCTGTTGTTGCCTTAGTATGAAAATCTTATCTTGGGTTGTTTCGTTTTTGTTTTTGTCTTCTTTATGACAGGGGTCTCATACAATGTTCTTTGTTTAACCTGGATTCTCTTTTCTTTCCATATGAAATTAGTGATTACTTTTTCTATTTCTTTAAAGAATCTGGTTGGGATCAGGATTGGAATTGCAATGTACTTATAGACAGCTTTAGGTAGTCTTGACATTTCACAATGCTATGTCTTCCTATCCGTGAACATGGAACATTCTTCAATTTACGAAGGTCTCTTGGTTTCTGGTAATTAATAGTGTTTTGTAGTTTTCTTTGTGTAAGTCTGTATTTCTCTAGTTAAACTTTTCCCTAAGTATTTCATCTTTTGTGTGTCCATTTCAAATGGTACTTTTTTTTTTTCTTCTTTAGAGCTCTCAACAAAGAAACTGCTGGAAATAATTTTTTTCTAATTGGCAACATGGCAGGATATGTTAGCATATATAACTCAGTTGTATTCTTGTGTACTGACAAAGGCCTTTTTATTTGGTAACTTTTATGGGAGTAGACAGCTTTATCTTTATCCTTCAGAATATCTGATGGATTTGAACCATAAACCTGTAGTTAGTCATCCCACTCATACACAACAGTGCCATCAGGACTCCTTAATATTAATGATAATGTTCGATCATTTGTCTGAGAAGTGGGAATGACTATAGAGATCTGTTTGGACAAGTAGTTGTCTTTCAAATTTCTTGGCAAAGACTCATGAGAACTTCCAGTATGGAATTCACTCACTGAAATATTTCAATTTTATTAGTCAATTCCTGAGGACTTGTTTTGTGCCAATGCCTGCAGTGCAGCTTGAACTTTTTCCTTCACTACCATTAGCTTTTTTGGTTTTGTTTTTTTTTTTTTTCCCCATTGTATTGCCCGGTTGCTTCTTTTCCTTTTTTTTTTGTTGTTTCTTGCTTTTTTCATTTTTTGGCCTTGGATTTTTTCGTTTTTGCCCTTTGGGGTTTGCTTTTTCCCCAGTTCTTTCTGCTTGAGAAATGTCAAGGGTGTTCTTCCCCATTGGTGTTCGAGCTCTGAGTCTTTGGACATTTAGTTATAATATGTTACTTTGTCTTCATAAGCTACCTTTTAAATTCTTCAGTTCTTGTACTTCATCGTGCCTTCTATTACCTGTAGCTGCTCTATGTTCAGGAGTCTCTTTGGGCATCCAATTTGGCCTTTTACTTCTTTCCTGCCTTTTTAATGAGTGTATGCTTTCTACATATATGATGTCTTGCTACGTTTTAATGTGTGTGTGTATATATATATATATATATATATATATATTGATTATGTATATTGGAAATAACTTAAATAGGTATCAAGAGTAGATGTTCCAAAAAATCAAGGACCTTCATTATAATAGATTATTATACAGTATCTTCTAAATTTAAGTACTTCTATATATTAATCAGAAGGGATTTTAAGGTATAATGTTATATTATGTAAATATGTAGTTGTATAGCTATGTTGTAATTTATTTAAAAATTGAATGTATACAGCATGCACAGGCCAGCATATAATATAAAGTATTATTATAAAACAAGTATATTAATAATGGGCATATCTGGATAGTAAGATTGCAAATGTTTTTTTATTTTTTATTAATATTTTTCTTTTGGAATTTCTAAATATTCTAAGATAACTACAAATGGCACTCAAAATAAAAGAAAAATGACTTTTAAAATACACATGTACATGTTAGAAAATAATAGTTCTAAACATTATGTTTTAAAGGATGGAAAAGCCACTGATTTTTTAAGATTCTCATAGCTGTGATTTTTTTCCATGTAGTCATGAAAAATGAACATTATGTTGACTTTCACAAATGTCAAAGAAAATTAATAAGAACAGAGAAATGGAAGAAAAGGTATAATCAATCTTCAGGTGCAACAGTTTGCTTTTCTGTTAAGTGTCTTTTCTAAAAGCAATTACTAAGGATGGAGTGAAATATCAAAAGAAAAACAAATAAGTCAACATAAGTCTTCATACACCTTGGTGCATTAAAATAAGTTACACTTAACAAGTGATTGTCTCTTACTTTGGAGACAGTACACATACTTAAAGCAGTATTTCTTTAATGTTTTTCATTTTTTGTAATTTGGAAAAGGTCCACAATAATAGCAAAACATTTTATTTACTTGCTAATTATAATCTACCAACAATGTGAATGACCTACTGGCTAAACTATAGCCTGAAAAAATATAAGATATTCAAATCAATAAAGCTTTTGAGATATGTGTAGATTTTAAAAATATATTCCAATATGGCATCATACATTTGTTAACTGATTTTTCCTTCAGAATCTTATCTGTTATATTTAGGCTTTCACATGGGGGTAGATCTGAGTGGGAGGGTGGGGAGAATATGGCATAGAGGAAGTTTTGATTAAGTTTCTTGGTTTATTGTTTTTACTCGTGCTTTGGGAGAAAGTACTAAGAAAAAGCAGGGTGTAAAACTCACAGATACCACTTATCTGTCAATGTTTCATACTCTCGTGGCTTGTGTGTTGCTGTGATGCTGGAAGCAATGACACTAGTATTTCAAATACCAGCAGGGTCACCCAAAGTGAATAGGTCTCAGTGGAGCTTCCAGAGAGAACAGATCATGAAGAAGGATTCAATTGCCCACTTTGGAGCATTTAGCCACTGTACGCTGTATGCACAGCTTGGTGACATTGTCAGATACTAAAGGCCTAATGAATGGAAGCAGAACAATGTCAAGGATAGTGCTAGAGGAGGGGACCCTACGGCCTGAAAGCACCTCCAATGTGACTGAGGAGGAGCTGCTGTCAATGAGCAAAGTGGACCATATTGAACTGAGCAGAGTGAAGCCTGGGGAGTGGAGCCTTCCTGATTTTAATTTGCTCATGAGATAGGACTCAAGGTAAAAGAAATTGGCTGCAAAAATTAAGAATCTGCTAATGACTGAAATTTGGAGTGTACAACGTAGGGAAGTAGAAAAATTGTAAGTCCTAAAAAATTAAATCGAATGCATAAAAATCAGTATCCCAAAGCCAGTGGTCATTAGTGAGCTAAAATGGATTGGTATTAGCCATTTCAAATCAGAAAATCATGTCATTTACCATGACTGGAATGACACAATCAAGAGGAATGGCAGGGCATTCATTGTCCAAAAGGACATTGGAAAATCAGTCTTGAAATACGATGCTGTTTGTGATCGGGTTAAATCCATCTGCCTTCAAGGAAATCCAATCAATACAATTATTGTTCAAATTTATGCTCCAACCGCAAAAGCTAGTGAGGAAGAAATTGAAGAATTCTGCCAACATCTCAAGTCAGAAATTGAGCACGTGTTATCAAGATGCATTGATTATTATTGGTGGTAAGGATGAAAAAGTGGGAAACAATAGTAGATGGAAAATATGGTCTTGATGATAGAAAAGATTCTGGAGATCCCAATATAGGATTTTGCAAAACTAACGATTTGTTCATAGCAAATACCTTTGCTATCAACACAAAAGGTGATTAATGCATGTGCTTCTCCCGATGGAATACAAAGAAATAAATTTGACTACATCTGTGGAAGAAATGGTGGAGTAGCTGAATAAACACAACTAAAAGGAGGCTGGGAGTTGAATGTGGAATAGACCATCAATTCTCTTCCGTAAGTTCAGGACATGGCTGATGAAATTTAAACAAGTCCACAAGGGCCAAAATATGACCTCGACTATATCCTACCTGTCTTTCAAGAACATCTCAAGAACAAATTTGATACATGAACATTAATAACAAAAGACCTGATGAGCGGGGAGGGAGGGGGAAAATGAGGACCTAATGTCGGGGTTTTAAATGGAGAGAAAATGTTTTGAAAAACGATGTACAAATGCGCTTTATACAATTGATGTGTGTATGGATTGTGATAAGAGTTGTATGAGCCCCTAATAAAATGTTGAAAAAGAAAAACAAAAACAAAAAAAGACCTGATGAGCTACGGGAGGATGACAAGAACATCATTCATGAAGAAAGCCACATGTCACCGAAAAGACAGGAAAGAAGAGAGTCTGAACCATACTCTTAATCCATCGAGTAGCTCAAATGACTGGAAGAAAGAATTAAGTCAAAGAGCTCAATAGAACTTTTCAAAGGAGTGTCCAGTAAGACAAAGTAAAATATTATAATGAAACATTCAAAGACCTAGAGTTTAGAAAACCAAAAAGAACCCATTCAACATATCTTAAACTGAAAAAAATTCAAGCCTCAAGTTTCAATATTGAAAGATTCTATGAACAAAATATTGAATGATGCAAAAGCTTCAAAACAAGATGAAAAGAATACACAGAATCATTACACCAAAAAATTACTAGTCAGCGTTCGCCCATTTCAGGAGGTAGCCTATGAGCAGAAACCAAGAAGACGGAAGGAAGACTTCAAGTTGCACTGAAAGCATTAGTCAAAAACGAGGTTTCAGAAATTGATGGAATGCCAAGTTAAATGTTCCCATATGCGGATGAAACACTGCAAGCACTTCCTTTTCCAAGCCAGGCAAATTGGAAGACAAATTTTGGGCCAAATAATTGGAAGAGATCCACATTTTTGCCCATTCCAAAAAATGGAAACCTAAAAGAATTCTCAAACTATAGAAATATGTCACTGATATCACATTCAAGTACAGTATTGCCGAAGATCATCCAACAACAAATGCAGTAATACATTTACAGGAAACTGCTGGTGGTTGAGGCTGGATTCAGAAGGAGGTCATGGAACAAGGGATGTTATTGCTGATGTCAGATGGGTCTTGGCTGAAAGCAATGAATACCAGAAAGATGTTTACTTGTGTTTTGTTGTCTCTGGCCTTCAATTGTGTGGATCCTAACAAACCATTAATAACCTTAAAAAGAATGGGAATTACAGAATATTTCATTATGTCCCTATGGAACTTGTTCTTGGTTCAGGAGGCAGTTATGGGAATGGAATGAAGGAATATTTCATGTTTTAAACTCAGGAAAGCTGTGCATCAGGGTTGTATCCCCCAACCATACTTATTCAATCCATGTGTTGAAAAAATCATCAGAGTGTTTGGATTATTTGAAGAAGAATGTGCCATCGGGTTGGAGTAAGACTAATTAATAACCTGAAGTACGCAGATGACACAAGGATTGCAGCCTTCAGTGTGGATTACAATTCAGTATAAAGAAGACCCAAACCCTCACAACTGGAGGAATAGGTAACATCATAATAAATGGAGAAAAGGTTGATGTTTTGAAGGATTTTTTTTCTTGCTTGGATCCACAATCCTCAGCAGGCAAGAGGTCAAAAGATGTGTTGTGCTAGGTCAGTGGTTCTCAACCTTCCTAATGCCATGAACCTTTAATACAGTTCCTCATGTTGTGGTGACCCCCAACCATAAAATTATTTTCACTGCTACTTCATAACTGTAATTTTGCTACTGTTATGAAT
>NW_022103907.1:6857803-6879336 GCF_000313985.2 Echinops telfairi | reverse complement strand
TCCACTTTTCTGTTGTCTGTCCCCCTAGGAAAGTGTTATATGTAGATCAGACTCTGGTTGACTACTTTGTTTTACACTTCATACTGACCCTGGTCCTGATGTCTTTCTGTTTCAGCCCAATTCACAGTCTAGTAACATCTGAGTTTTTTCATTTAACATTTTATCAGTTGCTGACCATTAAATCATTATTACCAAAAGTTGTATTTCAGTAATATGCTTATGTCACTTGACAAAACCTGACAAAGGGTAAGATGTGTGATCAATTAGAATTGTTAAGCCCCTTCTGTCACCTACAGCACAATTGAACAATAAGGGGGAAAAAGAGTCCCCTAATTATGCAGTTAATATGCTCAGCAGCTAATTGAGAGGTGGGAACTTCACATCCATGAAGATGCATCTCAAAGGAAGGTCTGATGCATTACTTTTGAATAACCAATCACTGGAAACCTCATGAATCACAGTTCAACCCTGACACATATGGGGTTACCATTAATTGGAGTCAATTCAACAGCAATTGGTAAATGGCATGAGAAAATCAGTGTATCTTTTTAAAATAATTCTATTGGCATATAATTCACACATTATACAATTTAGTCATTCAGTCATATTACAAAATGTTGAGTAATCATCACCAATCAATTTCAAAAAATTTTATTTTCATTGTTGTTAGCACCTATTTGCCCCAACCTCTCTTGCCATGCTTCTAGGTAATTGTTAATCCAGTTACAGTATCTACAGGTCCACCTATCCTGAATTTTATATACAGAAAATCATACAACACACACCAAAAACAATAACAAGGGCAGAACAAAACAAAGAAAAACTTCAATAGAAAAGAAAACAGAAAATAGTAAAAACTGAACCAGCTTTAATTAAATGATAAGCTCTTACATTTTAACCTAACTGCATCTGCCATAATCAATTTTACAATATTCTCTGTCTGGCTACTCACATCCCTGGACTATGGTCCAAGGGAACTCACTGGAGACTTATCCATACGGAGACCCTGCTAGTGGATTTCAGCCCTCCACTCTCATCCACAACCTTCTGAAAACTGAGTGTTCACAAGTTAAGCTCTGATCGCATTTCCTTCTTGAGATCTTGGTTTTATCATTTAAAATCCTTGGATCACTAGGACTAGTGCACTAACTAGTGTGCTTCTTCCATTAGATTTAGTTGACACCTCATTTACATGGTTGCTTGTTTGAAGACAAGCCTTTAAGATCACAGACACTGTTCTTTCTGGTACCTGGGCACCATCTGATTTCTTCACCATATTTTACTACTGCGACCATATTTTCAGTGATCTCTTCATGAAGGCAAGTATCAAATAGGATAATGTCTAAGAACTAATTGTCCTTATATTAGTGCTTTGATTAAGTGATAGCCTCAAATCCATTCATATGTCTATAGTTTATATATGTCTCTGGTTCACTTTAGATATATCATTACCATTTATGATAGAGACATTATAAATCACCCCCGAGGGGCAAAAGTTGATTCTGTTGATAGCATCATTTAATTATCCAGTGGTATCAAATTTAAAACATTATTGAGAAAATGAAATTATATATGTATAGGCTGGCTTTCAGATCACACACAAAACATGAAATATTGACTTGTACAGAATAAATGCTTCAGTGACGACATAATTTACACAAGCAATAAGAGTTAGTGATAGGCAATACTTTCAGTAACACTCATTTGCAAAGGCAGAACCATGCCTCCAAGATTAATACATGTCACAGGAAAGTGAGGAAAGCACTAAAATAGTAAATATATGGTAGTCCCAGGCCCCCATTCATTAGACGCCCTCAAAGCAAGAGGTTAAACCAAAGTCCAGTGCTGTGAGTCAGCATTGACTCAATGGCAATTATTGATATAATATGAGAAAAGAGAGAAGATGAAGAGAAGAAAAAAGAATAAAAGACGAGGAGAAGAAGAAGGACAAAAATGGTTGGATGTGCAGAGTAGGAAAGGCAAAAGAAACAGAGGCAAAGGACTGGGCTGTGGTTGAGGTAAGAGTGTTGGAGTGCTTAAGCTCTAGCAGCATGGATGGGAAAAAGTCTATACACTCGGGCAAAAAAAATTTTTTTAAGCCCTTAATTGGGTGGGTGTGCTCAAATTCCACAGGCCTGCCTATTTGTGCCTGGGAGGTAAGTGTTTTCTCAGGACAGTGGGGTGGCTCCTGAAGAGGAGCAAGAGAAAACTAAAATAAAACAATGACGGTATTACAATAGACCCAAGTACAAGGACCTGATACAATAAAGTAAAAAACAAACCTGCCTTTTGGGTGTGGATTTCTCCTCAATTCTATGTGTGACTGTGTGTACAAATGTGCCCTGGAGAGTAGGTGGCAGGGGTAAAGGGCACCAGAGACAGAGGCAGAAAAGAAGGAAGAAGAAAAAACGTCCAAAACCGTCTGTTAGGTACTAGGAATGTCTGCACCAAGCTGCCCTTAAGGAAGTCTGCTATGCACAGTAGGCCCACAGAGGCCAAGGATGCAATAGGTTTGGCTGGCTGGGTTGCTTCTGGATCCAGGGGAAATGTGCCTGTGCTGGGAGAGGTCGGTGCCCATAGGTGAAGCTCACGCCCTTAATCAGTGGAAAGGAGAGTCTGCAAGCAAACAGTGCTGCTCTCCCACTTTAAGAAACTTTGGTCTACGTAACCTTTAAGTTGATTTTCTCACTGCGAGGAACTATGGGATATCCCTCCTAGTGGAACGTTTGCAGGAATAGCTGAGATCATCCTGTACTTATTATCTTCTGGCCATGTTCCCCTCATCTCCCCATTTCTTTTTTCTTTTTGAGCCTTTTAGGACATCAAATCATAGATTCCCATGAATAGACGGGATTATGAGAGGTCATTCAGTTCAACCTCCCCTGAATTCCTAAATCTCAACTTCAGCATCCTTCACAGGGCATTGTCTAGGTTGATGTACCAAGAAAAGAATTCTGCCCCTTAGGCATTTATTAGTTAACAAGAGAGAAGAAAATATAAGCCTGTGTGTGAAAAAAAATAAAACTATAAACACTATGTGAAACCTATTTCAGCCACTCAGAAAATTACGAGACTGGAGATTTGCTTGTGTTTTCAAATCTGACACATGAATTTACATTTGGGCCACTTGTACAGATAGTGGTATCAAAGCACTAGGACATTCCCAGAAAACCGGGGTCCCTTGACAATTCTGCCTTCATACTTCTTTGGAAATAGCATAACCACTATAAAATTCACAGATGGCCAGCAGTTCTAAAATTGGCAGCATTTGGATAATATGCCCAATTCTTTTTGCTTCTCCACAGCTCTTAGAAAAGAGAGACAGATGGGCAGGGGCAGGCGTATGCTGGCCTCAACAATTTAGTAGCTTAAACCAAACCTGACTCTTTCACAGCAGTGACGGTGGCACGCCCTCTTGATTAGCCCCACAGGTTGGAAGAACATAAGGCAGGTGAACTTGTGTCATTTGCCGCCATCCCAGCACACGGAGAAACATACCCTCAGGAGCGACTGGATGTTATGCTTCCTAGGCTTCCCCGACCAGGGCAAGAGAGCAGCTCCCCAGGGCAGAAACTGTTAGCTGTACAGATCTGCCATTTACACCCACACAGTTTCTGCGCCATCTAGAAACAGCATAAAGGGGCAAAAACAAGCCTAACGCCAGCCTTTCAAATATAATTGCTAGTTGCTTAAGGTTGACGATAACCACTTTACCTTTCTCCTGTATCCACTAAAAAAGTCAGATTTCAGGCAAATTACAAAATCTCTTACTACCTCAAGTCCCTCTTGTGGTCTTCATAAAGCACTACTTGCAACGTTTCTGCCCCAGAGTTTTAATGGTGCCCCACTAATGATCGTATCATTTTCTTCTTCCATCTATCCCTAATTTTCTCTCCTGCCAGTCTGCTCCCACCTGCTGACAATGTCCTGAGTTTCCCTGTCTCCATATGCAGGCTTATGGTCCTTCATGTACCTGAACCTCACAGCCCTCCTCAGGCACCTGCTCGGCCTTTTTAAGACTTCTTGGATGATTGAAGCTTAGCTCATGTTCTGTGTTACTGAGCTCATTGTTCATAGCATTTATTGGGTTCTTATTATCAACTGTCTATAGTCCGGTAGAAGTCCCTAGGTGGTGGAAATAGCTACTGTTCTTGGCTGTTAACCCAAAGTTGGAAGTTTGAGTCTACCCAAAGGCACCTTGGGAACAAGGCCTCACAACCTCCTTCTGAAAGACTCTGGAGTTGACAACCCTGTGGTTATGCGCATCCACTTGGACGCACATGGAACTGTGTAAGTCGAAATCAGCTCTGTGGCCACTGGTTTCCTATTTGTAGATATCTACATATGTGCCTCCTCTTAGCTTTCGAAAGTTATTTACCCCTAGAATGGTTGTCTTTGGGGCCTATAACATAATGTGATCAGTGAATATTGAAATTCATATAAACAACAAATAATGTATTTGCATGAGTACGTCTCATGAACTAGTTCAACATCATTCAGGGCAAGAGTTGCCAATTGAACAATTGTGTCTTTTATAATTCACAGGCTTTTTAGGCAATGCTCCCCAAAACGTTTCCATGCAATATTTGGCACACCTTTATACAAAATCATTATTCACTATGTTCCCCAAATTCAAATTCAACCGTGTGTCCTATATTTCTGACTTGCTAAACTCCAAGAAAGCATTATGTGGGACCCCTATGCCACTGAAAATGCCAAGCACAAGAGTCCAGGACAGTGCCTGCTTCACAGCATATGCTGATTGGTTGAACTACTATAATTTAATCCAGACAAACTTGGGGAAGGCAACGTCTCCAGTGCTTAGTTCTTCCCTGTTCCCAGGAGGAACCTACCCTTGGGCTGCCTGCCTCTCCTCTGTGCTAATGGGATAGCCAAGGAGCATGATCTAGGAAGTGGAAACCATTTCCAGCAAGACATGGAAGCTGGGAGAATTGATCCAATCCCAAATTAAGCTTTGCAGGGATTTACCCAAAGGCCAAGTATGGACTAGAATGGTAAGATCTGCAGTCAGAGGGTGGCCATGACTGAGAGAAAAAAACACAGGGGATGTCACAGTAGATATTGTGGTATGGAAGCATGAGATAGAAGGTCAAATCAATGGCTGGGACAGGTGTCCCGGACATTGAGTCAATTGGGACAAAATATTTCCCTCACGGTCACTAGAGATAATCTTCACCAGACTTCCCATGGCTTTTTACTGTGCCTGCTCTACGTCAATTTTCTGCAAAATAGCTATGTCCTTCCAAATCCACCAGAGACCATGGTAGGAAAAGAGATCACACAAAGGAATTGCAAACGGAAAGATACTCACACGGGAGCTTTTTAGATTAGCCATTTACCCCTCAACCACCTTCCCCCATGTTGTTCCCGAATTCTTTCTCATACACAGTGATCACTTCATCGTCCGCCACCCTTGTCTATCTTCATCACTGGATTTTTGTCTTTTTTCTCAGCCTTCACCAGGCAAATCATTAGCACGGAGCCAACAAGCCACAGCGCAGCCCATCTGACTGACCCTCCGGAGTCAGTGCCTTGTGGTAGACACTACCTAGACCACATGCCCAGAAAAAACAGAATCCAAATACCAGCTGAGCTACTGTTTCGCCATGTGCCAAAATTAAAATGGCTTAACCTTTTGGTTCCTCTGTTTAAAACCTACAAAAGGGTGATTATAAATTCAATTTACAGGGAAGTGCTGCCTGTTGAATAGAATAATATTAAAATATCAAAGCATAATCAGAATTCAATAAATATAGGCTTCCTCACACACACACAAAACCAATGTGGTGATTGAAGGTGGGAGCCAAGGGTGTCTGTATGTCTTTACTTTGAAAGACTCTAAGTATGAACAATTAGTTAGTGATAATAATCTCATATAACTAATTTCTTTTAGGAAAATAGAAATGAAAAAAGCTAGAAAAAATCTAAGGAAACTATAAATGAGCAGATCTAGATGCAAAATAAAGTGTTAAGAGAGCTAACAGACACACCTATGAGATTCTTTCTTCTTCTGCCTCAAAAATGTGTGTGAAGCTGAAATGACTAGCAGGCTGCTGAAGAATTTGTATTAAATCTTTATATCTTAATAAATATCTGGGAGATAGAGTGGTCAGCATGGTAATGGGGATTTCTTGAGATTATTAATCTGAGAGATATTGCAAATGCCAGTGAGCAAAGATAAAATAATATAAAAGCTTGCAACAAGCTTGGCAACACTGGCAGGCTAGAGCTGTATAAAATCCCATATGATTTTTTTAATCAAGAATTTATACAAGAGCAAATTTCATGGTATGTCTTGGAGTTTAAGAAGCTGCCCCCTCTCTGTCTTCTGTAGTCACATAATTATACAGTGATTATTAATGCTTAAAGTGATAAAGGAAGCCTTGAATCCAGAAACTATGAAATCATATTACCTATATTGAATATGTGGAGCTCTAGTGGCAAAATAATTAGAAGTTGGGCTGCTAAATACAAGGTGAACAGTTCAAAACCACTCGCTGCCCCTGAGGAAAGAGATGGAGCTTTCTAGTCCGGTAAAGCTTTGCAATCTCAGACACCCACGGGGCAGTTTTCTACCCTGTCTCATGGGGTAGTTATGGGGTAGAATTGACTCGATGGCAGTGAGTTTCATGTTTTCATTTGGATCATTGCATCTGACAAAACAGGGACAAGAGATGAACTCTTTTCAGAAAAATTTTTAAAAATGAAGTCTATGACTGAAAAATGTCTAAACTGTCTATAATTTATGGACCCAGATTTCCCATGTATGGTTTACTCTAAAGCCTTGGGAAGAAATATTTAATGCTGACACTGTGTTTCATACAAAACCAAAACAAATCAACATGAAAAATGCTAATAGATTCCGCTGAGAAGCTCGCCAGACCCAGGGGACATGGGGAACGAGGGAACTAATAAAGCTAAAAGCCACCAAAGGGCAAGCACGAGAGACAGCAGATCAGAAAGGCGTTTCCATCACAAGCTTGTCCAGGGAGAAGAGGGAACACCGTTTTACAAACCAATGGCAGAAATCTACTGCGATGGCTCTGAGGAGAGTCCGTCTGGGGTATCAGGGGGTGATGAGTTATATCTAATGTTAAAGGAGGTGAAAATGCTGTGATAAAGAAATGGTAATTCCTAAATTTAAAAAAAAAAGAAGAAGAATGCTGGAGCAGTTCTTAAAAATAGAGAGGCGTTTGGAATTGGTGCATAAACACAGAGAAACCATGTATAATACGGATGGGATTTTGTCTGAACAGAAAAGAAGAATAAGGAGAGCTTTCAGGAAAGGGGAATGACGTGTAGCGGCATGGTAAGCCCATGAAGAGTGAAGCTAAGACTCTCATATTTCAAGTCCATCTGCCCGCAGGCCATGAGGACCAGCTGGGATAAGATGCTTTACAGGCATTCTCCCTCCAGCCAAGCAACCTTGTCGATGCAATGGGCAAAACAGCCTGTAAACCCTTTCTAAGAAAAAGGTTCACGATAAGAAGAAAGGTTGATTCTATTCCCTGAGGGAACAGCTCTCAAATAAGATTAGGGCAGAAATTCTGGCTCCCTACAGTTATTATGTGTCCTAAAATCCAGTTTCAGCAGCAATCCAAATCCCCAGGCAAATTCAACCTAATACATGACACCTCCGTTAACAAAAAGAACAGTGGCTTCAACACATTCCTCCTGCTTAGAAAGTTTCTGACAAAGGTCAAGTGATGTTGAAGAGTTAGAGATGTGTTCCAGGACTTCAGATTAAGGAAGAGGTACCCTACTAAGAGATTAATTACATGCTAACCATTATAATGTCAAAAGTGCCAGAATTATAAGAATCATAATTGGCAGTCCTGGGCTACAGAGAAGAAAGGGCAGGGATAGCATTATGTTTCAGGACTGAGAGGGGGTTGGGGCCCCTCTGTGGGTAGGTAGGGCAGACTGAGGTAAAGGAAGAATAAAATTATGTGAAAGATAGACGAAAGGAGAGGAGGAAGGAAGGAACGGAGGGATGGAGTAAGGAAAGAAGACCTATATAAGGAGTCTCACTATAGCCTTGACTGGACGCTCCCGGAAATAAGCAGAGTTCAGAGCCCCAACCTATGGGGTTTTTAATCCAGAGGATACAATGGTGCTTAAATTTGTCTGCAACAGCTTAAGAGACAAACAACCATACCCAGTATGAACAGTGTAGTGAGGATTTGGTAGTAAAATGATGTACTCTTTATTAAATAACTATGATCCTTACTCAGAACAGTTCTTGATTTTCTACTGAGCCCTGACAGAGACGGACTGTCTTATCTTAAGAAGCCAGGAGACATGGAGGCTAAGCATCTGTTCTTCCAACAATCTATAAATGAGGCTATTCCCAGAAGCACCCCATTATCAAGTGGGCAATTCCTAAAGGCACAGACAAGTGGCTCAGTGATAAAGCCTGTTGTGCTCACGCCTCAAGGTTCGCTCTAAAAGGTTCTTAAAGTCTATGGGAAATCCTCTGTGGTCAGTTGTCCAACAGGATATTTCAGACGTGATGCTATGCCATCTTAAAGGACTAGAAGTGAACTGCTGTAATCGATGGACTCTAGAGCAAGTCCCCGTGGGCCACTTTGCCTTGAAGTAGAGAAGGCCTCGTGTTAAAAATGTATACCCATTGGTGGACAGTGGCTAATGGTTCAAGCCAGATTGTCAGGAACATAGAAGAATTTACACCGTGGGGGTATTTATAAAATGGAAATTTGGGGAAGATCTAAGAATGTGAACTTAAAGAAATGGAACTAGTTTGAAGATCTTTTTATCCCATATGAATAATGATCAAAAGGTCCCGCACTGGGCAGGACTTTTCTGTAAACATTTGAATATTAGCATCTTTTCCCTGCCAACTCATGCTGGCTCATTGGATTCATGAACAAGGTAGCCATGGAGGCTGGAATGAATGTTCTACAGGAGTTCAATAACACAGATTTCCTACCACAAAGACTGACACGGCTGCGTGTGTGGCCTAATTGTTAGTGCCCGAGGGCAATACTTCTTGGCACCACATCTCAGAGTTCCCACCAGCTACCTGATGGATATTTGATGTAACAATAGCCTTTCCTTCATGGGGGCGAGTAGTATGTGTCCTTACTTTGTCCTCTACATCTGTGGACTTGAATTTACTTTCCTTGATGTTTCTGGTGGGCCCTTCATCTGTACACTTATAACTCACTGCCATTGAATCTATTCAACTCATAATGAACCTATAGGGCAGGGTAGAGCTGCCCTTGTGGGTTTCTAAGACGGTCATTCTTTATGTGAGTAGCAAGCCTCCTCTTTCTCCCAAGGTGCAGCTGGTGGTTTCTGACAGCTGACTTTGCATTTTGCAGCCCAACATGAAACCACTGCACCGCCGGGCCTCTTCCATCATGACATAACATGTGCTATTCCTTTTGCAGAAAAATAACTATGGCAATGGGTTAAGACTCATGAGATCAGCCAATCGCCCAGACTCACTGACTTCAAAAATAGTAGAACTGCCTGTTGAATACATCGCTTAGACACCTGTTCATGAAACTGAATTGCTATCCAATGGAATATCATATATGCTCTGAATCAAAAGCCATTATATGTTGTTGTTGTGCCACTAGTCATAAGATATGGGTCTATAAACCAAGAAGTGACTCACCACGATAAATGTCTGCTTCTCCTCTCTTCCATGCTGATCGTTGATGATTGAGAGGTAGTGTGTGCACCAAAGGCACAGCAATGGCGCCCTTGAACTGGAAGTTAAGATATGTCACTTGGAACTTCTGGCGTTAAAAAGTGAAAGAGAGAGAGAGAGAGAGAGATGTTAGGGTGCTGATGGCTGGAATGAATGATCCTGACTATCATGGAGAAGCATAGTTGTTCTTTCACAATGGAAATAGTTTACAAATAGCTGAGATTTCCAGAAGGATCTTTTATATTTCCCTATGTGGTGATATTTATTCGAAGACAATAGTGGCCTTGCAGAAATAGGGCTTCGAGCCTATGGGGTGGAGATAGAGAACGCTGGTACAGCGTGCTGAGTAACGGAGATGGCTGCAACGTTCCATGCGCAATAAATCAGACAGTACAGGCCTCTTCTGGTGAGAAAAAACCACCACACTGCTCACCAGTCACAGGCTTTATGACTTCAGGACAACCAATCAGAGTAGGGTTTTTACCCTCCAGGATTTCCCAAAAGAGAGTGAAATATTTTAGGTCAATTCCAGACGCATTCCTTACTATGTCCTAAATGAGAGAACAAAAAGGGGTTTGTATAGTATAAGCTGGAGGACACACATGCTTGGTTGCATAGAAGGCAGAATGGAGGTCAGAAGAGGGTGTCTTTAATTAGGTTCCAGTCGCACAGGTCTCCTGTGACCACGAAGATGCTTTCGTTCAGGTGTAAATAGCATGGCATTTCTTTGCCTCTAGCTACCAGATGAATTCTGCTGATTAATGATGCAGCAGGTGAAAAGTCACCATGGGGACTGCCTACTCTAGAGTATATACTTTAGTACAATTAAGTAGTCATGGAGACAGAGCAAGTTCCCATCAGCTCTGAACCAGGAAGAAGCCTTCTCTGACAAGAAGGAACTGGGAGAGAGAGACACCCAATTCCTAGGCTCCTTATCAGAGAATATTCTGAGGCCAAGACCTCAATTTAGATAACGGACTGGAAATCACTGAGGATGCTTTTCTTCCCAACAGTGGCAGAATACCAATAAACTGTGAATTGGAAAATAGAGCAGAAAAAGTTTAAAATATCAACTGTGGACTTTGGATTAGCTATAGAAATCATGACTACCCTGTTGGTTTCATTTTGTTGTTGTTGTTCTTGTTATTTACAGCATCATATATTTGTTTTTCCTTTAGCACTATACCTGTCCACCACCCTTTTACATAGGATTTGGTGGTAGTAGTCGTAGGATTTGGTGGTAGTAGTCAACTTTAGAATTTAGTCTAGAATATTGAGACATTGTGATGATGGGACCAGAGATGCTTGATTTAGAACCCAGTGCAGTGCCAACCAAACCTTAACCACATATCTACTTGTACAGATTCTGCTGACACATCGGACAGATGCAATAGTTATTGTTTAATTTACATACAGGTGAAGAAAAACATATGCAAGCATTTGAGTCCAAGTAGGCTAAGGTGAACAGTCATCATGTGATGTAGTTTCCCAATGTCTCAGCAATCTTTCTAGGGATTTCCTAATCTTATAAAGCGAAGCCCCCTTCCAACGACTGATGCTGAAAAGGACAGATTCTCACCTTCTCCTATTTCTTGTAGCTCATTCTGTGCATGTTGCCTCTCCTAGTCAGGGCCCTGCTGCAAATGTTGGAAAGCTGTGACTGAAAAGAAGTCCTTCTGGTGAAGGAGCCAGCAGGATGGTAGCTACGACTCTTCTCCAGGCAGTAGTGAGTGTGGCTCTTTCAAGAGCAGCCAATATGCAACACTGGTGGGTAGTAGTAATGATATCACTATGGATTCTTTTCTGGCGCAGATTGTGAATATGGGGCTCCAGACCTGGTTTTCCAGATTTTTCAGAGATTCTACTTAAATTAACCAGAGTTCATTCCTTTTGGTTGTAACTAAAACAAATGAAAAACGACTTATACTTTAACACTTTATTTACAACATGTTTAACTATATCAGTCTTTGGTCAATTGCTTCATTCGACTGTGATCTTTCTTATTCATCCAGTCAGTTAGTTTTTCATCCATTCAGCAAAAGCCGATTGACTTTGACCCAGTGATGGTTAGTGAAAACAAGCCCAGTCTCTCTTCTCATAAACAGGTAGCCTGTTGTTGTTGTTGATGATGATGATGATGTTAGGTGCCCTCAAGTAGGTTCCATTTCACAGCAACATCATGCACAACACAATGAAACACTGCCTGGTTCTGTGCCATTGTCACGATCATTATTGTGTTTGAGCCAACTGTGGCAGCCATTGTGTCAGTCCATTTCTTGACAGGCTTCCTCTAGCTTGACGACCTTCTACTTTACCTAACGAGATGTCCTTTTTCATGGGCCTTCGCAATCCTGGTTGTATGTCCAAAGGACGTGAGATTAGTGTGGTCATCCTCACTTCTAAAGAACACTCTGGCTGTCCTTCTTCCAAGACAGATTTGCTTGTGCTTCCTGCATCCATAGTATTTGCAATAGTCTTTGCTAACACCATAGTTTAAATACATTGTTTGTTTGTTCATTTCTATCTTCTTTATTCATTGTCCAAATTTCACATGCATGTGAGGTGATTGGCAATACGATGGCTTGGGTCAACCCCACCGTGATCTTCTAAGTGACATTCTTTCCTTTCAACATTTTAAAGAGGGATCAGAGGTATATTGCATGATCCATTAGTGCTCCACTGCACCCTGATTGGCTCATCCCCACCCTGCGACCCCTCTGTGGGGGAATGTTCCATTGTCCACAGATGGGCTTTGGGTCTCTGCTCCAACCCCCTTATGTTCCCACCAATGCATTTTTGTTTGTTTTTTTGTTTGTTTACTGTTTGTTGTGAATTCTGATGCCGATTGCCCAGTCTCGACACCCCATAATCGCACCATCTGGGGTGCTTCTTCCATGTGGTCTTATTGCTTCACTGTTGGATGGCTGCTTGTTTAACTTCATGCTTTCAAGACCCCAGACACTGTATCTTTCAATAGCCGGGCACCGTCCTCTGTCTTCACCTAGTGAATCATGTAATACACCTCCGATCCTTGAGGCCTCCTCACCCCCCACTGTCTTGACCCAAGTGCCACTTCCCACTCTGGACTAGACAGGAGCATGTACACAGGTATAGGCAAGAGATAAAACTCAACACATGGACCCCAGGAACAGGAATGGGACTAGAGATCCCAAAAGGGTAGGGGGAAGGGGGGAAGAGGTGGGGAGGGAGGGGTACCGATCGCAATGAATGGCAATGAACCAGGGGAAGAACAACAGAAACCAATACCACTCCACACTGACAGCATCGGTGTAAGATTTGAAAATAATTAACAATCTATAGTCTGTCAAGGGGCCACGAGGGTTGGGGAGAGGGGGAGGGACAGACAAAAAAAAGAGGAGCTGATTCCAAGGGCTCAATGGAAAGTAAACGTCTAGAAAAGAACGATGGAATATATGTACTAATATGTCGGATACAATTGATATATGAATTGTAACAAGAGTTGTAAGAACCCCCAATAAAATGATCTAAAAAAAAAAAAACATTTTAAAGAGGTCTTGGGCAGCAGTGAATGAAATATATTGTTTGATACCATGAGCATTGATTGTGGATCCAAGCTACACAAATCCTTGACAACTTCAATCTTTTCACCATTTACCATGATGCTTTCATCTAGTGGGTCCAGTTGTTAGACTTTTGGTCTTTTTTGTAATGAGTTGCAACCCACACTGAAGGCTGTTGGCCTTGGTCTTCATCAGGAAGTCCTTCAATCCTCCTCACTTTAAACACATCCTTCCTGATTTGAAAACATGCACAATTCCCTTGCTCTGGTTGAACTACTGCCTGTTGGTCCATGTGCACATTCTACATTAGCACAATTAAGTATTCTGGAATCCTTATTCTTTTCAAGGTTATCATAGTTTTTTATGACACACATAATCAATGCCCATGAATAGCCAAAAAACAGTCAGGTAAACATCTTTCTGGTATTCTCTTCTTTCAGTCAAGATCCATATGACACAGTAATAATATTGTTCATGCCATATCCTTTCCTGAATCCAGCTTGAATTGTCTGTGCAAACATTGTTGAATAATTTTCAACAAAATTTTAGTTGCATGCAATATTAACATTACTGGATTGTTTCTGCGTTCTGTTGGGTCACCATTCTTTGGAATGGCCCCAAATATGGATCTCTTCCAATCTGATGGCTGGGTAGCCATCTTCTAAATTTCTTGGCATAGACCATTAAGTGCTCTCGGTGCTTCATAAGCTTGTTGAATCATTTTCATTGGTATCCTGTCAATTCATGGAGTGTTGTTTTCCATTAATGCAGCTGTTCTCAACCTGTGGGTCGCAGCCCTTTTGAGGGTCAAATGACCCTTTCACAGGGGTCACCCAATTCACAACAGTACCAAAATTACAGCTATGAAGTAGCAATTAAAAATAATTTTATGGTTGGGGGGGGTCACCACAACATGAGGAACTGTATTAAAGGGTCACAGCATTAGGAAGGTTGAGAACCACTGCATTAATGCCTCCAGTGCAGCTTGGACTATTCCTTCAATCCTTGAAGGTATTCCTTCAGTACCATTGGTTCTTGATCATAGGCTGTTGAAATGATTGGATCTCATTGAGTTCTTTTTGGTATAATGACTCTGTGTATTCCTTTCATAATTGTTTGTTATTTCCTGCATAATTCAATTTCTTCCCATAAAATCTTGCAATATTAAAACTCAAGGCTTGAATTTTTCCTTTCAGTTCTTTCAGCTTCAGATGTGCTGTGCATGTTCTTCTTATTCGGCTTCCTAAATCCAGGCTTATGTATATATTATTAACCTTTGTCTTCTGGAGCTTTCCTCTGAAATTTTCCATTCAGTTTTTTAACTTAATAATCCATTCCATTTCGAGTAGCTGCTCTGTGTTCAAGAATAAGTTTCCAAGTCTCTCAGAACATTCATGTTAGTCTCTTTTTTGTCTCTTGTTTTTTGTTTTTGTCTTTAATGACCTTTTCTTGTCTTTGTGTATATTGCTCTTAATATCGTCCCATCAGGTCTTCTATCATTAGTGTCAGTGTTCTGTTCGTGAGATGTTCTAGAAATTCAGATAGAATATCCTCAAGGTGTCACTTTGGCTCTTGTGGCTCTTTATTTGTCTTCAGCTTCACTGGTAAATGAGAAATTGATGGTCTGTTCCATAGGCGGCCCACAATGTTGGCTGTTGAGATTGAGCTTCTCCATTGTCTGATCCTGCAGATGGAGTTAATTTGAATCCTGTGTATTCCATCTGGTGAAGTCCACATGTACAGTTACCTTTAATGTTGTTGAAAAAGTATTTGCAGTGAAGAAGTCACTGGTCTTGCAAAATTGTATCATTTGATCTCCAGCTTCATTTCTAACACTAAGGCATTATTTTCCGACTTATGTTCCTTCCTTTGTTTTCAACTTTTGTATCCAATCACCAATAATTATTAATGCATCGTGAGTGCATGTTTGGATAATTTCAGACTGAAGAAATTAATACAATTCTTTAATTTCTTCATCACTAGCTTTAGTGGTTGTTAGGTTGAATGATAGTTGGATTAGTTTAGTACACAGCAACTTTGATATAACACAGTTATGTAGCAATACAATTTTGGTAACTGCTAAAAAGTGGTATATTACAAGAAGCATTGACTCACTGTGTTAGTCTGGATTAACTAAAGAAAAAAAAATCATAAATGTTCATGTGTGTGTCAGAGAGAACTTCCTATCAAAGAGCAATTGTACATTAAGAAAACAACCCAGCCCAGTCAGGGTCCAGTCCATAAACCCATATGTCTGTTATCTGTCTATAAATTCTTCTTCAGACTCATGCTACACATGCAATGACACCGAGTGCAGGAAGATTGCAGGCCAGTAGGTGGAAAGTCTTGTGGATCCAGTGATGGTAGAAGCAATGTAGCGCTGCCATGGGTCTCCACATGGCTCCTCCAGCTCCGGCGCTTCAGTAAAGCTCCATTGTCTTGTCAGGAGGAAAGATGAAGCAGAGAGAGTCTGTCTGTATCTGGCCTCCAGTAAGCTATTCATCTCCATATGAGGTCATAAAGCTGCAACCTGATTGACAGGCTAGACTCCACCCCTCTGCAAAATGACACGGATTATGTAACTGCCACACTCACTATCAAGGTCAAAGAAGACATCCTAAAGTAATTAATAGTTGAACTCAATTCCGAAGGAAGAGCAAAAATTAATTTCATTATAGGACATTAACTCGTGTTCAAATGTCTGGGCAAGCACATCAAGTATATTTGAGGGATTGAAAAGTTTACAAAGAAGAAGAATATGGCTAGAGGGAAGAGAAAATGGGGAAACGAAGTATGAATGAGGCAGCGGAGTTATAATAACCTGACTCATAGCAGGTCTTATAGCACACCCTAAAGATGTTGGTCTTCGTTTAAGAGAAATGGGAGTCCATAATAGAATTTTAGGTCGTAGTTAGAGAAATACATAGTAAGCTATGTTTTCAGAATGTTTTGAAGAGAAACAAGAGTAAATACATAAGGTCAGTTAGTAGGGTCCAGTAGCGCAGGCAAGCAGTGATGAAGTCTGAACTCAACTTTAGTGGGAGATAATTTCATAAGATGATACAGTAGTGCAATATTTGAGATGTAACCTTTTCAAGATTTGTGATAGATTGTGAGTGGAAGATGAAGAAAACAAGATGGATGCAGTGACTATCGAGAATAAGCAACAACAACCAGTCTTGGTAAAAGACTATTAATGGTTGAGTTGTGCCTCCTGACTCCCCCAAAAAGGGATAAATTGAATTCTTAATGCCTGTGAATTTGACCTCATTAGAAATAGTTTTTTTCTTTTGTTATAAGTTAAGTTCAACAAGTTCATACTGAAGTAAGGTGGGTCCAAATTCTAATGCCTTCTTAATGATCTGTTTTTTAAAGGGGGGGAAACAGACACGGACACTGAGCGTAGAGAGGAAACATGCCTTGTGAAGACAGTGCTAGGTGCATCACTAATTGGTAAAGAATTGTCAGGCAGGTTCACCAGGAGCCAACAGAAATGAGGGAAAAATCATGGAATATTTGCTTTCTCAAAGCCCTCTGCAACAGCCCGAATAGATGAGGCCCTAAATTTGAACTTCTGTCCCCAGAGCTGTGAGAAAATACAGTTCTGCTTTTCAAAGCCACTCATTGTATGGTATTTTGTTAAAGCTGTTCTAAGAACCCAACACAGAGACCACAAAAGACGTGAACTGACTTTGTTATAGAAATCACAGACATCCGTCTGATCTAGTTCACCTCCCAACCCATCACCTCAAACGAGTAAGTCAGTTTCATATTCTGTGATCAAAGAGTAGACTCAGCGTCTGTCCTCAAAAAAGGCTCACCCACTTCTCATTGGCACCTAATCTTTCTTAAAAGTAAAAGGCCAAAATTTATGTCAGCATCCTCTACAATTAGGAGTGTATATATAATTTTCATAGGGCTACCATAACAAACTACCACAAACTGAATGTTTACTACACTAGTATTCTCTGACAGTTCTGGAGACCGGAAGTCCTAATTCCAGGTTTTGGTAGGCCACACTTCCTCCAGTGCTTCCAAGGGAGAATTCTTTCTCTTGCCTCTTGCAACTTCTGATAACTTCTAGAGTTCCGAGGTTGCATAACTCCAGTCTCTGTGACCATCTTCCTGTATCTCTCTGTCCGTGTCATTTCTAAGGACACTATTGTTGGATCTGAGTCCTTAAATGTAAGATGATTCCATCACAAATTCATGAACTTAATGATAACCATAAAAAATGTTACCAAATAAGATGATATTCACAGGTCCTAGATGAGGACTTGGACATATCTTTTGGGGGACCATGATCCAGATCACTAAAAGACCCGCTTGAAACACTGATCAAGTGCTCGGTTGCTAACTAAAAGATTGCTTGCTCAAATCTTATAGCTGCTCCACAGGGGAGAGATGTGGGAATCTGCTTCTGTAAAGATCACAGTCTTTGGAAACTCGATGGAGAAGTTCTACTCTGCCCCATGGGGTGACTGTGTGTCAGAATCAACTTGATGGTAAAGAGTTTTTGTCTTATTTTCATCCTCGTGCTACAGGTCTAAAATGTAAACATATTGCTTCGATAAATTCAAATACATTTCAGGGAACACAGAATCCCCCAAAAGTGTATCAGGCACTTTTCTCAAGATAGACACTTTTTTTAACCATAGTCTAAATAGGTTTGGGAAACACCGATATTACCAGAATTCATAATTCCCACGTGCAATGTGAATTATTTAAAATGGCCCTTCCAGTCATCACCTTTCTTACTCCCACCAAACGGCCCTCATTTTCCTGAGGAGCCTGAGTCAGAAGGTGGGCTAAGGTACTGATTGTCTTTTCTGAGTTAGCTGTCAGTGATTCATCCTGCTGGGTATAAAATGAGCCATCTCAGAAGCAGTAAGTGTGGATGTCTCAAACAGCAAAAGCCAAGGGTAGAGCCAGTCCTCTGGACTTCAGGATCCCTGCTCAGTGACCCTCCTTGTTCCTGGAAGACAGCTTTGACACCAGAAGAATGGCAGGGGAGAAGCGGGGCAGCAGAATCAGCAGCCATAGCATGGGACAGAGTAGTGAACTTCCCAGTGTACAGAGCAAGTAGATCTGAGTTCTTTGGGGCAGGAAGCTGGCTTGTGGAGTGGGGTGCCTCTGGGCACCTAATTCAGGGAGTTGGGTTTGCTCACGCACGGGGCTGAGCTGAGTGCCTTCAGGTGGAAGCTCACAGTGACATGGCATGCTCTTTGTACAACTTGATCTGACCATTGCTCATCTGAATTGTAGCTTATTAGCTTCCATAATAAGCCCCCCAAATAGTGACTATCGTCTGTGCATTCTGTGTGGTCATTGCAAAGAATTACAGAGTCTAGCTGAGAAGTTGAGAGTGTTGTGGGAGACAGACTGGCAGAATTGAGAGTTCTGTGTGAGATCGAACAATATAAGGGAGGGTATCTTAAAGTTTCTGGCAAGTCCTGCAGTTAAAAAAAAAAAATCATCATGTTGTTCCACCCTGAATTTCCTAACTTAATTAACCTTTTCCTTCTGGTTAGATACTTAAGCAGGTAAATAGGTAGCTGCCACTGAGTCCATTCTGACTTATCGTAATGACACATTGCGTGGCCCTGTAGTATCTTACTCGCTGAGTGGTTGGGGTCCTTTGCTACAACGATGGGGCCAATCCGCTTCACCCCATAGGCCTAGTTCAACCTCACCAAATACAGCAGCTTTCTCTATTGATTGACACCTCCTGATGGCAAGTTCAAAGTAAGCAAGTTGGATAACGTTCTTTCGCCATAACATTGTTATTGACTAATTTGTCCAAGTCGATTGCCGGGTCTTCTTTCCCAAAGCTGCCTTAGCCTGGAAGCTCTCCTGAGACGTGTTCACCACAGGAGACCCTGCTTTTATTTTATATACCAAGGCAATCCTAAAACACATCCTTTTCAACATCCTAAAGACCAACAAGTCACTACAAACTTACAGATGGAAGTCGCACCCATTCAACCTGGAAAAAAACCGTATATTCTGTGGATTACGTTGTCGTTGCTGTGAAGTGCATTCTGGTAGGTTTTGACTCGGTGATTCTATGTGCAATAGAGCAAAACACTGCCCAGTCCGACACTTTCTTCACAACTGTTGTCCTGCTTGAGCCCATTATTGCAACCACCGTGCCACTCCATCTCGTTGAGGTCTTTTCCTTTGACCTTCTACTTTCTCGAGCATGGTGTCCTTGTCCTGGAACTCCAGATAACGTGTCTGAAGTGTGTGAGACAAGGTCTCGTCACGCTCATTCTCAGGAGCGTTCTGGCTGTACATCTTCTAAGACAGACTCATTTGCTCCTCTGGCAGTCTATCGTGCTTCCTGTATTCCTCGTCAACACCCCCGTTTACGTGCATCCATTTTTTTGCTCCAGTCTTCTTTATTTATTGTCCATCTTTCACATGGAGAATGCTTACCGATATTTTGAGCTAATCTCTCAGTATGTATAAATAATTGTGGTTGCCAAATTCTTCTCAGAAGTGAATGAGGGTCTCATGCCCTGACCCGAGATGAGGGCGTGACCACCAGCTTTAGAATCAAGACTCCAGAGAGACCAAGCTGAAGTATTCAGACAAAATCCCGAGAAAGGCAGAGACAGATGAGACTAGGGACTCAAAAGAAATTTGGCTCAAAGAATGCCTTATTCACCTTCAAATAGTGGCGAGACAGCACAAGCTGTGCGACAGGGTTGTGGTCTATTTGCTGAGAATTTTTCATTTGTAGAGATTTGGTTTTGTTTTACTTTGTGTTCCAATCAAGTAAAAGCACGTATATAAGCAACTTTGTGATTTCTAGTCATTTTTATTTTGTATTTTCTCAAGCATGAAGATCTCCTTGCAAAAAAATATACTTCCCAGGGGTTGTATTAATCGAAGTGCCGCTATAATGACATTTCTGTCATTCGAATTTTCCCTGTAGTTGCTGCTAGAAGCACTAGTGTTTCTTCACTTCGTTTCTCAATTACCAAATAAATGTAAGTGAGTGCTGTCTGGGTCAATGAAGATCCGGGTTCTTCATGTGACCATGAACTATCTCCCTCTACCACCCTGAGCAAGTAAGCCCTGGGGAATTTGTCATCCCCCAAAGCCAAGATCAATGAGAGACTGCGATTCCTGGGTAAACACTAGCTTCTCATCACCACAAGTTCCTTACAGCGTGTCTGGTTCATGTCACCTGCTGTGTTATCACCTCAGTGCCAGTCATTGTCTGGGCAAGACAGACACAGCAGAGCGAGCACTCAGTCTCTCGTGTTATTCATGCCTCTCAGAACATTATTTGGCCACACCAACGCTTAGGCGTAATTTCCAGGAAAGAAAACTGTGAGCTTATGACTCCTCTTGTGCTGATACTCTCTTGTTGTTGTTGTTGCCAGTGGCTGTGCCATCAACTCCAACTTCGGGTGACCCCATGTGTGCCAGGCTGAACTGTGCTCCATATAGTTTGCAATGGCTTATTTTTTTCATTAATCATTTAATTGGGGGGGGGGCTCTTTCACATCCTATAATGACCCATCACTCAATTGCATTAAGCACACTTATACATATATTGCGAAGGGCTTATTGTTAAAAAATAGATCTCTAGGCCTTTCTTTTGAGGTTCCTCTGAGTTGACTTAAACCTCTCAGCTTTGGGCTAACCGAGGAGTGTGGTATTTGCCACGATGACTCAGACGCCATTAAAACGAAAACAGAAAAACGAGGCAATTCCAGCTCACAGTGACTCTATGAGATGAGAGAAGCACGTGTAAGTGACAGCCTTGACTACGATTCATAGGAGCAGTGGTGGCACAGTGGGTTACACGTTGGGCTGCTCATCTCAAGGTCAGCGGTTAGAAACCAGCAGACACTTCTTGGAGAAACCAAAGGCTTTTCTACTCCTGTAAATAGTCACAGTCTCAGAAACCCACAGGGCCCTTTACCCTGTCCTGTAGAGCCTCTCCAAGTCAGAATGGACTCAATGGAAGTGAGTTTAGTCTTTGTTTTTGTTTGTTTGTTTGTTTGTGTAGAGGGAGGGTGTCGACTGATATTCAGAGGTGCGTAAGAATCCTGGAGGGACTTTGTACCTCTGTTTACAGGTTTCCTATTCCTGTGGGCTGGCCTATTTAGAGTAAATATAGAGGTGTTAGAGCAAGGGTTCTCAACCTTCCTCACGCCGTGACCCTTTAATACAGCTCCTCATGTTTTGGTGACCCCCCCCCTCCACCATAAAATTACTTTCGTTGTGACTTCATCACTGTCATTTTGCTCCTGTGATGAATTGGGCAACCCCTG
>NW_022103907.1:6855319-6856931 GCF_000313985.2 Echinops telfairi | reverse complement strand
CATCTGGTTTCATCAGTGATAGCCTTCAGGCCATGTCTTCTTCTGAATCCAGCTTGAATTCCCTGCAGCTCCCTGTCATTGCACTGCTGCAACGATTGTTGAATTATCTTCAGCAAAATTTCACTTGCCTGTGATGTAAATGGTAGTGTTAAATAATCCCCACAACTCTGTTGGGTCACTTTTCTTTAGAATGTGTTCAAAGGATCTCTTCAAGTTGGTTGGCCAGGTAGCTGTCTTCCAAATGTATTGGTATAGATGAAGGAGAGTTTCCAGTGTTCCATCAGCTTGTTGAATCTTTCAATTGGTATTCCGTCAATTTTATGATGATTATTTGTTATCAATATATGACTAATATGTGATTCCATGATTAATATATGCTATTGATTAGAGTAGATCAAATTCATTTTTAGGTGCAATCCTTTTAGAACAGGTCTAATGTTTTTGGAGGAATAGATCAAATCCTTTTTGTCTGTGAGTTTGTCTTATTGGGGTGGCTTGCATTTTGCGATGGTGCTGGGGAAATATTGAACAATGCAGGAATAATCAAAAGAAGATGAAGGAACACACAGAGTCACTGAACCAAAAAGAACTAGTCAACATTCAACCATTTCAATAGATAGCATATGATCAAGAACCAATGGTATTGAAGGAAAAGTTCTAGCTGAACTGAAGAAATTCGCCAAAAAGAAGGCTCTAGAAATTGAGGGGCTATCGATTGAAATGTTTCAACATGATGACGAACCCTACAAGGACTCACTAGTCTAATGCAAGAATTTTGAGGAGACTACTGATGGGAAGAGATCCAAATCTGTACTCATTCCAAAGAAAGGCGACTTTATCTAATGCAAAAACTATTCAGTCATATCACTGATATCACATGTAAGTAAAATTTTTGCTGAATATTCTTCAACAATGACTGTAGCAGTACATTGACAAGGAGCTGCCTGGAATTCAGGTCAAATTTGGAAGAAAACTGGGAACAAGGGTTATCATTGATGGAGTCAGATAGGTCTTGTCGATTTGTGTTATATTGATTATGAAAAGGCATTTGATTTTGTGGATCATAACCAACTAAGGAGAAATTGAGAAGAATGGATTTCAGAGTATTCCATCATAGCCATGCAGAACATGGACACAAAGTGTGTGGTACTTGGATAAAGAGGAAGTCTTCTGAATAGAACAAGGCAATACTACCTAGTTTAAAATCAGGAAAAGTGTGTATACAGGTGGTATCCTTTCACCATACTTATTTAACCTGAGCAAATAATCAAAGAAGCTAAACGATATGAGGAACTCCTCACCAGGACTGGAAGATGACTTATTAACAACTTTTGATATTCAGACTATACAATCTTTCTTGCTAGAAGTAAGGAGGACTTGAAGCAGTAGCTGAGGAAGATCAACGATTGCAACCTTCAGTATGGATTACAACTCAATATATAGAAAACCAAAATCTTCACAGCTGGATCAATAGGTCACATCATGATAAACAGAGAAAAGATTGAAGTTACCAAGAGTTTTATCTTGTTTCAATCCACAATCAATGCCCATTGAAGCAGCAGTCAAGAAATCAAACAATGCATTGCACTGGGCAAATACACGCAACTCGTGA
>NW_022103907.1:6851421-6853831 GCF_000313985.2 Echinops telfairi | reverse complement strand
AAAAATTTTAAAAGAATATTATAGCAGTCGCCACAAACACCAGGATATCTAATTCCAGGTCTTTCTTCACTTTTTCATCATTATGAACAGTCTTTAAATATTACTAAAGTACAATCCACCAGGAAAATTTTGGTGGATCCTTGTTACCCAGAAAACACTATTATTCACTTATTCTCTTAACATTTTGTTCCTATTGTTGTTGCTATTGTTAGGTGCCCTTGATCAGTTCCAACCCATACCAACCGTGTGCACAACAGAAGGAAACCGTGCCTGCTCTGGCACCATCCTCACCGTTGTGCCAATGCCTGAGCCCATGGACACAGCCACGGTGTCAATCCCTCTCATTGGGCACCTTCCTCCTCTTTGCCACCTCTCCACTTTCTCAAACATGATGTCCTTCTCCAGGGACTGGTCTCTCCTGACAACATGTCCAAAATATGCCAGACAAGTCTTGCCATCCTTGGCTCTAAGGAGCACGCTGGCCTTACTTCTTCTAAGACAGATCCGTTTGTTGCCCTATCAGTCCAGAGTACTGTCAATATTCTTCTCCAGCACCACAACTCAAATGTATCAATTCTTCTAAGGTCTTCCTTATTCAATGTCCAACTTTCATGTGTATATGATGCAATGGAGAATACCATGGCTTAGGTCAGGTGCATCTTAGTCCTCAAAGTAACATCTTTTCAATAATCTGAAGTGGTCTTGTGAAGCAGATTTACCTAATGCAATATGTTTTTTTATGATCTCTTGACTGCTGCTTCCATCAGCACTGATTGGGGTTCCAATCAGACAAAATACGTGACAACCCCAACCATTTCTCCATTTATCATGGTGTTAACTTTTGGTTTCGTTTGAGGATTTTGTTCTTCTTTATAGAGTTGTAATCCACACTGAAGACTACAATGCTTGATCTTCATCAGCAGGTGCTTCAAATTCTCCTCACTTTCAGCAAGCAGGTTAGGTCATCTGCCTACTGCAGGTTGTTCATAAGCCTTCCTACAATCCTGATGCCGCACCCTTCTTCATGTAATCCAGTTTCTCTGATGATTTCCTGAGCAAATAGACAGATCAAGTATGGGGACAGGAAACAACCCTGATGCACACCTCTCCTTTAAACCATGTAGAATTCCCTTATTCTGGTCACACGACTGTCTCTTAATCCATGTACAAATGCTGAATCAGCACAATGGAGTGTATGGGAATTCCCATTGTTCTCCAGGTTATCCACAGTTTAGTATGGTTCAAACAGTCAAATGCCTTTGCACAGTCAATAAAACACAAGTAAACATCTTGAGTCAAGATCCAACTGACATCAGCAATGATGCCCCTGTTCCATATCCTCTTCTGAATCCAGCCTGAACTGTTCCCTGTTAACACACTGCTGCATCCATTGTTGGATGATTTTAGGCAAAATTTTACTCGTGTGTGGTATCAATGATATTGTTCTATAGTTTGAGAATTCTCTTAGATAACCTTTCTTTAAAATGGGCCAACCTATGGCTCTCTTCCAGTTAGTTGGCCAGGTCGCTGTCTTCTAAATTTCCTGATGTAGACAAGTGAGTGCTTCCAGTGCTTCTTCAGCTTTGTGAAACATTTCAATAGATAACCCACCAATTGCTGAAGCCTTGTTTTTGGCTAATGTTTTCAATTCTGTTGGAACATCTTCCTTCGGTACCACTGGCTCTTGCCCATGTGATACCTCTGGGAATGGTGGACAGTTGACTAGTTCTTTTTGGTACAGTGACTCTGTGTATTCTTTCCATCTTGTTTTTATGCTTCCTGCATCATCCAATATTTTACCTATAGAATCTTGCAAAATTACAGCTCGAGGTTTGAATTTTTTTTCTTGTGTTCTTTAAGTTTCTAATACACTGAACATGTTCTTCTCTTTTGGTTTTCTAATTCTAGGTCTTTGCACATTTCTTTATATTTATCTGTCTTCTCAAGTTGCCCTTTGAAATGTTCTATTCAGCCCCTTGATTTGATCATTTCTTCCATTTGCTTTTGCTATTCTCTGATTAATAGCAAGTTTCAGAGTCTCTTCTGTCATCCACTTTGACCTTTTCTTTTTTTCCTGTCTTTTTAAGTTATGCATAAGTTTCTCAGCTACATCTTCCTCTGAAGGGGAGAGCGGAGTCCTTCTGCGATATCTAGACACGCCACTGTAACCTCTTCCCTTTGGGTGACCCTGCTGGCATTGGAAATAGCAGTGACATGATTTCCAGCATCAGAGCACAGACAAGGCCCCACATACGATAAACTGACAGACAAGTTGTGGGAATAAGTTTTTGGCGTATACTGTTTTTTCAGACGCTCCTCAGCCATATCTGCTCTGCTTAGAGTATCTGGCCCAGAGAAGGCATCGCTATAGAGGATGACTTGACATTGGGGGAAGCCTAGTAACTACAGA
>NW_022103907.1:6849323-6850773 GCF_000313985.2 Echinops telfairi | reverse complement strand
ATTCCTTACTTTAGTGGTTAAGTTAACACATTTTATGGTTCACCTTCCATGAGTCCTATTCTAGAAATTAGGAATGGAGGTGACTTTGACAGACAAAGTCCCTACCTTGAAGTTTACATACTTTTGGTGAAGAGACAACAAAAACCAGGAACAGACCTCTAAGACTAGAAAGAAGAGAGAGAGGAGGAGAAGAGAAAGAGGGGGAGGGGAGAGAATCACGGAAGGAAAATGGAACTAATAATATCTTATCAATCATTACATCGATCAGGATATAAAAATCATAACACATCAAGTTTTCAATCCCATGATTAGACCATCTAAATGGCCAAATAAAACAGTTGACTGAAAACTATGGATGTTGACACTGGCAAATCCTTAGTGAAAATTCAAGCATTGGATATGACCCTATGTTTCACCCCAGGTACCTACACTTAACCTCGAAATCCAAATGAGATGGCGTTAAGGGGAATTACAATGAATCCTTCCTTTCCTGCCTCCCCCAGATTTTATTCTAATGAGATAGTGAGCTTATAGATTGCGTGTTCTTTCATCATTCAAGGCATCTGGGGTATAATTAAAGTGTAAGTGAACTGTCATAAGTTCTGTGTATGTCAATTTCATGTGTGTTTCACAACTTTCTTCCTTCAAAGCCACGTTCCTGAAGTTGTAGGAAGATCCAACTTGGTTAACACCAAATCCACCCTGTGGATTTCTGAGACTGTAACTGTTCGTGGGAGTAGAAAGCCTAGTCTTTCTCCAGTGGAACTTCTGGTGGTTTTGAACTGCTGACTATGCAGATCACAGTCTAACATGTAAAAACTTAAAGGAAACGGGTCCCATGACACAATATTGGTAGTACCCAATGTCAAAGAATGTGAAGACAATACGGCCAAATTAAGACTTCTTATTTTGAATTTTTGCCCCTAAAACAGCTCAAAGGCTAAATAGATTTCCGTTCTTTACCCCAAAGCCCAGGGAAACATTTTTTTAATAATTAAATCATTTTATTGGAGGCTTGTACAACTCCCATTACAATCCACACACACATCCATTGTGTCAAGCACTCCCGTACATCTGTTTCCCTCATCGTTCTCAAAACACCCGCTTTCTACTTGAGCCCTTAATATCAGTTCCTCACCTTTTTCCCCTCCCTCCCCGTACCCCACTCCCCCATGAACACTTGACAATTTATAAATTATTATTATTATTTTGTCATATCTTACACCATCCAGCGTCTCCCTTTACCCACTTCTCCGCTGTCCATCCCCCAGGGAAGAGGTTATATGTAGATCCTTGTAATCTGTTCCCCCTTTCTCCCTCACCTTCCCTCTACCCTCCAGGTATTGCCACTCTCACCACTGGTCCTGAGGGTTTCATCTGTCCTGGATTCCCTGTGTTACCAGTTCCTATCTGTACCAGTGGACATCCTCTGGTCCAGCCGGATATGTAA
>NW_022103907.1:6831141-6847970 GCF_000313985.2 Echinops telfairi | reverse complement strand
TAATACTAGGAAATGTTTTTTTTTAATTTTCTTTTGTATATACGTCAAATTGTGAATCAAAGTGCCTGGCAGGGGGCTGGACTGGAAGGCGGGACTTACCACAGTCTAAAGGTCTGAGTAACACTCCCCCAGAAGGCCAATCGCTGCCCTGAAGCATAGGGCCACACAGCAAGGATTAAAGCCTAACCCGCTGTTACCGTTCTCCATCGAACAGCTCTCAAGGAGAAGCAAGGCTTACAGGACTGAGACCGAAAATGAAAGCCACTTAAATGAGATCCTCTGAGAGAACAGGATGCGAGGGAAGAGAAGGAGAGGGCCCAGTTGAGTTCTTCTCAGCCACCCATATCATATCAAAGGCCCATAAACCAAATAAAAAATGATCATGAACAATCTAGAGTTGCTAGACTTAGCAAATAAATATGTAGGGTGCCTAGGTATATTTGGACTTATTTATACAGTCGTCCCTCAGAATCTGTTAACCCAGATGCAAAATTGGAATATAAAATGCCATAGCATTTTTACATATTCAAAACTTACACATATCCTTCTGTATACTGTATATCACCGATTCTGACTCATAGTGACCCTATAGGACACAGAGCCTACTTTTTTATGAAAGTAGACCACCTCACTTTTAACACCAAATACAATGTAAATGCCATATAACTAGCACTTTACCACTCCCTCCGAACCTTTGACGGAGCCCTGGTGCTGTAGTGATTATGAATTTGGCTGAGTTCCACAAGGTCAGCAGTTCAAAAACACTAGCCCAGTCCTGGGGAGCAAGAAGGGACTTGCTACGACCATAAAGAGTTTCCATCTAGGAAACTCACAGGGGCTGTTACACCCTGTCCCACAGAGTTGCTATGAGTTGGCACCGACTACCGACTCAATGGCAGTGAGCTTAACCTTTGAGGGACTCCTTTGACAACTTAATTGCTCCCCCTGGCCCCCCAATATTTTTTATCTCTGGTTGGTTGAGTCTGTCAATACAAACCTATGGATGTGGAGTTGGACTGCAAAATTATTTGTGGTTGAATTAAGAAAATTGCTTGATTTAAGATGAGGTTTTTTTCGTTTGGGTTTTTTTTTTGTTGTTGTTGTTGTTTTTTTTGGTATTGTGCTTTTACAGAGAGGAGAGAAAAATAGCTTATGCCAAGGAAACTGGGAATGGTTTGGAAGCAAATGTCCTAAGGAGCAATGGGATGAGGGCCTCAGGAAAGAGCCAGGATCGCTTACATAGTTTATTCTTGGTGAAAAGGAGAAAGAGCATAGCATAAATGTACAGATACAGATAGACTGGAAAAGATTGGAAATTGCAACAAGGAAAGGGTTCTGTGTTTATTGTTTTTTCATTGGTGAGAGTGTTACGGGTTTGGGAGGAGGAGGGGGCAAAAGAAAGTGATGAATAATTTTCTGGAATAATGCAAGAGTGATCGAAGGAAGAAAGGAAACCATTGGGACTCGAGCTGTGTCATGGGCTCCCTTGAATCTGGGGTCATAAACTGGAAGTAAGCTTAGTCAGCACAGCTCCATAAAGAATCTCCAGGCATGAGCTCCATAGCCAGATGCTGAATGGGTAGAGTTGGGGTCAAGAAGGATTGGGCTTTTTCTCAGTTAGGACAGTAAAGAAAAAGGACCAAGGCTACATGCAAGAAGTGATCGCAACAACACACATGGAATGGAAGCTGAGGGCGGAGAGGGTGAATGTAACCAAGTGGAAAACACTACAGCCTATCCTCACAACGGGGTCACAAGAGAGCGGACTATTAGTGATAGGAACCACAGGAGGGTAGGGTCAGAGGGTGGGCTATTTAAAATGGAGAATCCAATGGGAATGGTAAAGTAATGGAATAAAACATCATCGGAAGTGAAGACATAGGGCACGGAGAGCCCAGGACGATAGCTTTCTGCCTCGGTGTAAAATGCAACCTCTATCGCGATCTACACTCACACATCTACTCACACCAGGAAGCCCTGGTGACATCGTGGTTATAAGTCAGGGTGCAATTTGCTGGGTCAGCTGTTCCAAACCACCAGGCAGCTCCTTGGGAGAAGATAAGGCGTTCTACTCCTTTAAAGAGTTTTAACCTCAGAAATTCACAGGGGTCACCATGGTCACTTTCCAATAGGGTCACAATGAGTCGGCATGGACTCTATGGCAATGAGTTTGGTTTGGTTTGGTTCGGTTTGGTTCGGTTTGGTTTGGTTTGGTTTGGATTGTGATCTACAAGGCCTAGCCTGCTCTTCGTCCCTATAAACATTCTGGCTTGCATCCTATTACTCTGCTTCCATTACTCCCTCGACTCCGGCTGCCTCCTGCTCTTCCTGGCATGGGCCAGGAACATTCTTCTGCCCTGTTTTATTTACTCCATTGCCGTTATCATAATCTAACATAGAAAGCAGTGCCTGGTGTTCCAAATTGTTCATTCTTTCAACTGCTAAGCAAAACGCTGGCAAGTTGAGCTGCCTCAAAAAAAAGGCCTGGGAGTAGAGTTCTGAAAAATCAACCGCAGGAAACCCTATGGATTCCAGGGCGGATTGAGGGCAACTCACTAGCAACACCTTTAGTTTTCTTAGTTAATCTCTGGCTCCCTCAGCAGTATATAAGCTCCTTGAGAGCAAAAAAACGCATATATTATTTTGATCTCTACTATGTACTGTGATCTCTCTAGCAACTAGAACTTATCACATAGTAGGTGGTCAGAAAATATTTTTGGAGTGAAAGGAGGGAGAGAGATGGGAAAACAGAGTGAATGCAGAAACACGTGGAGCTCTAAACACTTTCAGAAACCAAAGAATCCTAGTTTAATTCCAGAATAATTGTATAACCTTTTAATGAAACTGTGTTTTTACATAATAGACTCTATAAAAATATTCTGGGGTTTTTTTTGGGGGGGGATGTGTTCGTTAAAAGTCAAAAGACTGCGTGGATGGCACACAAAACCACCCCAGGAATGTTTCATTGTAGCACTTCACTCTCCGTCTTCTTCTAACCTTTCCAGGTTGGATTAAAAATAGCCCCTTAAAAATAGTTTTCCCAAGAGTCTTGTGGCGTTTTATATGGAGCACACAAGTTCCACAGGGAATTAGAGCTTCAAGCAAAATCTAACGCTTGAATTAGGAAGTTTTTACTTTTGTCGCTGAAGTATACATTCAAAATTATTTTATCGACCTTATATTTATATAAGCCATCCAGTCTAATATGATGAGATATCCCAAGAACATTTAAAAATAGATGCATAAGACTATACGAAAGCTTACTTAATTTGCTTTAAGACTCAAGACTATTCCCAAGCAGTTAATATATGTGGTAGATCCCTACACGAAGTCACTCAAGGGAGACCACAGATGCAGAAACAAAATCGAATGCTATTTGTTTGCTGGTGGTCTCATACCTGCTGGCACATTAGGAGGGATTCATGTGTGTGGTGGGACTGGTGGGGAGCTATATGTCCGTCATTGTAATCAGTTCCCCATGTCTCCTCCTCCTCCTCCCACCTTCCTCCTCCCCTCACTGTGTCTCTACTCCTATTACTGTACCTGGGGTGGGGGGGTGTAATCTGTCCTGGATTCCGTTTTTGAGAACTCTTATCTGCACTGGCCAGATTTGTGAGACGGAACTATGGTCATGATTGCAGGGGGGTGGGGAGGAGGAGACATTGATGAACTAGAGGAATGCTGTGCCATTGGTGCTATATTGCACCCTGGCTGACTCATTCTTTCCTTGTGACCCCTCTGGGAGAGGATGTCCAGTTGTCTACGGATGCACTTTGGGTCTCCTCTGAAGCCCCCATCATTTGCATCAATATATTTGTTAATTTGGGGTCTTCTGATGCCTGATACCTGGTCCTGTTGACTCCCAGTGTTCACACAGGCTGGTGTGCTTCTTCCAGGGGGGTCCACCCACATGTAGATACACCCACATACCAGTACCTAGTGTGAAGACTGTTAGCCATGCTACACCATGCTTCAAGACAAAATTTCATTTATTTGTAATTAGAAATAAATATTTCACAATATATAAAAAAAGAATCAACAAGTGAAACAATCTAACTCTTACAGTAAACTGTATAAGCTGATTTTTATGTAATAAAATAATACGCTACAGCTAAAAATGAAAAACAAACTATAAATCTCAAGCACATGTTTTCTTCTATTATTCTCTTGCTTCATCCTTTGGTTTGCGATTCCTCTGTTTCCTTCTCTGTCATTTTCTACTATTCTTCCCACTCCTCTCTTCCCATCGCTTCCACTCTTTGTTTCCTGTCAAATTCCTGTCCTTCTAATCCCATCCTTTACAATTAGTTTGAAAATTCATTAGGAGAAACCAAATAAGGTTCATATCCATGATCCATACTGGTGACAGAGGGTCCCCTTTGCCCAGGGTAAGCCCCTGAGAAGAGTGAGGAGGGCTTCAGCCCAGTACACCTTTTATTCACCTTCAAATTCTAGGCAAGGTGCCATGTCCTTCAGCAAGCCTTATTTCATGACCCAAACCCCTGGTAGAATTAATATTCCCTCTTTCATGCTCACAGGACCTGTTGCAGGTGTGCCTACTAATGCACTACTCTATGGATTAAATTGTGTCCCTCCCCAAAATAGATATATGGTCCCCGTTTTATATATATATATATATATATATGGTAAATCTTAACACATAACTGTAGATGTAATCCGAGGTGGGAATAAGTTTTTTGTTATGTTACGATGGATGTGTTTTAAAGGAGCCATTATTGAGATATGAAAGAACAGATGCAGTACAGAAGCAAGTAAGCAGGCATGGTAAAAAGACAGATGCTGTTGGACACTGACAAAGAATCAATAACACCCTTGCAGTTGGTATTCTATCCTTCCAAGTGTGAGAATATAAATATTTTCCTATTAAGCCTGCCTCCCCAACTTGTGGTATTTCTGCTATAGTAGCAACAGATAACTAAGACCCACTCTTAATGTAATTGTTGTTGTAGCTAGTTGCTGTCAAGTCATTCCAACTCAGAATGACTCATGGTACAACCGAGTGTCTTACCCCATCCTCACAATTGTTAGGTTTGAGCCCATTGTTTCAGCCACCGTGTCAACTCATCTCAGGAAAGCTGTCCCTCTTTTCCCTTAACCCTCTACTTCACCAAGCATGACATCCTTCCCCAAGGACTCAGCTCTCCTCATCGAAGTGTGTGAAATGCAGCCTCCCCTTGGCTCTTCCCTTTGCTAAGTGCTGAATCTCCTGATAACAGTGATTTTTTTCTCTCATTTGTTCCTGTCTCCATGATGCCTTGACCCAAGTATTCAAAATGCGCTTGCCAAATCTGTAAAATGGTGTTGAATAAGAAAAGAAGGGATGGAAGGTGGGAAGTATGGGCTATGGAGGAAGGGCTCACCATCAAGGGACATCTGTAGCCATACTCAACCACACAAAACCTCCATTTTTTCCTCCAAAATATATTAGAAGGAAGGAAGAGGGCAAAGAAACTCTGCTTCCAGATTGTTGAGAGGGTTAAATAAAAGAATAGGTACTTAGCAAAATATGAGCATGTGGTAGTCACTGAATAAACACAATGTATATGAAGGTGTCTTTGCTGGATAAAAGGTGTGACTTTAGAAGCATTCAGTTGTATGGAGTTAGGTAATCTTCCTCTTCCCCATGCGTGTTTTAGTCACATGATTAGTTCAGGTGAGATGAAAAAGACCACATAGGAAAGGAACTCTTACGCTCCCAACTGTATTTAGCTGGAGCAGACTGATGTGGAGACGGGAGGGAGGAGTGACAAGCCAAACTGTGAGAAGAAGAAACAACAGGGTTAGAGCAGAGAATCCAGCATGGACTGATGTAGCTCCATTTTTTCCAACTTGTAACCCATGGGATTATGTAATATTGAATATGCTTTCCCAAATTACTTGTGTCCTCTAGGTAATTCTTGTTCACCCCACTGGACCATACATCCTCCATGGGGAATCATTGTATATGAGAGAAGAGAGGAACTGGTAGTAAAGGGATGCATTTGTCCTGAATACACCCTATGGATACCACCTGAACTCATGGTAATCCACTCCCACAAGAAATCAGCAAATGTTCCAAAAGGATAGAAATCGTAGGGCGGCACACCTACTACAGCCAAGCTTAAGTAATCAGGGAGGAAGCCATTCCTCTTCTATATCAGTAAATATAGGTAATTTCCTAAGGGCCACTGCAAAATCTGCCTTATTAATGTATCAATCATATCCCTTGCTCATTGTAAAAATCTGTCCATATCTTCCTGTGACATTGTTTTTAAAAAACTGCTAATCTTTTCCTCTGATCATTGTTAAAAAAACATTGCTTCTGTCACATACTCACTCACTGCATCAAACTGACTGACTCATAGTGATCCTATAGGACAGAGTAGAACTGCCCCTGAGAGTTGCCAAGACTGTAACTGTTTACAGGAGTAAAAAGTCTCATCTAAAAAAAAAAGTCTTATCGTTCTCACAGGGAGTGGCTGGTGGTTTTGAACTGCTGACTTTTAAGTCTCACAGAGTGAGGTCAGGTGAGGTCAGTGCATAGGGTTAGAGAAGCTTGCTGTTTTTTGCCCAAATTTGGCATAATGAGATGACTCCAGGAACAGGTGCATTGTCATGGTGGCAAAGCCAGTCTGCAACAAAGCAGGCCTTCTTTGGAGCAGGCTGTGACACAACCTTTGCAGAACTTCTAAGTGGACAGCTTGATTAGCAGTCTACCCTGGTGGAACAAACTACAAATGCACTACAACTCAACATTTTCATCTATTCGGGATGTTGACAAATGTCCAGAATGAGGTTTGTCATTAATCAACATTTCACCTTTTGTGAAATGAGAAAACCATTTATACGCTTAACGTTTTCCCAAAGCACTGTCCTTTTAAGCTGTGTTCAACATCACAACAGTTTCTGCGGATTTTTCCCCCAGCAGGAAATAAAATTTCACAGTCACACGCTGTTCTCTTAAATCAGCCATCGCAAAAACAAGGTTCAAGCAAAACTGCTTTTACAAAAAAATTCACCGTGACCAGAGAGAACCTTCCCAGGTGATGCCACTCATTGTACTAACTCAGAGCAAGTTACTCCATGCTCACCTAGCAGGAAAAATGCATACTACAAAAGCTCCCTTCTGCCCAGAGCAATTCTGGATTTTGGGGGGTGCCCCCTCATACTGCCAGGAATCTTGTTCTGTCACATAATGTGGGAAATATTACTTGCTTGACTTTCACTGGAGTTTTAAAGCAGTTTGGAGATAGCAAACCACTGACCCGTTCTGCCAGAACTTGCAGAAATAAACTTAGAATTTCTCAAATCAACCTTGTCTCTGTCTTTGAACAGTGACAAGATTTCCCAGATCATTATTTCTAGTCATCAGTTTGGCAATTAGCACCTCATAATCCCCCATAATCTGAACTAACACAATGCCATTGCAGCCAATCCGTTGTAAGCATCTATCATGAGATAGCATGAGGGTGGACGATAACACCTTTACTGAGATCACTGCCCTCAGGGACCTAATTGCCTCAGAAGCGTGGCTGCTTCCAACATAAGTAGACCCTGTGGGAATGCATACTTGCTTTCTCATGGATGCTACATTTGGTGCATTGGCATTCGGTTCGCTGGAATGACTTGCCATACTGACTGGCCAAACCTGGGAGTCATTAGCAGTCTGTCATCTTATCTGCCCACATTAGATTCACTTACCTCTGCAACCATGAGGGTTCAATCAACTTTGCAATCATCATCTGATACCTTCTTGATCCTCTTAGGTTTATCAGCCCTCACAGCTACCTGAGCCAGGAGAAGCCTCCCACCTAATATCTGACTCACCATCTGGAACCTGCCTGAGTATGGACTTGCCCAATCATACAACTGTGTGAGCCATTTCCTTTCCATATATAAATAGACATTCATTTCTATATAAAAGCTTCACTGGTTTTGTTTCTTTAGAGAGCCAGCCTACGACACTAAAAGTCATGTGAAAACATGGAGGTGAAACCACAAGCTTGGGCCATTGATAACATCTTGAAGCTGCTTCCCCAGTCCTAGAAAGGCTGCATCTAGATGTACTTTGGTCTAAAAAATAAAACCAAATTTTGTTTTTAAAGATTCGGATAGTGGTTTTGAAGACATCGGAATGACACTTTCTTAACAGTTGGGTGTGCCTCCATTTAAGGCTGAAATTCCTGGAGACGGTGTCAACTAGTCCAAGCTAGGGCCAGGGGAACACCTGCAGGCCATGTGGTAATCCCACTGGATCACAAGGCATGAGAGGGAGGTAGTTCCCTAAAGGCAAAGTGCAATGAGAGAAATGAGAAAACACTAGTCCACGACAGCCCCTGTTCTGAACAGACTGACAGGAGGCTGAGGCAGTGTGAGAAACAAGGTCTTTTGTGTTTAACCCTTGAAAGGAATTTCCAGTGTGGGAAGGGATTATCAAACAGCCTGGTGGCAGCAGATGGCCACCAGCCTGTGTAAGCAGGGTCTCAGAATAAAACAGCACCTTCCACCTTCAGGTAATACGGTGGAGTGGCAATCGCGTGGAGGAATCTGGTAGCAGAAGAGAGAGGCTTGGTTTATGAGAACTTGGAAACCCTCATGTCTGAATAACCACTTAAAAAGCCAAAAACCTTCTCAGGAGTAATCTGAAGTCCAACAACTGAAAGAGTGAATGAATAACTGAGAATTCTGGGCTGATCTTAAGGTGACCCATAGGCATGTGACATGTGGAGAACTTGAAGTGATCCTTAGCTCTTTGTCCTCCTTCAAGAATATCAAGGCTGAGTCATTCAAATGGCATGCTTGTTTATGGCTCTCAAAATGATCACAGCTGATAACACAGGTTGATTGCAACAAGCCCAGAGATTGAAGCCCAAATGACTCCGGGACCAGCAGAAACACCGTCTATTGGGGAAGGAAGGGAAATCGAGTTGTTTTCAAATTCAACAATTCTTCGTCACTAATACGTCCGATGACTAAAGCGTTTAAAAGACTCAAAAAGATAAACAGGTCCACCTGCTATAAATCACATAGTCACTTCATCTCTCTGTCTCCCTCCAAGTAGGCTCTCATCACCACACACATTTTTCTAGCTGTCCAATTTGTCAACACAATCACCTCGGGCAGGATTTGGGGAGAAATGAAGCTTTTAAATGACAAAACTTGAAACTATGAAGTCAATGGAAAGCAAGAGAGCGTTCACACCTACAAATGCGCATAGACTGCTGAGATCAGAGGTGTGTTGCTTACTAGATTAGGGGGAAGATCGAATCAACAGCAAGGGAAATCTCTTTAAATACCACTTCATTTAGGCATCTCCTTCTTGCCACCAGGCTGCCTTCTAGGGGCTGACCTGTGCCTAGCTCCCAGGAAGGCCACTCCCAAAGGACAGACTTCAGTTAATGACAGAAAAGTTTCCTTCCCCACATTTATTCAAGTCTTGTCTTGTTTTTTAAAATGTATATTAAATAAAATTGCCGATGACAGGTTGTTCCAAAAGAGACACTGATAAATTAAGGCTTCTTGTCTCTGCTGTAGAACATTTGGGTAGAGCATTTCGGGAGCCTTCTTAATTTGGCTATTTATGTAACCAGTCATATGCCAAAGACTTGTCACGCACATGAGCATTTGAAAGCTTAAGCGCACTGTTTAATGCGGGTTCCATGTTACTAAGAGGATCGCATTAATTTCTGAAAACATGCTTCTATTTGATCAAGACTTTACTTTTCTAGGACACTTTTGCAAGGATGGAGACCTTAGACTCTTCAGCACTGATTGTGGTTTCAATGTTTACGCAAACTTAGCTTCTAAGTTTGGGGCAGCTAAATATTTGCCTTAAGATTAACTCTGCAGATCAGCATCAAATTTTTTTCAGACGTAAAAAGACCACCGCTTCCCACATGAAAACATATGGAGCTTCAGTTGTTGCGCTCTCTGGTTATCACCCCGCAAAACCCTTGAGAAACAAAGGAAAAGGATATTCAAAAATGGAAATGAAAAGTCGATGAAAATTTAAAGGGCTTCCTCCTTCAACATAAAAAAATATATAAACTAACAGAAACAGAGCAAGTCATTGCACCAGCACAGAAAACATCACATTTCTAAGTTCTTTGAGAAAATAATGAAAGAGATTCTACACGTTTCATATTGTTTTCTATCTTTGCTGTTGCAGTAACATTGAGTGCTAAGCAACTTAAGGATAATATCTTCGATAAAAGTACATTTAGCCCCTGAGAGTGCTAAAAATATATGTATTTTAAAAAGCAACATTTCATCAGAAACATGCAGTTCCATTAAATGTAACACATTTTTGGAGTCCTTTCACTTTCCAGCAGCATTGTGAAATGCCTTTATGATCCTTAGGCTGTGATTGCCTGTAGTTTCCTCCAACAAGGCTTCACTGTCTCGTAATTATTACTCAGAGGTTTGATGGCCCCATATGAAATGTGTTATATTCTAACACACACACAGAAGAACCTCATTTTCAATCGTCAATAAATACAATACAGAATCCTCTATTGTACTGCACAAAGATGCCTTTCTATAATAGACTACAGAAGAGGCTAGAGTTGCTAGGCAACCACCTGGCACAGGCCTTAGCATTCAAGGTAACAGAGACGAAGGTGATGCCCCCACCTGAAGGTTCTGGCTTACGCCAACAAGAGTACTGAGGACTGAGGACTGACAGGGAAGAGTTGAAGGACAGCTGGGAACCACCACTCAGCTCCCGAAATTGTACTTGAGCATAGTTTATCAATTTTTATACATTGATTTACAAAGTGAGCAAAATCAACATTAGTTGGAATGCATCAGCTTTTAAAAGTTAGTTGGCATTCGCTCCAAGACCCTGTACATTAACTTGTGTGCACTTTGAAAACTAAGGTGCCAAGTCCAACTCATGGGACCCATGTTTGTTTGCAGATTGAAACTGCACTCCCTGAGGTTTCTGAGGTGTGACCATCCAGAAGCCAGTCACAAGGACTTTCTTCCAAGTCATCGATGGGTCGGTTCAAATCATCAACCCTTTGAGTAGTAGACTGAGGCTTCACTGTTTGCACTGACCCAGGACTCCATCCAGGGTTGGCATGTTGACTCTTCATCCGAAATTTATAATTGCAACAAGAGTAAAAAATCTGCTATCCAAATAGTTTACACATTAATGATGTATGGCAATAATAAGTACCAAGGTGTGGGGCAAGAGTATCACTGGTTGTGATGTTTAAAGTTATATGTCAACTTGGCTGGGCCATGATTCTGAGTGGTTTGGAGTTAGTCACTGATGTAATTTGACAGGTATTTAATGATGTCATAATCGTGTGTTTCCTAATCTAATGCAATTATCCTCAATCTTCACATAATGCCAGTTTTTGCATGACGACCTGTTCTTTGAAACCTAACCCTGTCAATAAGTGAGAGGGTGACTATCAGGAAACACCCCGGACCTGAACTCATCTGTGGTGGTCGGGTTCAGCTGTCTCATCTCTTCACTGCTCCCAAGACTCCCAGACATCCAATCATCTGAGGTTGGTCTTAGAAGACTAAATTGATTTACCAAGATAATAAGGAGTTCGTGGGTCGGACGAACAGCTAAGCACCGATTCCTAGGCAAAAGGGTGGTGATTTGAACTCACGCAGAGGCTCCTCTGTACACTCATCTGGAAATCTGTTTCTAAAAGGTTACAACTTGGAACCCTACGGAGTAGTTCCACTCTGCACACACCAGGTCACCGTGGGTTGGAATCCACTGGGTGGTAACTAACAGCGACAATAAGGAGTAATGCAATCATATCTGGGTGAGAATTAGTTCAAGCATTTTATATCCTCTATTGCTGCCATGGAACAAAGGACAGCGGGGAAAGACTTCTCAAGAGAGACCCTCCAAATGTTACATTGCACACAGAGCACGTCCTAGACCAGCACCCGTCACTACATCAAACGTCCAGCCCCACCTTGGGACAAGTATTACAATTACTTAGGTCTATGAAGAAGAGTGTACAGGCTGGAGTTAAGCTGCTTATTTTAGGCTCTACCACTAACTGGCCTTTTGACCTTGGGCAGGATGCTTAAATCCCCTTTGACAGATGAATCTCTCAACTGTAACAAAAAATAAACCTATCATGTGGTATTCAAGTATTAACTGAAATAATGTATGTTAAACACCTTGAGCAGTTTCCAATGTGTTACGTTTACATAATAAATAATTAAATTATTAAGATTATTTTGAAAGTCAGTACTAAATAAAGATCCATATTATTTGTTTAAATACCTCAGTGCATGAATACTTGTTTCCAGCCTACACGGTAAACCTGCACATTATTTAAGAATGAATGACATGAAACAAGTACAAACGAGTAGAGATAAGGCAATATGATAGAAGGCCATTAAGAAGCAGCCTATACCTTTCAGGATCCTGTAAAACATGAGGTCATATTTCTATAGAAATGGAGATTAATGACCTAGGAAACAGGATGGACTGTGTCCTATCTGATTTTCCTTGCAGATATAGATTGAGCCACAGGAAATTATGTATACTAACTCCCCATAGACTTTGGATCTCATAGAAACTACCTGAAGAAAGTATATATGCGACGTCATAAAGGAAACATTTCCTATAGAAAAATCAAGAAGCAGATAAGAGCTGCAAGCATCTCTGAGGGTTACAAGAGTTCCGATCCACTTAGTGACAGAAGGGTGCTGACCTGCTTAAAACTGCCATTTCTCTTTATTTCCGGCATCTGTTCATAACATTAACTTCCACCTGCCGACTAACAGTCTCACTGGCACCTTCATCACATTGACTTTCACTTCCTCCCACTGATAACAGTAAAACAAGCTACGTTGCCTATCTTAACCCCAAACTAGAGATGCTGACTGCCAAGAGAAAAGTGAAAAAAGACCCAGTGGACACGGTGGTGTGCTGCCTGACCCCGCCGTGAAATGCAAGAACGGCTCTCCTAACTACCGCAAGTGCTGCAAGAATACCATCCTGAGCTTTGAGCCCCATGAGAACTGACGCACCTGAAGAGAATGGCCTCATTCAAGGCCATGTCCTCTTCCCAGGGCAGCTGGGACTGATTCATGGAGAGTATGAAGGCCCAGATCTCTTGGCCCAACTCACGACATCTCTGAACCAAAACCAAACCCAACTCACTGTCGTCTGGTCGGTGCTGACTCATTGAGACCCCCTGTGGGTTTCAGACTGTAACTGTTTACAGGAATAGAAAGTTCAGTCTTTCTCCCGCAGAGCTGCTGGTAGGTTTGAACGGCCAACCATGTGGACTGCAGCCCAACGAGTAACCACTACACCACCAGGGCTCCCGACATCTCTGAAAGGTCACCTTAATTCCAAAACTCCCTCTAGGGGCAGCTGAGACTTTCATTGAGCAAGATAGGATCATCATGCCATTTTATGGCCACTCCTACTCCCTGCCCTTAGCTAGGTATGGATACCAAGAGCATTCCAGGATAAACTTCCAGATAAATTACATGGATCTCCATCTCAGGGTTGGCTTCCTAGCAAACCAGTCGATGGCAGAAGCATGATCCAGAACGTGCCCACATGCTGACTTCCTAAGAGGCAGGGCATTTGCCTGTCATAGCCGGCTGAAACACGAGAAACCCTTAAGCCCTCTCGTGTTCCAACAAGCTATGGCCAGGAAGATATGGTTTTGAAGGAGGAAGCACCGTTTTCAGGAGAGCAGAAGTTCCTACGAGGTATGTGGTTCTTGGAAGGTGGCATGCTTCCCATATCTGGGACACTCCCATAACAATTCCAGGCTGGGTTGTCAGACTGCGCTCTTGGATTCTTTCTGTCTGCTGTAGAATTCTCTCTGCATCCTTGTTCCCTTCCCAGCTATCGCCACCTCCTCAGCTTCTTGGAGATCCTTAACTACACAAACACTGCTGGAGTGAAAAATATCTCCTCCAGTTTATTGATGTCTAAAATTATTCTTCTCAGCGGCACTTCTGAGTTTGAGGGAACAATGACAAGGAAACAGAAAGGAGATGCGTAAAACAGCAAATATAATGAATATGTTGAGAAGAGTTGTTAGAGAGCTTTTGTTTTTGAACTAATTAAAGGCATCCTGTGGTGCTGCACTGCTAGAAGCAATGACTTTCCCATTTTGCTAAAAAAAAATTATGGGTGCTCATTATAAAAATTAAAGTGATATAAAAAAAGTCCAACAGAAGGAAGGGGAAAAAAATCATTCAAAATCTTCCTGACCACAAATAGCCATAGTTAACTTTATGTCATTATCATACTACTTGTCTATCAAATCATATATTCAAAAAGAAAGCTTGATTTTCTTTTCTTTTTTTAAATTATTTTATTAGGGGCTCATACAATTCTCATCACTATCCATACATACATCCATTGTGTCAAGCACATATGTACATTTGTTGCCCTCATCATTCTCAAAACATTTGCCTTCTACTTTAGCCCTTAATATAAGTTGCTCATTTCCCCCTCCCTCCCCACTCCCCCCTCCCTCGTGAACCCTCCATAATTCACAAATTATTATAGTTTTGTCATAAGTTACACTGTCTGTCATCTCCCCCCGCCCTATTCTCTGCTGTCCATCCCCCAGGGAGGAGGCAATACTTAGATTCTTGTGATCGGTTACCCCCTTTCTACCCCACATTCCCTTCACCCTCCAGGCATCGCCCCTCTCACCACTGGTCCTGAAAGAGTCATCTGTCCTGGATTCCCTGTGTTTCCAGTTGCCATCTGTACCAATGTGCATCCTCTGGTCTAGCCAGATTTGTAAGGTAGAATTGGGATCATGATAGTGGGGGGGAGAAAGCATTTAAGAACTAGAGGAAAGTTATATATTTCATCGTTGCTACGCTGCACCCTGATTGGCTCGTCTCCTCCCCACAACCCTTCAGTAAGGGGGTGTCCAGTTGCCTACCAATGGGCTTTGAGTCTCTACTCCGCAATCACCCACCTTTACAATGATATGATTTTTTTGTTCTTTGATGCTTGATACCTGATCCCTTCGACAGCTCGTGGTTACACATGCTGTTGTGCTTCTTCCCTGTGGGCTTTGTTGCTTCTGAGCTAGATGGCCGCTTGTTTATCTTCAAGCCTTTAAGACCCCAGATGCTATATCTTTTGATAGCCAGGCACCATCAGCTTTCTTCACCACCTTTGCTTATGCACACGTTTGTCTTCATTGATTGTATCAGGAAGGTGGGCACCCACTGATCTGATTTTTAGTTCTTTGATGTCTGATAACTGGTCCCTTCTGCACCTCATGGTCAGACAGGCTGTTGTGCTTCTTGCATGTGGGCTTTGATTCTTCTCAGCTAGATTGCTGCTTGTTTGTCTTCAAGTCTTTAAGACCCCAGACGTTATATCTTTTGGTTGGCTTGATTTTCATTACATTGGAATTTTTAGATATTTTTTATTTAAATTGTTCATTTTAATGAACAAAAGAAAGGAAATAAATTGAAGTAAAATTGAAAGAAATCCTGAATATTAAACAAAATGTTTCCATGTCATTAAAAAAAAGTCTTAAAAAAACACTTAGGTCAAATAAAATGATTATGTAAATTGTAGGTGGGAATGATTTTTAACTACAGGCATGAGCTTGAGATCATTTCAATGAACTAATGAAAATAATAATAACTTATCAAGGGTTCACAAGGATGGGAGGGTGAGGGAGGGAGGGATAAAAGGAGCTGATACCAAAGGTTCAAGTAGAAAGAAAATGTTTTGAAAATGATGATGGCAACATGTACAAATATGCTTGATAGAATTCATGTATGGATTGTTATAAGAGCTGTAAGAGCCCCAAATAAAATTATTTATCTTAAAAAAATGTGAAAGAAGAATCAGACTCTTACCTTCTCTCTCTCTCCTCCCCACTTCACTGATTTTACATTTTCAAATATGGCAAAACTTCTTTTTCCCCAGTCTCTGTATCCCATGCTTTGATTGTAATAGAGTAAACCCTCTGAAAGCCAGAAACTGTGTAAGGTGGAAACCTGCCAGGAAAGAACGCTGAAATATTTTCCACCAAAAGGAGTGGTAGAGTCATAGGGAGACTGCACCCCGTCAAAAGCAAAAAACTCGCAAGACCTAGAAAACAAAGGAAGTCCCTTCCATTTTGGGATCCCACGAGTTTCACTATATGTGTTTTAGCCCCACATAAGATGTCACCAACTGACCTTTCAACTTTGGGATTGTGTTTTTAAAAAGAAGGCATTTGCCCTTTCTATGTCCCTTTGACGCCTTTCCAGAGACCTCACGGTGACCGCTGGAACAGCCATATTAGAACATGAGCTGAAAGCCCAGTGATGATGATGACAGGAGTTGGATCTCTGGTACCCAAAGCCCATAAACCAGCCATGAATTGTCTGCCAAGGATTTAGGTGAGAATGAAATCGCTTTCCATTTTGTTTAAGTCCGTGAAATTTCTAGATTTTTTTAACAGTATCCCAACTCTAAAATTATAGAACACTATCGTTGATATCGCATGCATGTAAAATTTTGCGGAAGATCATCCAACAAAGATTGCAGCAGTCCATTGACAGGAGGCTGACAGAGGATCAGGTCAGAGTCAGAAAAGGACATGGAAAAAGGGGTATCATCGCTGCTGTCAGTCAGCTGAATCTTGGCTGACGGCAGAGAATAGCAGGGAAAAAATGTTTCCTTGTGTTTTATTGACTCTACCAAGGCTTGCACCTGTTTGAGTCATCACAAACTATGGATACTCTCGAGAAGGATGATAATTTGGATCAAGAGGCAGTTATTTTAGCAGAAGAAGGGAATATGCATGGTTTAAAATCAGGAGAGGTTTGGGTCAGCACTGTATCCTCCCACCATA
>NW_022103907.1:6827165-6830413 GCF_000313985.2 Echinops telfairi | reverse complement strand
TTTACTGGTCTAAAGTTCATGACCTAGCATGAGGGGGCTAGGCTTGTTGAGTATTGGTGAGAGCCCATGGTCTAAAGGCAAGGTGACCAATGGGCACCCTGTGGAGGCTGAGTGAGGCAGCCTACATTGAGTAGACCAGAACCCAGCCAGATGAAGAGATATTTGAGCCTGTGAACTGGTAGCATCATGATAAATTAAAAAAAGGCTGAAGTTGTCAAAGACTTTGTCTTGTTTGTATCCAGAACCAATGTTCATGCAAGCAGCAGTTAAAAGACCAAAAGCCATGTTGTTTCGGGTAAGTGTGTTGCACAAGACCTCTCGAGAGTATCGCAAAGCAAGGATGTTGCTTTGAGATATGCCTGATCCAGCCCATGATACTTGTAATCACTTCATATGCATGCGAAGGTTGGACATTGAATAAGGAAGATGAAAGAAGAAGAAGAGCATTTGAACTGTGGGGGTAGGAAGGATTGTGAAAGTACCTGGGACAGCTAAAGGACAACAGGTCTGTCTTGGAAGACGTGCAGCCAGTGTGCTCCTTAGAGGCATAAGTGCATAGTTCCATAATTTCATTTCAATTTGAGGATATATAAAAGTGTAGGGGTGGTATCCAACCTGTTAGTGAGGTCACAGTCTGATGTTGCTTCTTTGTGGGTGTGGCCTTGAACGTCCCCCTCTCTCTGCTTTTCTGTTCCTGCTTGCTGACCTTGAGAGATGCTCGAACCCTGCCATATTTCAACTGACCTTGGATCCACACAACTTTACACCCATCAGCCTGTGATCTTCCTGCATGGGGCTGCATGAGTCTGAAGAGAGATTTGCGGACTAGTATCAGACTGATGGACTTGAGTCAGACTGGGCTGGGGTATTGTCTTGATATATATAATTACTTCTTGATATAAAGCTCTCTCATACATATATTAGTGCTACTGGAGCCGCAGGATCCATAGTGGTATAGTGGGTTTACAATTTGGGCTGCCGATAGCGAGGTCAACTATTTGAACTACACTGCCACCTCAAGAGAAAGACGAGGCTGTCTGCTCCTGTGAAGATTCACAGTCTTAGAAACCTAAGGGACGGTTCTATTTTGTTCTATAGGATTGACATGATTCTGAATCAGCTTGATAGTAATTTTGCTGCTTTTTAAAAACCACGTCTTGTTAATATCAATAAACTATACAGTTTATCGTATTGATTATATATTGTATTCAAACTCTACACCTGTCTATTCTGAAAGCACGATCTCCAGAGTTATTCTGTGAAGAGTAAACACAACTCTGCAATGACAAGAATGCAAACAGCAATGTCCTAGTGGACACGTTAGGTAGACAGGGAAGCTGTAGGTGTGATGTAGCATATATTGCTATACTCACAAGCATAGATGTTTGGCCGATGATATTTTTATGTATATGTTTGTATCAGCTGCAAATATACCCAGGTATGTAGTAGAGCACTCAGAGAGCAAGCTTATGCAAACATTTTAGCAATAAGCAAACACCTGGAGAGACTGAGACATTGGGCTTAAGGGCTTAAGGCCTTAGTCTCAGACATAGGTCAATTGTCATGACATAGTCCACACAATGTGTGTCCTCTTTCGTACTTTGGTGAATAATCACTGAACTCGTAAAAGCTTTCAAGCACTCATCTGTGATACAACAATTTCTCTCTTCCTGCCCAGAGCAGGGGAGAGGGTAGAAAATCAGAGATGCGGGAAACCGTCTGCAGCACTAAAGGACCACAGTAATCACCGTCTCCACTAGGCTAAGCCCGTAAGAAGCTGATGGTACCTGCTTACCACTACAGCGCACTCTGAAAAGGATCACAATAGAAGGGCCTGAACAGAATGAGAGAAGAATATGGAACAAAATGCAAAATCGGAAAAACCCAGACTTACTATTCTAATAAGGGCCCCTGTGTTATGGGCCTGAGACATCCTTCAAACCTAGAACTGAACCTTCTCCTGGAGATTACCTTTCATCCAAACAAGATAGTCTATGAAGTAAACAAGAACACTAATGAAGAAAGGGCTTCTCTGAACCATCAACCACACAAAACTAAGGACAAAGTGCTGAAGGCAAAAAGGGGCAGAGAAGATGGGCAACTGGAAATGAGGAACCCAGGGAGGTAGTGGGAAGAATGCAGGGGATTTGAGAATTGAGGGGGTTGCAACTAATGTCATAAAACCAAGTGCGTATAAATTACTGAATGGAAAATGGTTTTACTGTGTAAATTTTCACTCACGCCACAAATTTTAAAAAGAAAAAAAATCTTCCAGTTCCAAAATCCCCACACTAATTTCATAGGCAAAAATATTTTCCCATGCAAAGTAATATTACCACACATTCTGTTTGTGAGGGCATGGACATCTTTGGAGGGCTACTAGTCTGTCCATCTACTGGGTTGTTTTGTTCTACAGCTTTAATATCATTCAATTTTCTTTCTGTTTTTCCTTTTGTCAGTTCCTTGAAAGGGCTCATAAGTGTGTTATTGCTTGAGGCTAATACAATGTGGGGAATGAATTCCAAGCTTGTTAAGTAGCGATTGGGGTCTCAAAAGCTCATAAGCCACAGGCAAAGGTGAAACTATTGTCTATATAAATCTGAAGGAAAGAAGGGTAAGGGAAATAAAAAGACATGGAGACAATCAGTCCACTCAATTTAGAATCCACTCAAAAATCAGCCTCCATGGTCTTCAGTCTCAAACTAAATGGTGCCTGGCTATCTCTACCAACTGCTCTGAAAGGTACCATATTAGAAGGTCCTGAAAAGATTCAGATTAAAATTGGAACAAAACTCAAAATCATAAGAGACCAGACTTTCTGGTCAGCTAGAGATTGGTAGAACCCCTGAGACCAATACCCCTTAGTCATTCATTGAGTCTGGAACTGAACAATAGAGGGGTCTATAAAAGGAACGATGATCATAACGAGATACAAAGACCTTAGGATAACCTATCATTGGGGACCAAAGGGGTAGCATTTACGCAAGGGGGAAAAGTGGGAAGGATCAGGAAAAAGGAGGCATGGAAACAGCGAAGTCACAAAGGTGGATTAAGTGATGCTGCATTGTGGGAATTGCCATCAATGAGATGTAACAAAATGTGTATGGATTATTGAGTGAAAAGGTAACCCATTCTTTAAACTTTTACCCAATTCGTAATAAAAACTTATAATCAAATATTGAAACTATATGTTTTCTTATACTTGTAAGACAACTTGTTTGAATAAAATAATCTTGTATTATCCTTTT
>NW_022103907.1:6823944-6826537 GCF_000313985.2 Echinops telfairi | reverse complement strand
ATGGATGGATGGATGGATGGATGGATGGATGGATGGATGGATGGATGGATGGATGGATTGTGATAAGAATTGTACAAGCCCCTGATAAAATGATTTTTTTTAAAGATTCTTGAAGATAACATTATGTTATTTTCCCTTTAAACATCACCTTCTTTTTCTACCCTGATGCCTAAAGACGTCTTTCTTTCTCTCTGGAGCTCCAGCATCTAATGGGGACCTATCTTGAGGTAAACTGTGTCTTCCTTTTTGTGACGGCTTTGTCACGGTGCTCAATTAGGGTTTCTTCATTCCAGGACACTTTCCTGTCATATCAACTGCCGGTGCCTTTCAGCTCCATCTGGGAGCGTATGTATTTCAGGGTCATCAGTTGTCCGGGTCTGCTTGGCTTTACCCTCACTTCATATCTATTATTTTCTATTACCACTTTCATTTTGATTAGCTCATGGATTTTCTGTATGTCAGTTGAGCACTTTCATGTATGCTATTCTGTTCCCAGGTGCTTCTAATTTCTCTATCGGTTTTTTTAATGTGTTGATTTGATGCTCACATTGTATAAACTGCTGTACAACATCGTCTCAATTTTTATTTTGCTGTCCATTATCTCTGCCTGAGATAGGGCACAATTCACGTTTCTATTAAATTGCTCAATGACATCAAGCATTTGTGAAGAATTTCCTTTTGTTCCGTCTCATGTTTTCATCAAGACTGGATTCCTTGTGTGTGTTCTACATTTACATTGTTCTTTCTCGCTGATGAAGTGCGTGTGCATAGGTGTCTAGTACGTCTCATGTTATTCATGCTCTGTCTCAAAAGAGTTCGCTTTGCCACTTTACGACTGTGCTGAATATCTGTTTGTGTCTCTTCTCAGCTATAAATCAAGGACTAAATATTTCATCATCTATTATTGACTGAGTCATGGCAGGGGAGGATAAAAGAATAAGAAATAGTTCAGTTGATGCTGTGGACAGTCTTATTTCATGAAAAAAAAATTGCAATGAAAGAGGAAACTAGGGAGAAAATCAGTTTTGACAATTTCACTCAAAACCTATACAATTTTGTATCCAAAACGTTAAAACAAACAATAGTGATACAAAGACAAACATAAGCAAAGCTGAGTTATCTATTGACCTTAGATGAGAGAAAACGTTCCCTGGATTATTGCTTTCTTGCAAGGCCCATATTTTATGAGCAAACCGCATTTACTACCTTTGTTCAAGGACGAGTCAATAACAAATGCGCGAGAAAGAGAGCATCGCCATGCCTGGTGTCATTTCACAAGAGTGACACCCCTTCTCTCCACAGAAAAGATACACTCATGCTCCAAAATCATGAGTAATCTCACTTTAGAAACAGATTGGACAGGTCACCAGAAACTGTGATCTAAACTCAGAATTCTCGAAATTTGCATTTTGCTTCCTGTGATACAAATCAACTGCATATGACGTCATACCTGACCATTATGTGTATCTCCCTATGGGAAACTGGGTGTGCGAAACTGATACAAGAGGTGACTCTGGCTGCGATGTTTACAGCGTAATAAGGCACCGGTTTCTCTGATCCAGGCTATCCGTGGTTTTAAATAAGTATAAAGATGTAGCTGCAGATGTAGATCTAGAGACAGAAACTGCAGCAAGCTAACTCTTTAGCTTACAAACAGGATAAAATCGCAGACCAGTCACCATTCTGACTTAACATTTGTCCCCAGCATTATAGTCATTCGTGCCCTTCCACTCTGGTGATTTGTTTTCTTCCTTTGAGATCTAGGTTTGTCGAGGTAGTGGTTTCTCATAAAGACGCATCTCATCAATAGTAAATATTTGATTGCCTTTTTCAGCAGTCCACTTTTGACCTCACATGTAATGTCCTTCAAGCTACATCACCTGCACTCAGAGGTTTGCCAAAGAGCTTGATGCTTAGGAAGCAATACATTTTAAAACCACTAAGTTAGCGACTATTTGCAATAAAAGTAACTTGTTTATAACAGTTGATTTTTTTTTCCTTAAGGTCTTTACACATTGTTTTGCTTTTCTCTTTAAGTATGCGAAAGCCTTCCCCTGATCACTTCAAAATGTATTACTATCATGCTATCTAACAAATTTGCATGTTAACACGTGTCATACAATGTGGAACTACACAGGAAATAAACCTCTGGTGAACTCCCTCTACCCACAATGGAGGAATCGGAGTAAAACAGTCACTAAACAGAGTGCATTGGTGAGTGGAGGATAGAAGGTCAAAGGCAGAAGCCTGACGTACACGGGTAACACTTGTCAGCAGATTCCCCCTAGGATGCATGCTGGACCTGATCATGTTTACAAAATCGTATGTATTTGGAGGTTGTATTGTTTGGTTTAGTTTTTGATTGCACATATTAGGGGTGTCTCGGGAATGTTATGTCATTGGGGTCACCCTCTTGAAGTTATGTTATGCTTTTCTATTTTTTTGGTGTATGAAAACCAGGACTCATAAACCTCTAGAGTCAGCAATACGGTAAGCGTTTGGGAGAAAGGGGAAACAGAGGTAGTGGTGGGGTGAAAGGGTGATGACGTCAAGGGGTCTATATAGAGAAAGAAGGTCTGGAAAGCAATGGTGG
>NW_022103907.1:6822135-6823276 GCF_000313985.2 Echinops telfairi | reverse complement strand
AACCAAGAAGGGAGCATAACAGATCAGCAACAAGGGTATAGCACTAGAATTGTAAATAATTGTTACACACTAGTCTGATTTGTTTGGGGCCAATTCTTTCAATAGTCATATTAGCATGTACTTCTTTCCTTGTGTGATATTACTGGAGGACGTTTCTGCTTTGCCTTGCCCTTTGTTGTTGCTGCTGTTGCTTATTACTATAAGAAAAAAACATTATCGTCCAGATTCACTACCATTCTATGATCCATCCTTACCCAGAAATCCATAGCTTTTGCTTGGCATCTTACATTTCAACATAATTTGTCACCAGTGCATCATGTTACCAGATAGAGCAACATGAAAAATGGGCTATAAATCAGGATAAAACCAAACCAGACTCAATGCCATCAGTCAGTGCTGACTCATAGTGACCCCTGTAGGTATCCACGACTCTATCCTTTTACTGGAGTAGAAAGCCCAGTTTTTCTCCTGGGGAGCTGCTAGGGACCTCAAACTGAGAACCCTGCGGATCGCAGCACAATGCCTAACTGCTACACCAAAAATCAGAATATCTTACCTTTATTCTGTTTTTTAGCCAAGAACTAATCAAGTAGTAGCCTTCTGAAAACAATTTAATCTCTTTGGACTCAGAGAGTCTTCTGAAACATCCAGGAGGTTGGATTTAATATTTCTTAAATTCCTTCCAGTTTAAATAATTTACAAACCATGAGAAGGTGGAGTAGACATAGTTCTATCCACTGCTCTATCTTTATTTGTTTGTTTGTTTGTTTGTTTAAATATAATAACTCCTACTGAGTACAACTCAAGGATCCCTGATAGGACACTACTGCTAAACAAAAGGTTAACGGTTTGAATCTACCAGCAACTCCATGGGAGAAAGGCCTAGAAATCTCCCATAAAGATTATAGCCTAGGATACTCTAGGGGCAGTTTTCTCTGTCACAGGAGGTTGATGGGAGTCAAAATTGACTTCACACCTAACCACAAACACAACTAATACTCCTGGAGTAAATAAATAAATAAATGCTAGTAGGTGGCTACTCATTAGAATATGACCTTCATGGTTGCAGTTGAAAACCACAGCATCACTAGGGGAGAAAGACTGGACTTTCTGCTCCCACAAGCAGTTACAGTCTGGGAAG
>NW_022103907.1:6819613-6820800 GCF_000313985.2 Echinops telfairi | reverse complement strand
AATAGCTGGTATAAAAGAAAAGCCACTTATCTCATACTTTACAGGCTGAGTATAGGCAACTGGGCAGGGGACAGACCCAAACCAAAGATGTGCATGTCATTCCAACATAAAGATGGACAAAGGTTGGGGGGGAGGGGTTGAAGAGGGTGTAAGGGGAGAAAAACGAGGGAGGGAAACAGGGAGACGATGGCTCTGGGGAAGTAGGGCACTAATCCACCCAGTGGGAGGGTTCTGTTTATGTCGCCATAGAAATGGGAGTGTGCGTACAGACCCCGCCAGTGCACACTGAAACTTAAGGGCAACAGAACCGCATGGAGCAACTCATGAACAAAGAGTTGGCCCAAATCAGAACCAACCTGACCCCACCCCCTCTAGAAGTATAGAGGGCAACCCTAAACTTACAGGTTGGAGAAAGAGGCTGGCCTGCCATGTCCAGACAGAAGCAAACCAAGAAGGAAAAAGAATGCCAGGGACTAAACCCCATATCTACACACCAAGTCCAGAGGACTATGTCCCAGCATGGAGCTGCTAAGGCACAGAGAGAGCTGTGGATCTGACAATAGCTCCAGACATGCTGTCCCCTTGCTGAAGCACAGCACAACAGAGGACAATGCTGGGGACACCTGGTGGGGAGTTAGTCCTGTTTGACCACCCCCACAGTGGGGCGAACCAAGAAGGGAGCATAACAGATCAGCAACAAGAGCAAAGCAAAGTCACAAACCCCCTGAGGAGCCCCCAAATAGACTTCAGGCTAAAAAGGGCAGGTCCCAGAACCCCCAGAACCGGTGGGGAGATAGTTATAAAGGTCAGCAGACAGACCTGAAATTATCTATTCTTTTGGGGGCAGGGGGTGGGAGGGAGAGATTGCTAGTTTGGCGGTTTCTCCCTTTTTATTCAATTTTTTGGTTTTGTCTCTGTTATTGTTGCTTTGCCTATCTATATAAGACAGGCATGGGAAGCAAGCCTGAGGAGATAGCAATGGGACTGGTGGTTCCAGATGGACTTGGGGGGAGGAGGAGGCAGAGGAAAGGAATGGTAGGTAAACAGTTCCATAGACAGGGGAACAACTAGGGAATTAAAAGTAATAACAAGGGGCATGTAGAGATCCCAGTGGAGTTGGAGCAACGGCAATCTAGCTGAGAGGAATTACTAAGAGGCAGAAGAAGGGCAAGCATGATGGTGGGGCA
>NW_022103907.1:6816862-6818646 GCF_000313985.2 Echinops telfairi | reverse complement strand
TGAAAACAATAATAATTTATAAGTTATGAAGGGGTCACAAGGGTGGGTGGTGGGGAAGAGGAGCTAATACCAAGGGCTCAAATAGAAAGTAAATGTTTTAAAAATGATGATGACAAATATGTACAAATACGTTTGATACAATTGATGTTATAAGAGTTGGAATGTTCTAAGAGTTGTAAGAGCCCCTGATGAAATGAGGTTTTTTTTAATGCTTCAAAAGATAACTATGTTAGGCCAGGTTGACTAGAGAAACAAATCCTGTGACACTCATATATGTGTAAGAAAGAACTTTATCAAGGAGTAATTAGAGAGCAAGAAAGCATCCCAGCCCCTTGCAAATCGAGTCCATAGTCTGACACTAGTCCACAAATCCCTCTTGAGACTCCCATAGCTACAAGCAATGATGCAAAATGGCGAAAGATCACAGGCATGCAAACTCTTGTGGATCCAGTGGGAGTGGACGCATCTCCAGGGTTCACGCAGCGATCCAGCAGGTCTCTGAGTGACTTGCCAGCAAAAAGGTGAAGCAAAGAGAAAGTCGGTTTCCCAGGGGCCTCCCTAAGAGGAGGCCACACCCACAAGGAGGCACCATCAGTCTGCAACCTGATTGACAGGTAGACTCTACCCCTACACTTCAGGTTGACATGAAATTATGTAACCACCTCAATAACACTCATGAAACAAGTGAAACAATATAAGGTCTCAGCAAAGACAAAGGGCATACAAAGATGAAACAAGTGGTGAGTTTAGAGTTGAACAGTACAATAATCAAAAGTAAACTCCAAATGAATATGCTCAACAGAAAAATGGTGGGGCAAGTCAAAGACTTGGTGAACTTGAAGACAGATCAATCACAATCACCGGAACAACAGAGAAAATATGGTTTCAAAAAAAGAGATTAGCACCTCAGGGATGTTTGGACTGAAAAAAGTTTTATTATATATATTTTTTAATCAGAGTCCTTAAAGAAAAGGAAGAAGTCTGAAAAGATGTTTAAAGGATGGTGGCTGAACATGTCTCAAATTTGGCAAAAGAGATAAAATTACATATCTAGGAAGCTAAACACATCCCAAACAAGATTAGTTTCAAAAAATTCTACACTCAAGATACATCACAGTCAAACTTCCAAAAACTAGCAACAATAAAAAGTCTTTAAAACACTGAGTGAGAAATGATTCCTCACCTATAAGGAGAAAGCAATTTGTATAATAACAGATATCTCTTCAACAACCATGGAAACCAAGAAGTTGTAGCATGATGCTTTTCAAGTACCCAGATAAAAGAACTCTTAAGGGATGAAAAAGGAAATTAAGACAGTGTAAGTTGATTTAAAACTAAGAGAATTGGTGCTAGAGACTTTTTTAAAAAGGTTAAATGAAGCACTGGGGAGGGAGGCTAGGGGAGGGAGGGGTTAAAGTGAAGAGGGAATACCATGGGCTCAAGTAGAAAGAAAATGCTCAGAAGATCATGTGTGTGTGTACTGCGAAAGAACTGTATGCGCCCCCAATAACATGATTTTTACAAAAAAGGAAAAAGGAAGGATGCTTGAAACATCAGGAAGGAAAACAGATTAAAGTAAGTAAAAATATGGGTAAAAATGACAAGTCTTCCTTTTCCTCTTCAATTTTCTAAACTATTTGATGAGTTAAACAAAACGCATAATACTACATGTCTATAGAGTCAATAGTTAGGGCAACTATATTACAACAGGAAAGGGATTAGAGGCTGACTGAGAGACAGACCATTAAACTGCTCCCCTGCAAATCCAACTTGAAAATGACAAA
>NW_022103907.1:6810356-6811903 GCF_000313985.2 Echinops telfairi | reverse complement strand
AAGATTGCAATGAATGAGATGTACCACGTGTATAAAGTGTTGCAACTGATATCTGCTCTATAAACCTTTACTCAAATGACAATAAAAAAATTGAAACAGAAATAAATAAAACAAAGTCACTCTAAAGTCTCTCCTATGTCATATTAGTTTTGCTGTTTAAACCTTTCACGATCACTTATGTATCCATTGAATTAAAACTAAATTTTAAATCAGATAATATTATTGAGCACCCCTGTCAGTAAATTCTTTTGCTGGGAAAGATAATTTTAAAAGAGGTAATTCACCGAGAAGACAAAGGAATCATAAGGTATATGCACTACAAAATAAAGCTGGAAAATATATGAAGCAAAAACTGATATACTGAAAAGAAAGATAGATAAATCTACATTTAGGATTGGAGACCTAAAACAATTATACAGAAACTCAGCAAGGATATAGAAGAACTCAACCCCACCATCAACCAACAGGATCTAATGTAATTTATTGAAAATATATAACAAAAACAGAACACACATTCCTTTTAAGCATCCACATAGTACAAAACCACTACAGAACATAAGCCAAAATAGATTATTTCTGCATATACTGGACTTGATCATTCCTATATCAGCATACTCTCCCTCCTACCCACAGAAAGGCAATTAGAGAAGATTTGCCACCCACCTTCTTAACCAAACTCTCTTCTTTTAAGCAAAGACAGGAATGTACAATATGCCACTTTTTTAGGATATTTTAGTCACAAGATCCCATGGAAGACATACAAATGATTTTTTAAAAAGCATACATATGATTTTTTAAAACTTCCCCTGATACCCAACAAAAATTCCATTCTTTCTAGAATTCCATGGCTGGCTCAGAGTAAAATTGAGATTAAACAGAATCACAGCACTAAAGCTTGGTAATGACACTGACCACGGCCGTCAGAACCTTGTAGTTCCCACAGTGAGGGCTTACCTAGAGTTCCTGCCTGAGCTGGGAATGATCAAACATGAAAAACTAAATGACTTGTACTTCAATTCAATTTTGTCACTGAATTCCATGATAAAGACTGAGACTGACAAAAACAACAAACAAACAATTACAGGAAAATAAATAAATAAATGTTGGGGGAGGGGATAAAGGGAGCTGGCATCAAGGAGTTCAAGAAGAAAGAAAATGTTTTGAAACAAATTGTGATAGAAATCGTACCATACTGCTTGATGTGACTGATATATGCAGTGTTATGATGTCTGTAAAAGCTCCCAATAAAATTATTTTTAAAATTTTTTTAAGATGAAAAAAAAAAAAAGAATGAGCCTGAGCCTATCAGTAAGATAGTGGTAAATTATTCTTGAAAACATGAATTAATTGTGGGATACCATTTAGAAAAGTATCTCATCCAGTATACTAAATGGCACCTACATTGCCCAGAAAAGTTATTATATTTCCCCAAAGTGGGCATTTTATTCTTCTCTAACCAGTTATATCAAGTCCAATTAGAAACAGAATATAACTTCATAGATATTTAAAATAGGACAAGTCAGTCTGATAAAAGCCAGCTGAGTAAT
>NW_022103907.1:6803167-6809684 GCF_000313985.2 Echinops telfairi | reverse complement strand
CACACAGTGCCTCGTCCTGTGTTGCCCTCAAAATCATTGCTATTCTTGGGTCATTTACGGTAGCCCTCTGTCGATGGCTCCCACTGTGGGGCGTCCTCTGTGTCACTGACCATGTACTTTACCAAGCGTGATGCCTCTTTCCAAAACCTGGTCCCCTCTGAGAACAAGTTCAAAGCACATGAAGTCATGTCTTGCCATCCTCGCTGTCCTTCTCCCAAGACTGAATGGCTCGCTCACCCTTCTGCGATTCCCTGGTATGCTCAGTATTCTTGGTCAGCACCATGATTCAAAGGGATTGATTCTTTTTTTGTCTTCCTTATTCATTGTCCAGCTCTCCCATTATATAAGGTGATTGAAAGTACCCTGGCTTGGATCGAGTACATGTTAGTCCTCAAAATAATATATTTACTTTTTCTTTTTGTATTATTATTTTATTAGGGGCTTGTACAACTCTTATCATAATCCATACACACATCCATTTTGTCAAACACATTTGTACGTTGTTTCCGTCATCATTCTCAAAACATTTGCTTTCTACTTGAGCCCTTGGTATCAGCTCCTCATTTTTCCCCTCCCTCCCCTATCCTCCCTCCCTACCTCATGAACCCTTGAGAATGTATACATTATTATTACTTTTTCATGTCTTAAAGTGTCTGATGTCTCCCTTCACCCACTTTTCTGTTGTCCATCCCCCAAGCGAGGGGGTTATATGCAGATCATTGTGATCGGTTCCCCTTTCTCCCCCACCTTCTCCTTATCCTCTGGGTATAGCTGCTCTCATTATTGGTCCTGAGAAGTTTATCTGTCCTGGATCCCTGTGTTTCCAGCTCTTATCTGTACCAGTGTATATTTACTTTTTATAATACTGTAAAGTCTTTTGCAGCGGATTAGTCTAGTGCAATACACCATTTGATTTCATAACTGCCTTCATGGGTGCTGATTATAGACCCAAGTAAAATAGAATTCTTGACAATTTCAATATTTTCTCTGTTTATCACGATGTTGCTTTTTGGCCCAGCTGCGAGGATTTTTGTTTTCTTTATATTGAGGCGTTATCCATAGTATAAGTCTTTCACCTTCCACAGTAAGTGCTTCAAGCCCTCTTCATTTTCAGGAGACAAGGCTGTGACTTCTGCCTATCACAGGCTGTGAATGAGGCTTCCTCCAGTCCTGAGCCTACTTCTTCTCCATGTAATCCAGCTTCTCTGCATATTTGCTTGCCATACAGATCGGAAACGTGCAGTGCTCTGCCTTCGTACATCATCCAGCTGACACCAGCAGCGACAGTCTTTATTTCAAGTCCCCGTCTTCATCCTGCTTAAAAGTCTGGCAGTTACTTGCCTGTGAACTGCTGCAACCTTTTTTGAATTATCTTCAGCAAAATCTTTACTTGTAATATGAATGATATTATTTAATAATTTCTGCATTCTGTTGGATTGCCCTTCTTTGGAATGGGCGCAGATTTCTTCTACTTGTTGGCCATTTTTGTCTGTCTTCTAAATTCCTTGGCATCAATGAGTGAGGGCTACCAGTTTGCCTGGTGGGGTGTATTACTGTCATGGAAATCTGGCTGATTTATGGTAACAGTTGCATTATCTTTTACCCAAGAAGGTCTTCATAAATATTGAATTATTTCCCGGAACTCATATGGACACATGGCTTTTGGTTCATTTCACAAGGAATAATTCAGACTGAAAAATTAAGTAGTTAGCCCCCAAATCATGTGATTCCCCCACCATTAGAACAGAATCTACAGCATTTGTTGGTGGGAAGAAGCAACCTGGAAGAAGCACCCATGGGTGTTGTGAGTAGTCAATCTTCCAAGAACATGAATGGCTGGTTGAGCCTCATGCCTGAAAGGGAGCCTGAAAGAATCCTTTTCAATGTTGTTTTTGACAGACTTGGGGTTTTGAGTAGGAATGAAAAAGAAAGCGAGAACGCTGAACACCGGGATCGAACTCATAATCCTTGCTTCTAGTGGAAATGTGAGCTCAAGGTTTTTCCCCTTGTCTTGTTCCTGCTTGAAATTGTGCCCGAGGTAGACGCTGCTTTCCTTCAGAGCCAGTACTCTGCTTCTCACAGCACGCAGTCCCTTTTTATGCTCCTCCTAACGAAGCAGGGTACAAAAGATGTTGTTATTGGGGTAACACATGGATGCATCCATGCTGAATGGTTCAGTACTGGCCAACTAGAGCTATAAGGATAGGGAGGGAGTGGAGCGCTTCACCCCTGCATGTAATGAAGAGAGGGGGCACGGTGATTGGACACTGCGGAGAGAAATGGGGGTGCTCTTTGCCACATGGCCCGTTGCTGGTCTGAATTGTGGGGCTTTGCACTGTTACATCCAGTGCAAAGAGAGAAATCGGCACAAGTAGTAAAATAACAGTGGCCCTCAAACTATTTCTCTCTAGCTTTATGACGTTTTTGTTTGTTTGTTTTTATTGCTTATTTGCCTCTTTTATATCCTGTTCCTTGACAACACAAGAAACCAGAAGACTGGTGTATGAGGTATTAAACATTTTGAAACAGTACGAACGCTGCGAATATTCTTTCAGAAGCTGGGCACGTTCTGTTACACAGGCACTGGGAAGTCGAGGACTTGTTGCTTCAAAGGGAGAACAGTGATGGCTGGCTGGAGGGCTCTTCCTTCATCTGCCTGCCTTGGTCTGCAATATGCAAATTGGCAAGAGCCCTTCCAGTCAGTAATAGCTGTGTTTAAAATGCAAATTTCAAAAAACCAACCCCAAAGGTATCTCGAAACAAGTTAAATACTTAAAATACAATTTATAAATAGAGTTGTGTAGGTCAGCACTTGGCTGCTAAGCCAAAGGGCGTCCAGTGAAACCCTCCAGCCTCAACGTGGGAGAGCGATGGGGCAGCCTGCTTCTATAAAGCTTCCAGCTTTGCACTCCCAATGGGGAAGTTCCACTCGGTGCTGATAGGGTCTCTGTGAGTCAAAGTTGACTCATCACTTTATTATTTTGTTTAATCTTGAAGTTATCATTAAAAGCTCCTTACTATTCAGTTTGGTATTTCTGCATTCTTGTCAAAATTGCATTCTACCAAGAGACATTGTACAGTCCCAGCAAGTGTCCCCTTCCAAAGTGACTCTCAGAGAGAGAGAGATCTGAATTTGATTCAGAGCAAGTGATCTGTCCCACGTCAGTCATGGGCTATGCGATGGTTGTTCGTCTGAAAAGGGCCACGGACAAGAGGGGCTAAATAATTTGTGAGGCCAGGTGAAAATTACACTGTCAGCAGACGACAAGCTAGAGAAGTCGTGGAAGAATGGGAGAAGGGGACTGGGGATCACAGGCTCTCCCCTCTGGGCCTGATCACGGATATCAAGTCATCAAGTGGAGTCGCCCTGAGGGACAGTTATTGGCACTGTTCTTCCTCCAACCATGTACAGAAACTATCTAATAGATGGTACTTTTTCTGGATCTCATTCGATCCTCCCTTCTAATCTTTAGGTCCAGTTGCCCTTGTGTTCTCCACCAGCTCCCTGAAACCATGTGTGTCTGAGACTAGCCGTTCTCCACGGGTTTCAATGACTGGATTCGCAATGTGCCGCCAGGCCTTTGTCCAAGGCACCTCTGGGTAAGTTTGAGCCTGCAACGTGCTGATGAGCAGCCCTGTACATAGACCGTTTGCACCACCAGGGACAGGTAATTCTCAGACTCCTAGGGGAAAAAAAGAACAGAAAGAAAGACGGATAGAATTAGCTTCCTCTGGTATAAGGAAATGTTGATTGTGTGTGTGCATTTTTACCTTGTGTCTTTTGAAATATGTGATGTGAAAATATAAGAGGATTTCCCAAAGCTCCTAGAAAAAGTAGAATTAAAAGATAATGGCATTGTTCCACCACCTTGTGAAGCCTCCTCGTGTTGCCTACTTCAACATGGATAAATACAAGCAAAGAGCGGTTTGGCATCTCAGCTCAGAACCAGCTGAACAAGCCACACACATTGTGAATGTAAATAGGGCTCATTGGTCTGGGACGGGGGGAGTATTTTTCTGTTTTTCATGCAGTGTGCCCTAGAAGGAAGAGAGTTCTTCGGAACAGCTTGAACTGTTCTAGGACAGCTTTACTAGAGTTTATAAGACATGCTGAATGAAGGAAAGCGGTTTCTGTGCTCCACAAAGTCCTTTCCTCTCCATGCAGGACACACTCTTACGTTGAGGTCCTTGTGAATTGTATGATGGTGTGGATCCCATTTCCCTCGGGCAGTTCAGGGTCTCTTTCCAACTCAGGGGCAGTAACGATGAGGGCCCCTTGGGCCACATTTCTGTGTTCGAAAGCTTTCTCTTAAATTTAAACTCTTCTCCTGTTGAGATTTATTTTTCATAATGCCATTCGCATGCATCTTTATATCTTCTTTTGTCCTGTGTTTCTTTTCAGCTCCAAGAACTACTTTGTGGAATTAGGTGGAATAATCTTAGTAGTTATCTCCTCAAAATATAATGAGTTTAAAAGAATCTAATTTAAAGATTGTGTACTTTTTGTTTTGTTTCACAGTATCATTTGATCCAATTTGTGTATTAAGCAATAACTTATTAGACCAGGAGGTAGAATACTGAATAAAAAGTGTGGCTACACTGTCTGAAAACCTAATGGCTACGTAAGTTGAGAGACAAACTCCAGATCAGGTGACATGTTAATGATCAGATAAATGTTAATGCAAGGCATAGACTTCCAGCATTTTACTAACACAAGATCAGAAGAAGTACATTATCAGCAGCATCTCCTCTCAGCAAATCACACCTGCACGTATTCTCCTTCACAGAATGATGATAACTGGAACAAAAATCAGAAATAACCTAAAGGACCGACCATTGGGGAACAGATTAGTCATCAACCCAAATATTATGCAGCACTAAATATGAGTCCTTCCCAAAATGTAATGACAAGGAGAAAAATACCAGATACACTACTGAGTGGGTAAACAGACAATAACATCGCTAACGTGACGCAGGGAAAAGGAAGCGAGGAGAGTAATTGTGTGTGCTCCAGCACAGACACAATCATATTGAAAATGATTTCGTTTTCTTTATGAGAACTTCCTAAAGTTTCAGAACCATTGGACGAGACATGGATTGTATTTTTAAAACTAGTAGAATTATTGTTTTTAAGGTAAGTCAAGATTATCCTTAACCAAACACTTAAATGCAATTAAGTCTGCCAATAGCCAGGCAGCTCCATTCAGGTCTCCCTAGGGAACTGAGCTCCTGGTACCCAGGCAGCAAGATGTGCATATTAAAGATGTGCCGGCTGTATCCACAAAGGAAAAACATGCAAATCAATTAATATAAAAATGTCTGGAAGCAATGCTTAACATCCACAATGCAGGAAAATAGCAGGTACATAAAAAAATGAATAAAGGGACCAAATGGAACACACTTTCATTGTCAGCGATACAAGTACATACTGAGTTCCTTGACAAAACAGAAAGAATGGAAAAGAAGGCCGTGCTTTACTAACTCTCACCTGTTCACTGCAGCCAGGAGGCCCCCTGCGGGAAGGGCATGGAGAGCCTTCCCCCCACTGTGCGCTGTGTGGGTACCACAGCCGGCTGCTGCCAGCCACCTGAGACCACAGACCAATCATAGTGATAATAAACCCAAACCCATGGCCATCAAGTGAAATAACACAATAGATAACTTTCTTTCTCTTTCTGAGGAAAAGTTTTAACATTTTGGACATATTTTATATAATAAAATATTCATTTTTTTGTAACCAAAAAAAGACGAATGGTAAGATTTGCTCTCACCTTGAGTGTTGGGTCATTCTCCCAGGCCTACTTTACAATAACATTTTTGAGTGATGTACTAAGTGGCAGCCATAAGGCTAAGCTCGGAATTTAAATCTTCTCAACGGAGCACCACTCCAACCCAGGGGAAAGGCACTGTGACTTGCTCACGGAGTCCTAGTGGGGTAAAAGGTTGTTCATTGGACTGCTAGCCTCAAGGACAGTTTTGGATTTGAAACCACCAGCCAGTGAAAGATGAGCTTTCTACTCCCATAAAGAGTAACCGTTTCAGAAACACACTGGGCCAGTTCTACTCCGCCCACTAGAGTCAGGCCTTTGAGTTAGAATCCACCCGATGGCACTGAGGTTTTATTATTATTATTATTATTATTAATCTCTATGTTACAAAGCAGAGCTCTGGCTTAAGAGAAGTCACAAACTTCCCCAACTTCACAGAGTTGGTAAACACTAGTCCCATGGTAAACACATATTGTTGTTGTTGTTGTTGTTGTTGTTGTTGTTGTTGTTGGGTGTCATTGAGTTGGTTCTGAATCATAGTGACCCAATGAACAACAGAGCAAAATACTGCCCGGTCCTGCACCATCTTCACAATGTCCTTTGTTACAGCCCTTTATTGTAGCCGCTGTGCCAGTCTAGCTCATCAATGGCCTTCATCTTTCTGACTGCCCCTCTCTGTAACAAGCTAGATGTCCATCTCTAGGGATTGGTCTCTCCCGACATGTCCAACGTACATGAGACGAAGTCTC
>NW_022103907.1:6798173-6801777 GCF_000313985.2 Echinops telfairi | reverse complement strand
CATCTTGACTATATTGAGTCTTCCAATCCATGAGCATGGGATATTCTTCCATTTGTTGAGGTCGCCCTTCGTTTCTTGTAGTAGTGTCCTGTAGTTTTCCCCATATAGATCTTTTGTTCTTTTAGTCAGGTATATTCCTAGATATTTCTATTTGAATTTGGCTATTGTGAAGGGTACCACCTTTTTTATCTCCTCTTCTGTGGTATTATCTGATGCATATAGAAGTCTGATGGACTTCTGTTTGTTGATCTTGTATCCTGCCACTCTGCCAAACTCTATTGTTTCCAGTACTCCACTTGTGGAGTTTTTGGGATTTTCCATATATAAAATCGTGTCATCTGAAAATAACGATAGTTTCACCTCTTCCTTCCCCAGATGAATACTTTTGATGTCTTTTCTTTGCCTTATGCTGTTAGCTGAAGCCTCCAGTATAATATTAAATAAGAGTGGGAACAAGGGGCATCCTTGTCTGGTCCCCTTTTTCAGTTAGTCTTTTCTCCATTGACTACCATGTTGGCTGTTGGTTTTTCATATATAGCTTGTATTGTCTTGGGGAATTTTCCTTCCATTCCTATATTCTCTTAAACAGGAATTGCTTTTTCTGTACCTATCAATATTACCATGTGGTTCTTATAGTTTTTCCTATGTCCCAATCTTAACATTAAAGCAGCAATACGCCTTGATGGAGAATTAAGCTCTTTGGTACACAGAGTCTGGCCAAGTGACTGACAGGTCAGTCATACTGCCCCTCATTTGTGTATCAACTGGCACCCCTCCTCCCTGAACAAAGCTGCCCACCTCTCTGGCTGCATATTGTTAGAGATCTTCAAAGCATATAGTGGTATTGATCTCATTAAATTATGTGATTTTTAGGTGGCAAATTGGGCAACAGAAGTGCCGTCAACAATTTGAATAAAAAGACTGTAATATAATAGAAAGCTCCTTCGTAGGAAAACAAATGGAAATAATTCGTGGACTGAAAACTGGGAGAGCATTTATAGATCATCTGGTCCATTTGTTCTCAAGTTTAGCTGCACAGTAACATCACCCAGAGGAACTGTCCAAAACTACCAGGGCCAGATCCGACCCTAGAATGCCTGAGCTCACGCCTGGGAATTGAACATTTCAAAAGTTCCTTAGGAGGCGCTTCCTCAGAATAGAGAAGTGTTTGTTTAAACCACCCAGCCCTCAATCCTGTGGCTGGATTGTCTGAGGCCACCTAGCTAGTCAAGAGCAAGGCTGAAAAATAGTTCCCTGTTCATATTTGAATCATCACTTAACTCTGATTATAGCTTCTGTTTTAACATTTCTTTTAAGAAATGCTCAAGAAATGATCTTAGGGAAACGTCTAGCCATAAGACTGGTCACCTGTGGGCACCTACAAAGTCAGGAGGCCGGCCTCCAAAAGAGCACGGTCTTAAAATGCCCTGGAGCACAGTGCTGGCCATGGGGTCATCGAGAGTCAGAGTCCACTTGACAGCACTGAATAACAACACAAGACGTAGGTAACATACTCAAAATCAAACGGAATTTATAAATATATATACATATATCTACAGATATAAATAAAACCAAAAACATAGATATAAAACAAACATATCTTTCAAACATACTTTCTGGAAATCAGTGTATCTGTGTATCAATTTTAATTGTTCATTAAAAGTGGCCTTTTTCCCTTGCTTCAATTGAACAGTGTAAACTTTTTCAGAAAACCAAACAGGAAGGCAATTGTCCATAGGCAGGCTAACAAGCAGTGCCTGTGACCACACAGGGATGCAGGCGGGCTTGGTGTGAAACATTGGAAGTCATCACAGTTAATGAGCTGATCCTAATTGAGCTCATTTTCCAGCAATCTCAATGGGCTTGTCTCCTGGGTGACAGGCTGATTCTGGTCACTTATTCTAACCCCAGAAATCAAGAAAAATAATAGACACAGAGGCCAGACCTACCAGGCAATGTTGTGACCAGTGAAGCAGGGTTTTTGACAGTAAATGCCAACAGGACTAACGGGAGATGCAGAAATTCAATCATACTTTGCCTGTGAATACAATGCTTACAGACCCCCCAAGGGGATGCCAAGGGTCTACATCACACTACTGAAGTAAATGCTTCCGTCCTCCAGCTCACGAAGACCAAGGACTAACCACCGATCTTACATTAGGTTAGAACCTCTGTCAGGTGTGGGGACAAAGTTTCTCCAGCAAATTAAGAATGTTAAAGATAGCAAGACTAAAGATAATATGAAACTTTACACTCAATAAAAGAAATCTATAAACCCTTTAGTCTAACTATTTAGGTAATTGTTCATTAGGATGATCAAAATACTAAAATAGAGTTTAATAAGTGCTATGGTAGGATAAGTACATAATGCATAGTAGCCGAGAGCAGAATACCATCTAATCAAGGGTGGGCATGTGGAGGAGAAAGTATAGCTACACTGAGACCAAAGGATACGATGAGTTAGGTGGCCCTTCCACCAAACTCCTCACTTTCTAGATAACCACTAAAATGAGAATGTAGTGTGGATTTCGACAAAATAAAATCCTTCCAGCCCATATAAGTCCCCCCAAACTTGAACCTAGAGAATATCCCTGGAGACAAACAGCATGCTTAGTAAAGCAGAGGAGCAGCGGGGAGGGGGGAGCGGAGAAGAAGACCCTGGAGGAGCTATAGATATATGAACAGGGCCGCTGCTGCTGCAATGGTCTAAAACAGAGCGATGAGTGGGAGAATGACAGCGGCCTGGCCTGTGTGTGTTCTCTTGTACATAGTATGGATCAGAACTGACTGAAAGAGACTCAAGAACGACAGAGACCCATGCGACAAGAGCAATGGCGGCAACGGCGTTGTCTCCTAAGAGCCCGGATTCGCTTTTCTCTCCATTCCACTTCCCTCAAGAAAGAGTCGCCCTGCAACATGGTGGATTCCACCCTCTCTGCTCTCTGATTCCACCCTCTCTAGGATTGACTCTTGTGATTATCCCTTTTCTCGTCGACCTCAACAATTACCTCCTCTTTGTAAGGTCCTTGACATTGGCAGACACACCTGTCTGATGATCATCCCCACCTTTCAAACTAAGCAAACACACCACTCTCCTGCCCCCCTGGACACTCCCCAGCTACCATCTCGCTGTCCTACTCCTTTTCACAGCCAGGGAGAACGAAGAGGTTTTCTGCTCCCACGAAGAGTTATGGTCTTGGAAACCCCGGAGGAAACCTGTCCTACCAGCTCATGAGTCAGAATTGGCTTGATGGCAATAGAGTTAGTTCTTTGTAGTGTTTTTCACAGTAAAACTCCTTGGGAATGTGAGGGCTGGTTGCCCTGTCTGCCTCTTCACTACCCATATCTCCTCACCCTATCACTCAACAGGAAATGACTTACTAAGGCAAGCCTTTATCACCATTCCCCTACACACACACACACACACCCACACTCAGACCCACGAAGCCACCAGAACATTGAGAATCACTAGCACTGAGGTAACTCCTTCTCTTCGCACCATGTTGGTTTCCAACGCTTTGTACACACTCCTCATTTTCCTACTGCAATACCAAGGACTCCTAATCTCGGGCTGGCTCTACTTCCTCTACAAAAGTCTCTGAAT
>NW_022103907.1:6788723-6797968 GCF_000313985.2 Echinops telfairi | reverse complement strand
TCACCCACCAAACCTTTCTCAGCCCAGTAATACCATCATTATGCAGGCAGCTGCTCAAGTCAAAAAATGCCGTGTGTCATTTTGATTGCTTCTCCCCCCTTCACTCTGCACATTTAATCCACCAGAAAGCTCTTTCAACCATACCTCTAAGACATCTGTTTTATTTTTACTTCTTAAATACTTGTATAGCATTTCTCCCGTGCCAGGTACATTTGACATACTTTACAGAAACTCATTCATCTCATTGTTATAGCAATCTTATTATTAATCTTCATTATCAAGATGAGTAAACGAAGCATCCGAGAGGTGATGTAACTTGCACAAGATCACGCAGTTAGGGAAAATGTTCTGAATCCAATCAAACCACTCCTGAGCATCCCCAACATTTCGAGCTTCTTAAAGAAGCCATCATCATCACTTCCCAGGGCCACGGCAAGAGACTTTCAGGTGCTTTCCCTGCTTCAACCCTTGCTGTGGGTCCAGCATCTGCCCTCTTCATAATAATCTCTTCACAGTCAGAGTGAGCTATCTACAGCACAAACAAATCATATTGCTTCTCTTCTGAAAGATTCCCATTAGTTTCCCATCACACAAAAATTCTCACAGACCCCTCAACCTGGCCCCTCCCTTTCTCTTTCACCTCTCATCTTTCCTCTTAGTCTCTGTTCTACAGCACACCTTTTATCTGTCCTTCAAACATGCCCCATTTATTTAATACCTGTTTTCACTTGGTGTGTTTTCAGGAACATTCTCCTTCATCTTCACATGATTGCCTCTACTGCTTCTAAACCATGCAATGGTGTCTCCCCCAAGAGGTCCTCTCTAGCCTCTTAACACAGGAATCCTTCATGTCCTGTGGTCACTCTATATTCCATATCTTCTCCAGTGCACTCATCAATAACTGAAAATATTTTAGAAACCCATGTAGCTTTGTGCTTCAACAGTAGATTCTTGAAAGCATTAAAAAATGTGAACTAGTTACTATCAAGTAGATTCAACTAACAGTAACCAGGTCCCATGTGTTTCAAAGTGTTTGCTTGGGTGTGATCTTTCAAAACCAGATCAATAGTTCTTTCTTCAAAGGTGACTGTGGGTGAATTTCAGTTAGTCGCGTAATTTGTCACTGTTTGCTACACTCAAAAACTCGTTTTTAAGGACAAAGACAGTCATCCATTGCTTAATTTCTAGGACCTAGAGTCCAGGTGTTCAATGGGCGTTTGTTGCTTTAATAAATGTATACTGAGCAAGTGATCAGTGAACCTGGATGCTATGAAGAAGCATGCAGCATAAGGATGAGAGTAAGGTTTATTAACAATCTGTGATACACAGATGGAACCACTTTGCTTGCTGAAAATGAGGAGGACTTGAAGGCCTTGCTAATGAAGACCGAGAACTGCAGGCCTCAGTATCTATTACAACTCGGTGTCAAGAAAATGGAAGTCCTCAGATTGGACCGACTAGGTGCATCATAATAAGTGGATAAACGTTTGAAGTTGTCAAGAATTTCATCTTGCTTGCATCCACAATTAATGCTCACGGAATCAGTTGTCAAGAAATCAAAGGATGCCTGGTCAATCTGCTGCACAAGACCTCTTTAGAGTTTGGAAAAGGGAGGATGTTACCTGGAGGATTGAGATGCACCTGACCCAGACCATAGTATTTTCAATTGCCTCATATGCTTATAAATTTGGGCCAAAGAATAATTGATGTATATGAATTCTGGTGCTGGCAAAGAATAATGAAGTACCCCGGACTGACTGCCGAAAGAACCAACAAATCTGTCTTGGAAGAAGTCCATACAGAATGCTCCTTAGAGGCAAGGTTGGGGATACTTTTTCTTAGGTTTTTTGAACATGTTGTCAAGAGAGAGCAATCCCTGCAGGAGGACATCATGCTTGGCACAGTAGAGGTGTAGCCAAAAAGAGGAAGGTCCTCAACAAGGTGGATTGACACAATGGCTTCTACAATGGGCCCAAACATAAGAACAGTTCTGAAGATGGGGCAGAACCAGCTGTACTGTGTTCGGTTGTGTATAGGGTTGGAATCAACTAGACAGTACCTAACAATAAGAAGAAACCACTCTAATCCCAAAGTCAGAAATCCCAATTTCTCAAGAATATAAACCCCACCTGTAACAACACCTATCAGAATGATGTTTTGTATATCCAAGGAAAGACTCCTGGCATTGCCTAATGTGGTGAATACAGAGTAGTATAATGTTTGAAAACTTACTAATTAATTGGGAAGTAAGCACTACCACAGCTGAAATCCTGGATAACCATACATTCACCAAAGTCCAAAACCACTATTGTTAATTTTGACTCATCACAGCCCTGTATAGGACAAAGTATAGCTGCTCAATAGGGTTTCTGAGTTTGTAAATCTTTATGGAAGCATGCTGCCTGATTTTTTCCCCAGAAAAGTCGCTTATTGGTTCAGACTACCTATCTTTAAGGTAACAGCCCAAAACTTAACCTACTGCACCATCAGGGCTAGTAAACAATACAGCCAAAGCCACTGAATCAATTCCAACTCAGAGAGGCCCAGTATAAGATTTCTGAGACTATAAAAATATATGGGGCAGACAGCCTCATCTTTATTCCCGGAGTGCCTGTGTGTTTGAATTTCCAACAGTTATGTTAACAGCCCAACGCCTATCCTACAGACCACCCCCACCCAGGGCTCCTTAAACAATATACAAAAAACTGCCATTGAGTGGATTCTGACTCATAATGCTCCTGTGTAGGGTTTCCAAAGCTATAAGTCTTTATGAGCAAAGATAGTCTCATCTTTTTTCTACAAAAAAATAAGGAATTGTATCTAACTGTGTGCTTTTCGGGGGGAGTGGTGGTGGCAGGAGGCTGAACAAGAGCTCAGAGAACAGATTAGTGAAGAAGAGAGCACATAACCCTTTCATTCCAGCAAGTCCAAGCAGCCAGCTTGTGAATTAGGGAGAAGCTGGCATATGAGACAAAGGAGGACTGATGGACCTTGAAAGAGGATTTGAAACTAAAGAGACAGGTGAGCAGACTGGGGCGTAAGGGAGGGAGGGCATTTAAAACCCGTGCAGCCCAGACCTGTGCACTCCCTGGGGGCAGGAGTTACAAAGCACCTCCAGGGAGAATGGCTCCTTCTCAGAATTGAAGCAGTAGGAAAAGGAGAGTCCCTGAGTGATGAGAAAGAACCCAGAAGATGGATAATTAGAGCCCCTAGCTGCTCCAGGGGAGATCAATTGGGAAATGTGCTTCCATAAAAATTTTCAGCCTGGAAACACTCGCCAACAATGTGTATGGAGCGATAGGAAAGAGGATATGTAATCATAATCATCATGATGAGTATCATATTTAGAGGAAAAATTAATGAGGCAGCACCACGTAAACAGCAATATATAAACATATGCAAGAAACCATGATTCCTTACCCAGAACACAAATAATGAGACAAATAATGAAGTGATAAGAATAGGCTCCGAGTCTAGGCCATTATCTAACAGGCTGGGGGTTTGAACGCTTTCAGAGATGCCTCAGAAGAAAGGCTTCGGGATCTGCTTCTAGAAAATTCACTGTTGAGACGTTCTACCCTGACACCCATGGGATCACCCTGAGTCAGAAACAGCTGTGTGGCAACTGGTTTGCCAAAAAGAGGAGGCCACTTAGAGAGTCTCAAAAAGGTGACTTTTCCACCACGTCTTGGTAGGAAAATAAAGTAGGAGGCGGGAATGGGACAGAGTCAACATCCGTTGCAATCATCGAGCGCTGTAAAATACCCCGTCTTGGGTCGTGGGGCCAGGGGGAGATGGGCCAGTGTGTGCCTCTCAAGAGCAGTGAGGTCCTCTGGAGGCCCCTAGAGAGGGAGAGAGGTGAGTGGCACTTCCAGGCAGAATCAGGGAGACAAACCTAAGGTGAGGAGGTCCTCTAAGAGAGAAGGGTATAGGCATAGAAAGGGGCGATCTCCAACCCACTGCACTGGCAGGACCTATGAACTGGTTGGAGGAACCAAGCCAAGGCCAACATTTGGCATGATGTTCTTGGGTGCCCTCGAACTGCTTCCTAGTCATAGCCACTCTGTTCGACAAATGGAAACACTGCCTGGTCCCATGCCATCCTCACGACTTGTTAAATTGGAGCCCATTGTTGCAACCACTGCGGCAATCCATTTCCTCAAGGTCTTCCTCTTTTGCAATGCCTGCTCTTCTACCAAACAGGATACTGTCTGGTAAACAGGGGCTGGTCTCTCCTATTGGGAGAAAAATGAGGCTTTCTACTCCTGTCTAAAGTTACAAGCTCGGAAACTCACTGGGGCAGTTCTACTCTGTCCAATATACTCAATGGAGTGAGTTTTGTTTTGTTTTGTTCATTTTTTTAGACTCTCCTAAAAACACTTCCAAAGTGCATGAGACAGAGTTGCTTTTTATATAGAGAGTCTCTCTCCACTTCAGCCCCAAATAAGAAAGTTATTAGGCAAGGGGAAGGAGACAGTAGAGTGTATAAGCAAGTATAATAGCTTTAAGATAGCGTCTACAGCAGTAGCCTGGTCTGTTGAGTAGGAAATTCTAAAAGGATGATTGTGTGACTATTGAAGTGTGTATAGCATACACATACATATTCATGAGCTGCCTATAGCTGCCACAATACTAGATCGCCTCTGACTTCAAAGCAGCCACCCTCTTCCCAATTCCTGTATGCGGGCTTACAATGCCCCATCGCACTCCTTATCACCTTTGATTTTTCCACAGCACTTATCACCTTCTACCGTGCATGATGATTTCATCATTTATTTTCTCTCTTTATTGTCTATCTCCTTCCAATAAAATTGAAGTTCCGCAAGAACAAGGACAGTCCAGGAATGTCTAAGTCACAAAGATATAATGGTGTTGGTGAGGATCTGCAGGTCGGTTCTGATTCCTGCTGACCCCATGTAATGGAGTAGAACTACCCCATGGGGTTTTCAAGGCTGTGGTTTTTCTAAAAGCAGATTGTCAGGTCTCTTCCTGGGGAGCTGATAGGTGGATTCAAACTGCCAACCTTTTAGTTAGCAGCAGGGCTTTTAATCATTGCTATCATGGCTCCGTCACAAAGATATAAACTAACACGGATTTAGGATTCTCAGGCTCAAGAGAAAGATCTGTAAGAAAATATGTGTGAATCCGTGAAAGACACTAACTGACAAGCAATAGCTAGATTGTTCTGTTTCCTGAATAAAAATTAAATTTCTATTTAGTGAAACTTCTGAAATTTTGGAGTTTATCTATAAACAAAAACTAGCTAACACACATTTAAATATGGAATTTTTCAGCATAAAAGTAATTCATTTACTTTGAGGGAATTTGTATTATTCACTTAATAAACCTGCTGCTCTCTTGTAGGCCGATAACTCTAATGGGCATGGGGGTTTAAAGATGAGTGATACAAAATTATTTCTCTTGCAGAAACCAAAAATGTGCAATATCATCTTGTACAACATATTTTAGAGGAAAGGAAAATGGGCTCAGAGCACAGAGAGAAGAGTTTAACTCTGCCAGGCAGGGAAGGAGAGAGAAACGTGGGATGTGACATTTGAGCTTGGTTTTGAATTAGGCGCATGATGAAAAGAGAAAATCTGTACATCATTTTTATAAAACATTACTTAACAAATTTGATTCCAAATTATTTGGCCTTTTCACTCTGTACAACTGCTTCTAGAGTTTCATTAGAGATCATTCATATTTACTTCAGAGGTCAAATCGAACTTCAGGGTAGATATATTACTCAAATGGATTTGGATCTATTTTTCTTACTTTCTGGGAGAGTTGTAACATGAGAAAATAAAAAAGATCAATCAGGGAATGACTGTTCATCATTATCAATATTTTACTAAATAATTTTCTCCGCAAAATGAAAAACTAAATGCTCCTTTAATCATGGAAGAAACCAATAGTAAATATTTCCAAATACTGTGTACTCCCTTGAGTGATTTCACTGTTTCAGGATCTCAGAATGTTTGGAATCTGTGAACCAAAAAAAAAAATCTTTTGTTTACCTTCAGAAGGTTCTGGTGACATTTTTTTTTTGAAATTTAGTATGTCTTCTGAATAAATCATTTATGACCTCAATAACTACTTAATCTTATAATCTATTAAGCAAGTTTTATTATTCAAGACTGATTAGGTTTCAGTTGGGACAAACACTGAGCAATACACTAAATAAAGAAAGAGCTTTAATAAGCACATTTGGGATAATATCTGGATGTTGCCTAGAAAGCATCCCATGGAATGGGATGTGTCGCAAAACCAAATTTCATGTATTAGATATAACACTGATTGGAACCAGATCTGATGTCATCACTGTCGTTTTAGCTAGGTGTTGGGAAGTCAATTCTGACTCAGCGACCATCTGTGACAGAGCAGAACAAATGCATAGGGTTCTTCTGGATGGAATCTTTATGGAAGCCAATTCCATAAAGCCAGGTCTTTCTCCCTATGTTAGTCCGGGTAGACTAGAGAAACAAATTCCAAGACACTCACATGTGTATGTATAGGAAAGAACTTCATATAAAGAGTAATTGTACATTAAGAAAACATCACAGCCCAGTCCACATCAAGTCCAATATTAGCCCATATGTCCAGTACCAGTCTATAAATTCCTCTTAAGATTCATGCAACACATGCAATGACACCAAATGCAGGAAGTTCACAAGCCAGGGGGAGGAAAGTCTTGTAGATCCAGTGACATTGTAATCATCTCAGCACTGGCATGGGTCTCTCGCATGGCTCCTCCAGCTCCAGGGTTCTAGCATAGCGAGCGCCATGTGTCTTGTTTGTTTTGTTTGTTTGTTTGTTTGCTTTAATCAGTGCCATGGGTCTTGTCTGCAGGAATGTCTCACAGGAAGTGAGCCTGTGCCCCACCGCCAATAACCTATTTATCTCCTTAGTGCCTTCAAATGAGGTCATCAAGTTGTGACCTGATTGACAGACTAAACTCTACCCCTTCACTCTTAATGCTCTCAAATTGACAACAGATGATGTAACTACCCCACTCCCTCCGAGTCACTGGGTCGATTTAAATCACCAAAGTTTTGGCACGTACTGTCCACTCTACCTCCTAAATATTTCTTTCCATCACCCTAATTCAAGTCACCATCATCTTCTTTATGTCAGATTTATAATTGTCTCTTCAACAGTCCCCCTGCTTCCGTCTAGAACCATCCAAGGTAGGAGTATTATAAATGCTAGAGCTGGAGTTACCTTATGAAAGGGCAATTCTAAACGCAGCTTCCCCCTCTCAATATACTTCAGGGTCTTCTCATTAGTCTAGGGCGAAGATCCCTTCAGATGGACCAGAGCCCTTGTTGGATCTGGCAAACTCTACCCCCTACCGCTATCCCAATGATCTCTTTACTCTGCCACAGTGGCCCTCTGCTGGGTTCTTGAATATTCCTGAATTGTTCGCATTTCCTTCTATTTGTACTCGTTCTTCCCTTTACCAGGAATGCTCTGCATTCTCCTTGTGTTCAGATCCAACTGAGACATCACTGCCTCCTGAGACACAGTCCGTTCCTCAGCTAGCCCGTCACTATTTCCTTTCACAACCACTTGTCATTATATATTTATGTTATGATCTCTTTGACATTGATCTCCTACTCCTAGTCCCTTCCCAGAGAACTGTAAAGCCCATGAGGTCAAGGAGAATGTCGTTCTTGTTCGATATATGTAACCAGAGTCTAACACATTTCCTGGAACACTGTAGGCTCGCAATACACATTGAGCAGAACGATGAATGATTGAGTAAGTAGTAAAATAAAGATGTTATGATAGAAGTGACATTAGAAATGAGCAATGAAGAGAAAAATGAGATGATGATCATCAAAAAGAGATGAGTAGGAACACCCAGGTTCTAAGAATAGCGAGAAGCAAAAACCGTGAGGTACAAAGTCGCAATGTAGGAGATGGGACCAGACAAACTCTGTTCACTGTGTTGACGATGAGATAGAATGGAAGATGAGTCCAAGAAGACGTGAATGGGGCATGAAGAGCCTGGCATGTATGTGACTCCCTAGAGAGGCGTCTCAACTTTACGAGCAGAAATTAACATGTGTGATGTGAAATGTGAGCAGTAGTGTGTGCACATTAAGAGGGTTAGATAATTAAAAGTCGATTGTTAATATTCCCAGAGAGGGCCATTTATTTTTATAATAAGTTTGAGATAAATAGAACACATTTTTAAAGTAATAAAGATACTAATTGTAACCTTTAAACAAAGAAAATAGATAAAAAAGATTTCTGAGGTAGTAGTAACAGGGGTAAAGAGTCCTGGTTAAGCTCTCTGCTGCTAGTCAAAAGGTCAGAGGTTAGCACTCATTGGTCACTTTATGGGAGAACAGACCTGATGATCTGCTTTTTAAAACACTTCATGAAGTCTAGGGAATTCTATGGGGCAATTCCAATCTGTCTTTGTGTCAGAATTGACTAGCTAGCATACAATAACTGGTAACAAGAACAAGACTTATGGATACAGAGGGTGGCTTGCAACAACTTGATGTGTAACATCAAATGACCAAAAAGTACAGGAATTAGGAGACCTGGTTGGTCTGGAGTAGGGTTGAAAGAAAGAGGAATCGTTGGAAATCCGTTTCAGAAACTATTGCATCACCAACCCCCCTCCTACCGTTCAGACATCTGGTAGAAGCTGGTTTATGCTCAGAAAAGGGTAAAATACAGAAGCTTCATACTAGATCAAGTCTGACAGACAGGACGGGGAGATGACACTAAAAGATGGAAGCATGCAGCTACGGTTTCTCTCTCCAGTGCTAAGACCCTTCTTCCCTTCCCCAGAATGACTGCCAGAATTCTAGCAAGAGATAGATAAATGACAAGAAAGTTCTTTTCTGGTCAATTTGACTGGGTCAAAAACAAAGACTTGCAAGTCTTGATATCAAGAGTCGTTTAAAGAAAAGGCTCAGCTAACTCATCCTACGAGTCACCAACCATCCTGGCTTGGTGATCTAGCTCGTGTTGCTAGAACAGATAGACCACAGGTGGGTGGCTGTAGCAAACACAAATTCATTTTCTCTTTGCTAAGAGGCTAGAAAGAAAAGTATTCTTTCTACGTGGGCTATGGGAAAAGGTCTGTGTCTCTTCAGTCGATATCTTGACAGCTTGCTGGTGTTCCTCTGGCATGACATTTATCTTCTCCCATCTCCACTTGTTTTAATTTCTTTTCTATCTCAAAAGAGATTGCACCTTCATTGTTTCATGAACATGATCAAGAG
>NW_022103907.1:6776488-6788343 GCF_000313985.2 Echinops telfairi | reverse complement strand
GATGGAAAGAATACACAGAGTGAATACACTAAACAAACAAAAAAATCCAGTTGACGTTCCACCATTGCCGGGATAGCTTATGAACAAGTACTGAAGGTTTCCCATAAAGCAATCCCCCAAACTTTCTGAACTCACCTCTGTTTTGAATTTAACTGGCCCAGCAGACCCTGGGAAGCCACTATTTTGACTGGACCTTGCTCTCTGGATCATTTTGGTGAATCCAAGTCCTGTCCCCCCCCCTCCTTGAATACCCTTCATTCCATAAAACCATCTTCATTAGCTTTTATGTTGCATTAAATACTATCGGAAAGATAGTTCTTTGTGCCAGCTAATCTTCTCATGACACTTTTGGCACACATTGAACCAAAGTTTGCAGGGGCTAAGATGGTCACTTTTTAAAATTGAAATTGCCAGTCCTTGTGAGCGCTCAACTTCAGTAGTGATTCCAGGCACAGCGTCTTCCTCCACAAACTTCTGGACGTTAGCCACAGTTTCATTGGTCAGAGTTGATGATCTTTCCTTTCTTGCTGACCTTTAGGGTCTTCCCAAGGTCATCTTAGGCAGTTAGCCTTCCTTAATAGGAGCCCTGCTGAAAGAGCCGTTCCTCATCGGACTGCGAACCGCAGTTGAAAACCACCGACTGCTCCACGGGCGGAAGACGGGGGTCCTGCGGCTGTAAGATGTGACCTTCTCAGAACCCACAGGGGCAGCTCCAGCCTGGCCTATGGGGACACTAGGAGTTAGCATCCGCTCAACAGCAGCGAGTTTCCTAACTTCCCTGAAAATGCTTGATCGACCTGAAAACTTTCCTTTGATCTGGAGCAGCGTTCCTGTAAACTTGTTGCAAAGATTTGGGAGACTGTCCAATGGAGTTTTGTGGCGCAAAAGGTATCATTTTTTGAAGGTACCCTAGGGAGGTTGGACATCATGCTTGGCAAGTTAAAAAGGCAACAAAAAAGATGAAGAACCCCCAACGAGGCCGATTGACACAGTAGCTGCAACAACTGGCTCAAACAAAGCCACGATGAGGATGGCACAGTGCCCGGCCGCGCTTTGTCCTATCGAAGGTAAGGTCAGCGTGTGTCGGAATTGGTTGGCAGCACCAAGCAACGTAAGCAACAAGGAGATTAAGATAACTGCCATTACTGAGCTTAGAGGTAGCCATCCACTGGTTGCAGAGATATGTTTAAACATATTTTGTTTGAATAAATTCATGTTTATATTAACTGGAACACTCATAGCAATATATTTCTACTTACTCTAGTATATCATGTTTACGGCAATAAAGAACTACCTGCTGACACAAAATCAAGCAGTTACTCTCTTTAAACTTATAGAACTTTAAAGCTGCAGGTAGTCATATAGATCTCCCTGGTTCTATTTCTTCAATCCCTCCTCGGGCCTACTTCATAAGGGATGTGGTATGATCCAGAGTCCCTGGGTGCCACAAATGGTTATTCAGCTTCTAATCAAAAGGTTGGCGTCTCAAGTCTACCAAGAGAGGCCTCAGAAAAGGGGCCTACTGATTTAATTTTAAAAATCAACATTCAAAAATGCTCACTGTGGGACCTGAAAACCATTATGCTGAATGAAGTTAGTCAATCAGAAAAGGGAAAATATTGTAGGAGTCCACCACAATAAGATAAACACCAAGATATAGGCAGGCCCATGCTCCTAATGCAGGTAATCGTCTAACTTCCTAAGCAACAAGGTCCAGAGCCTGCCTAGTGTCCATGAACCATGCATCGCCCCCTCTATCTGCACATCTTAAAAACCACTTTGACAGAGGAGACCGCACCTCAGCTGGGGTCCACTTTCCAAAATTCGGGGAGAGGGAGAAGACCATTCAGTTGCTGCCATACAAAACGGTGCTAAGGCCACACCAAACCAACAGACACCCCTGCCAGAGTGATAAGAAAACCGTACTGGAAATTCAAATCAAGATTGGGGGCGGGGGGCCTGTATGTCTCAGAGAAGACAATTGCATTGGTTGGTAGACAAGTGGGAAGGAGCGACTTCCTGTTGGGAATACATGCTTAACGATACTTATATAGAACACAAGGGGAGACTATGCCTGGTACTATATTCCTAAATGTACACTTTAGACTCTATCAGCATATGCCTCAGGGTGAATTATAAATAATGTTCTCTAGTATGAGATGGCAATGACGTCCCTAAGGTTAACCAGAGACATATATAAACCATAGATATCTGAATGGGTTTGGGTTTGCACTTAATTCTAGCCATGATTTAAGAACAAGTGGTTCTTATGACATGGCCCTGCTTGGTACAAGAGATCACTGAAGATATGGACACTATAGCAAAGTGTGATGAAGAAACTAGATGGTGCTCAGCTAGGGGAAAAAAAGTATCTGGGGTCTTAAAGGGTTGTCTTCAAACGAACAGCCATCTAAGTGAGATATCAACTAAATCTGCATGGAAGAAGCACACAGCCTATGTAATACAATGATTATAAATAATATAATCTAAATCCATAGGAAGGAGTGGTATCAGAGCTCAAATTGTGAACACCGTGTTTGTAGAAGGCTATGGATGACAATGGAAGGCCAAAATCCATTTTGCTGCATCCACACATAAATTAAGCCCCCAGGGAACCCCCTCTGACAAAATCTGTGGGATGTGAATCACCATGTTATCAGACAGAGAACACTGTAAGGTCAATTATGGCAGAAATCAGTAGAGTAAAATGTAAAATCTTATCATTTGATCTCCTTCTTGACCCATTCTAAAGTTGTTTTCAGTTTTTAAAAAAAAAGTGCAGGGGAAATACATATGAATTCCCCCCTGGGGACTCCCTTTTGACCAGAGAGCAGAGATGTGAGTGGTCTTTGTATCATGCAGAACGCATTGGAAAATGGATTATTGCAGATGCAACAAGATTAAAATTTGGCACCTTATTATTGAGTTCCTCTTTTGACCCATTTAAAATTTCTAGCTTTTAATAGTTTCTGCTTTCTTTTCAGTTGAGGATTTTCTCTGTTTTACTCTGTTATTGTTATTAGTTTTTTGTTGTTGTTGCTGTTTTTAACGTTTTTCTGTGTATGAAATCAGGATGGTTCATCTAGAGAGAGAGACAACTGGGTGAGTGCTGCCTGGAGAGTCTGGCAGAGGAGATGAGGAGAAACTGGAGAGCTAACAACAACGAGTAAAAGAGGGAATAAGATGCTCTACGATTGATTGTGGTGATGATTGCCCCACTCTTCTTAAGACAACTGAACTATTGAGTTGTGGGATCTGTACATTTTATGCCGATAAAACTGTTAAATTTAAAAATTAAAAAAAACACCTCTCACAGTTCTACTCCGGCACACACAGGCCAGCGCAAATCATATCAAGCTGAGGGCAGTTCATTCCTGGTGCAAGTTCTGACTGCCTCTGGGGAATGAGTATTCACCACATCCTACGCCACACCCTATAGTCCCTAAGCTTCTCAAGAGTCACGAATGGAGCTGCCTACCTGCCTACTGGTCCACAGTTCTACACTGGTTCTTTACTCTCGCTTCCATTGCTTGGCAGTAGGGCACGGGGAACTAAGTGTTCTCATTTCTTTCAGCAATTACCCAAATGCTTTCCTGTTCTCTGGTGTTTTTTGTTGAATCCGGGGGTTCAAAGAATCACAGTATTTAAATATGACTAGAAGTGAATTTAGAGAGAATAGTGTCAATGTGTTCCTCCCTACTGACAAGGAATTGAATAAATAACTTCTAGAAATACCTTCCATTCTTCTTGACCAAAACAAGTGGTGCTTCCTGGACTAGGACATCCGTCTTAAGGACAATGACAACGACGACGAGCCAGGGACCGGGAAGCTACAGGAAGGAGACGGTCGCCTGGGCTTTCGCTTCCACCGGCCTCTGAAGTCAGCGGTTGGGATGAAGCTAGACTAATCTGTTTCTAAGAGCTGCCTTTCCAATTAAAGCCAAGTACAGCACCATTGTTTGTAGAACCATTTGACTCTTCAAAAGGTGCTAAGTGCCTTTTCTCATCTACACAGGCAAATGACTTAATTTTTCAGTTTGTTTCTATGGGAAGGAAATGCTTTAAGTGATTATAGAGTAGCTTGTCCGTTTCTGCACTCCTGCTTTTTATGCTAAAATTCTAGATGGCGCTTTAATAGATGATTCATGTCCCGTCACAAGCATTGTTTAGGGAAGTGAGGGGACTTTGGGTTCTTTGTTTATTTAGAGTAGTAAAAGCCCTCAAACTGTCCAGAGGCGAAAAAAGAAAAATAGAAGAAGAAAATGATATTCCATGGGAGATTTTTAAAGGTGAGCTCTTTTCAGAGGCCTCTCCTCACACACGATCAAGAGAGAGTCTCCAGTAGTTCTCTGGGGGGACTGGAAATGGGAGCAGAGACACAAATCCTCTGCCTGGACTGGATCTTCTCTAGTATCCAAAGCAAAAGGCAAGAATTCCCCAGGATCTCTGACTTGAAAAACTCTAACTCTCCTGGTAGGCAGTCTTTTAAATTCTGTTTCATTTGTGCTTTCAGCAAATATCGATTGCACCTCTGTTTGTGAGAGGTACTGTTCTGTGTTGATGGTCACAGGGCAAAGATCCCTGGAGCTCCCCTTGTAGGGCTGGGGAGACAGAGAAGGAGACCAGCATTCCCCTTATTCTCCTATAAAGGAAATACACTGGAGTGGCATTCTAGACAGGAACTTTTGGGGCTAGGAACCAATTACCTAGGGGGGGAAAGTTACTGTGGAGTAGATTCTAACTCATGGGACCCCAGAGGTGTCAGGACAGAGCTATGCTCCGCAGCATTTTCAATAGATGACATGTGGGAGGTAGACGTTCAAGCCAGCCTTTTCTTTCGCAGAGAAGTCTCTTACCCACCTGGGGCACGGGGTGATGCGAGAGTCCCTCTCTGGAGATAGTAGAAGAGAAAACCAAGTATCGAGGAAAAGCCAACCAGGGAAAGGGGCTGAAGGGAACACATGCTCTTCGGAGAAAAGAGCAAATGAAAAGGCCTATGAGAGTTGCAAGTGATTTCCTTCCAAGAAGGTTCTCGGGAGAAACATCACACTTCTCATCGTAGAGGATGCCTTGCCACAGGCCACCCATTTACCCCACCAGCTGGCTCTGATCTGACGTCGCAACCAGGAACTACCTACCAGCTAAAAAAGGCATGCCTGTCTGAGGACAGCCTGTATCCAAGGAATGGCCCTGCAGGAAGAATGACCCCATGCCCTTGCCGCTCCCAAATGCCCAAGGATTGGGTGAGGTGTCTGTGTGAAGTCATCCCCGCTCCCTTAGGACAGCCACTGAGGTGGAGGGTCCTGCGAGAAGAACTCCTATCTCGATGTCTCCTTCTCAGTGGCACGTCCGCTTGAGGAAACGAATGGCGGATCTAACTTGATCACTTTTAAATATGAAAATAGCCTATCACCACCATTAATTTTCTGAACGATTCAGAGGTGCAAGTGCCTTTTAAATATTCCTGTTTGTGCTTAAAGACAGTGTGACATTCAGTCCTAACTGGTCTTTATGCCTACAGTTATGAACTTGGGAGTTTACCCCTCATAAGACGCCGTCATGGTACGCAGCCCAAGGCTGATCAGAAGGATTCCCTGCTCAGGCCCTCATTGTCTAAGATCACGTCTGAGCTCCAGGGTCCACAAGTCTCTTTCCTCCCTGGCATATGCCCTCCAACCCTTTCGTCCACCTTCTCCCACCTGGGACCCCTCACAGTGGCTTTTTGGTGGTGATCTTCCTTGTCTCTGAACCTGCCATTCCCTCTACTTGGCAAGGTTCTTTTTATTGTTTAAAACCAGCTTCTCTGAAAGCCTTACTTAGCCTCCAAACTGAGAGTTGTAAACACCCTCCTTGTGTCGCTACTCCATAGTGTGAATTTATTCATGGCTGGGCATGCATGTCACTGGAAACCTCTCCCGATTCTGCCTGCCCAGCTGCACTATCGTTCCCTCGAAGTCAGGGGTTGTGTGCTTTTCGCTGTCAGCCCTCCTCTAAAGCATCTAGCGCGTGCTCAGCACTGTGAAGACATTCCGAAAAGCTCGCTCCTTCTGAATTAGTCTTGGAAAAAGACATCGTCCCAAACATAGCGGTAAATGATGTCATTAGCAAATTGTTTGCCATTGTGGAATCCATTTTTGTTCAGAGGTTACCTCGCATTGGCCATGAGAAAGGATGGGACAGGAATAAAGAGCAGAAGAAATGTACACATGCCCCTCTTTCCATTATAAGTGTAATTGCCATCCCCAGCCCCTGAACGTTTCTTCCATTGATTTCAATTCATGGGGACCCTATAAAAGGTTTCTAAGACTACACGTAGTTAAAGGAGTAGACAATCTTATCTTTCTCCCATGGGTTGGGTGTTGGATTTGAACCAATTTCTGTTTTTTTGTTTTTTTAATCATTTTATTGGGGGCTCTTGCAGCTCTTATAACATTCTATACATCATTTGTATCAAATATATTTGTACATATGTTGCCATCATCATTTCCAAAACATTTTCTTTCTACTTGAGCCCTTGGTATCAGCTCCTCCTTTTTCCCACTCCCTCCCCCATCCTCCCACCCTCATGAATCCTCGATCAATTATATATTATTATTATCTTACACTGTCCATTGTCTCCCTTCACTCATATTTCTGTCTCTTCGGTGGGAGGGAGGGGAACTAAATATCCAACCTTGTGTTAGGTTTGCCCTTTCTCGCCCTTCCTCCTCCCCGATCAGCCCCCTCCCCTCATGATATCATTTCTCCCACTACTGTTCCAGAGGAGTTTATCTGTCCTGAATTCCATGGGTCGAGAGCTCTTATCTGTACCAACATGTATTCTCCAGACTTGTAAGGTAGAACTGGGTCATGGTAGTGGGGGCAGGGGGGAGATAGAAGCATTCAGGAGCTAGAGGAAGGATGGGTGTTTCGTCAGTGCTGTACTGCACCTTGGCTGAATCATCCCTTCCTTATAACCCTTCTGAACTACCAACCTCTTGATGAGTGGTGACACTTAACCGCAGCACACCAGGGATCCCTCTGCAAGACCCAATGATCCAAAGTTTGAAGGGTCTCCACAGACCACTATATTTCTACACTCATCCGCTTTAATTAAACACTCTAAATTATCAAGATCCCACGCAGTTAATTTTTTTAAGCCATCCTTCCCGGCATAGATAATAGTAGACAATGTAAGGGAAAGAGATGAAAGACAATGGACCAATGAAAGCAATACTCTCCATAGGTCTTGGCTCGTTCACCAGTGTAACCACTCACAAAAGCAGTTCAAGGATTGAAGTGAGGTCTCCTGATTCGGAAGCTAACAAGATGCAAGGCACCCTCTGAGACACTTTGCTGGAAGAGGCCCTGCGTTGAAACATGGATGCTGACATAGATGAGCTTGACAGAGACATGAGGGGGCTTCAAAAGGTTATGGAAAATCCCATTACCTTTTAATTCCATTTATGCACAAATGTATAGAAACCTCCCCACCTAACAACTCCAGCGTGCAGAAGAAGCAGTGGTGCCGTAGAAGTGTTCCTGGTCTTCAAGGCTTTTGCTCCATTCCTAGCTCTGCCTCTTAGGAGTGTGTGGTATTGGACAATGGGTTTAACTTCCCTTCACCCCAGTTTCAGGGTGCTGTGGTAGTTCATTGGTAGAATCCATGCCTTCCATGCTCGACACCCCAGTTTCATTCCCAGCCAATGTACCCATCTGTTCTGTTGAGAGCTGCTCTGATGCCGTCCTGGATTCAACAGAGCTTTTAGACAAAGATGAACTCGGAAGAAAAGCCTGGTGATCTGCTTCCAAAAAAAGAAGATGAGCCAATGAAACCCTGTGATCACAACTGCTTTTGTGTTGGGGGTGGACACGAGTTAGACCTGACTCGAGGACAACTAACAGCTAGCTTTTAGTGAACGCTCCACTTTCATCACCAGGAAAAAGGAATGAAAATACTTCCTTCACGCCCTCCTGGGGAGGATTAAGTACATAGGCCATACGTCAGGGGTATCTACACCAGATTCTAACATTTGGACCAACGCCTTCAGAACGTTTAGCTCAAAGCTTCAACCGGGGTTTTCGCCGAAAGCATTTCTCTTATGGCCTATAACCCAAGCACCAGATCAGAAGAAATAGATTTTTATGGATTAATATCATTCTATCCTATATGAGTTTAAAAGATGCTCATTGTGAAATTCTCGTTTCAATGGTAAATTGATACAATCAGAGAAACTCTCTTAAACTGTCAGTACTGGACTTAGCGCAGTCTCACTGCCATCAAGCCCATGCTAACTCACGGTGACCCTGCAGGACGGAGTAGAGCTGCTCCTGCGGGTTGTTGAGCCTACAAATCTTGAAGGGAGCAGAAGGTCCTGGGTCACAAACTGCTGACCTTGCCGTTAGCAGACTGTGCTGGTGAGACTATGTCAATGTGCATTTGTGGAGGTGTGGAGTCCGACTGCCAATCAGCACAACCTGAGACTCTCCCCTGGGAGGCATGGCCTTGTTGTAAGAGAGACACTGGGGAGCCCTCCTCTTCTTCTCGCGCTGCCCCTTCATCCTTGCTGGGACTGTGTCCACCATGTGGGCTGCTGACCCTGGGAGCCAACCTCTGAGTGGTCTTCACCCTGCCCTATTTCCACTGACCCTGGATCCACGTGACTGCACCCACTGGCCGTGACCTTCCTGCACCCCACTTTACCTTTCTGCATCATTGACCTGTAGCTACATGAGGCTGAAGAGGGCTCCAGGTAGCATCAGGTCCATAGGCTTCAGCTGTACTGGTCAGGGATGCCTTCTTGATAGAAGATTACTTCTTCATATAAAGCGCTGTCATATATAGAGATAGATATAGATATAGATGTATTCATATATATATATATTCATATATATATGAACCTCACTGATATTGTTCCTCCAGACAGCTCAGCCTAACCCACAACCTAACTCATAACCCCCGGAGCCATCAAGGCTCCTTTTAAGAGGCGTTAGCGCATTTTTCCACCTAAATAAGCTGTATGCAAACAATGACAGCTGTATAGGCATGCTACCCTACCCCCCCACCCACCCCAGAACATTAGTAGTCCTATAGACCTTTGTAGTCCAGAATACATCTAACCTGATTAAAATCCTTCTGAGTTTCAAAAAAATGCATATTGGTCTGACCACCTGCATGCCAAATTATACAATAATGGAATTTGAAAGGGTGATGATCATAAATTCCTCAAATCAACATATAAAAGCCGACATCCACAAACGCATTCCCTCTCCAGCACAGTACTGAAAGACAATCAGATCTGATAGATGTAAAATGTTGGGCTTAGTTTTTAAGAATCACGCTGCTTGTAGGCTGTCAGGTTGATAACATTGGAATGTACAATGCCTAAATGGGGGCGAAAATCATCTCTCACCTTTTGTCTCTTTTTGATATGCCAAATGATAAGTTCTGTCAAGGGGACTGGAAGTTAGAGCAAATCCTTATTGAAAAAGAAAAAAATTTTTAAAAAGAAAGAAAACTATTAGTCAGCCTTTGGTACAGCCCTGCTTGAAGCAAATTATACAACTTGTCAAGACTTTTGTTTAGTCGCAATAAAAGGCTTAGTGGATAAAGGTTTGGCCTTTCTGTACAGGTTTTCTGCCAAACTGTGACCTGAAATGAATGAATGGGTATTGAGTGGGGCCTCCTGACTCCATAATTTAATGCCGACAGTAATTAGCTAGGAAGGAGGTGGTACAGTGAGAGCGCAGGGCACCGTGTTTATGTGATGCTACACAGCTGTGGTAGGTGGCACCTCCTTCTGCCTTCTTTTTTCATTTACTACCTCTGGAAAAGGAGAAGGTGGCGAGTCATAAAAGATACTGGCTGCTGGACTCTGATAAATCTCGGGACAGGGCAGACCTTGGGTTTAAATTAGCTGTCAGGCTTCAGCCGGCTCACTCTGGAGTCAGCAACAGTGCAACAACGTTATAGATGGATTCATATGTCTTGATTCATGCCCTTCTTTTGTAAACAGTCTTTAAGCATAGAGCTGTGGAGGCCTGGATGCCTTGTTCTAAAGGTTAATCTTTACATCAATAGCATATTCAAGACATCCTGCTTTTTTCTCAGTTCCTCTCCTGCCTCTTTTGAATTTCAAATTCTCTTCGAATAAATGAAAAAGAGGAGCCCTAATAACAGAATCAGAATCTATTGTTAGAAGCTTCCTGCGTAAATAAACGATCACTCCTGGGCACCTGGCGATTACATGGAACAAAGGAAATCCTCTGCATGATTCCAAATGGAAACTTTTCCTATTTGCCCTTGAGAAAGTACTCTAGCAGGGCAGGCCCACACCGAAGTGACTTGACCTCCTTTGTGTTTCTCGCTTGGAATAATTTGTTCTGTGCGAGATAGTGCTTTTGTAGGAAACAATCTAATGTTTGATGCTGTCAAGTAATCCCACAGTAAACCAAACACCGAGGACAGGGTAGCAGGCCTGTCTCCACTAACTGTTGCCCAAGTGTGTGCTGCCAGGGAACACCGCTTTGTTACTACCGAGGAAATGGGGAGCACGCGATGCAAGAAGTCAGATGCCAGAAGTCCACTCAGACATTTTCTCTCCAGCCCAAGCTGCCACCCAGGAAGGCACTGTGGATATGCAATCTTGGTCACCTCAATTATTCACAATGAATTAGAAGAAAATCTTCCTTCCAAGTGTTTATTGACATTGTCATTTACTCAGCTTTCCAAAAAAAATGTTTTGTTGACAGAAATTAGATCATTGTTTACTCTCTGCCAGGCAGGAGTGAAAATAAAAGACTTTAAATAAAACCAATTGATTTAAGCACTTCCCTAACTTAGACAGTCAGCTGTTCTCCCTTAGACGCAGGATGCCATCAGTCCATCAGCAGCAATAAAATAATTTAAAACAAACAAACAAGAGTTCTGTACAGGAAATTGGTTATGAATTCTAGTTAGTTTTTCAAGGATTCTTTTAGACTACATATAAACTATGTTTGCCTAACTTACTATGGATTTCTAGAGCATCAGTTTTGTCCATGTGCAAATGAAATGGGCAAAGACAGATGCTCCAAGCGGTGGGATTCTCTGACCATTTACTGTTGTTTTGCCTCTTATTTACAATGTGTTCCCTTGTCCTTTCTGGGCGAGGCCACCGACGGGTGCTCTGGTCCCGATGAAAGGAAATGCACTGAGTGGGAATCCTCCTCCCTTCAAAAACAGGTACCAATGCAAGATCCAAAAATGCGGACAAAGGGAGAACATTTGTACCTTTTAAGGCCTGCGATGCTGACCATCCAGCGCTGGCTCCAGTCATTCTACCAGGCTGTACCTGTAGCTTCGTTGTAGGCTATGTTTGGGAAAACAAGAGGAACGCCATGGCTTTCTTTATGGAATTCGGTGGCAAAAAGTAGCTATAGCAGAACAAGCAACAGGCTTACACATATTTGGGTTTTGCTTGTTATAAAAGAGCTAATACTTTAAGAATTTGTATCTTGCCTAAATTTCTCAACAGTTCCATATCTAAGTTAGTTACTGTGTTAGTCTGGATAGACTAGAAAAACAAATTTATAGATACTCATGTGTGTATGTGAGAGTTTTATATAAAAGGTAATTGGACATTAAGAAAGCATCCCATCCCAGTCCAGATCAAGTCCATAAGTCCGATATTAGCCCCACATATGCCCACATATACCAATATATAAAACCCTCTTCTGACTCACAAAACACATGCAATGACACCGAATGCAGAATGATCACAGGCCAGTGGGTAGAACGTCTTTGGATCCAGTGGTGATGTAAGCATCTCAGTACTGGCAGGGGTCTCCATGTGGCTTCTCCAGCACCCAGGCAGAATTGCATCAGGATAGGTCCA
>NW_022103907.1:6771794-6775189 GCF_000313985.2 Echinops telfairi | reverse complement strand
GGAAAATTGGAAGTCATCAAAAATGAAGTGGAATATGTAACTATCAATATCCTAGGCATTAGTGTTCTGAAGTGGTCTGATTGTAACCGTTTGGAGTCAGACAATTATGTAGTTTACTACTTTGAGAATTATAAACTCAAGAAGAATGGGATTTCATTCATCTCCAAAAGGAACATTTCAAGATCTACCTGAACCACAATGTTGTCTGTGATAAGATAATATCATATGTCTACAAGATAGATGAGTCAAGATAGTTATTATTCAAATTTATGCACCAACTGCTAAAGATAGTGATGAGGAAATTAAACAATATCAACTTCTTCAGCCTGAAGTTGATCAAACATGCAATAAAGATGCATTAATTATTATTGGCAATTGGAATGTGAAACCTGGGAATAAAGAGGAAAGAGTAGTTGGGAAATAAGGTCTTGGTGTTAGAATTAAAGATAGAGATCACACATTAGAATGTTGCTTTGTTAGTCCGGGTAGACTAGAGAAATAAATTCATAGACACTCATATGTGTATAGGAAAGAGCTTTATATACAAGAGCAATTGAATATTGAGAAAACATCCCAGCCCAGTCCAGATCAAGTCCATAAATCCGATATTAGCCCATATGTTCAATATCAATCTATAAGGTCCTTTTCAGACTCAGGAAACACTTTCAATGATGCTGAATGCAGGAAGATCACAGGCCAGTTGGTGGGAAGTCTTGTGGATACAGTAGTGTTGTAAGCATCTCAGCACTGGCAGGGCTCTCCACGTGGATCCTCCAGCTCCCAGGGCTCTGGCTGCATCAGGGTAGCTTCATGTGGCTTCTCATCAGAAATATCTCACAGGCAGTGAGTGTGTGTCCCACCTCCAGCAAGCTGTTTATGTCCTTAGTGCCTCCAAATGAGGTCATCAAGCTACCACCTGATTGACAGGCTAGACTCCACCCCTTTACTCTTAATCCTCTCAAATTGACAACAGATTATGTAACTACCACAGTTGCAAAACCAAGATCTTTTTGTTGCAAATACATTTTTCAACAACATAAATTTTGACTGTACATATGGACCTCAATAGATGAAATATACAGGAATCAAATCGATTATATCTATGGAAAGGGTTAAAAGAGAAATTCAGTATCACCACCAGAAACAAGGCCAGAGGCTTACTATGGAACAGATGGCAATTGTTCATATGAATTCAAATGAAGGTGAAGAAAATTGAAATAAGTCCATGAGAGACAAAATTCAATCTTGATTTCATCCCCCACCACCCAAACAAATTTAGAAACCATCTCAAGAGCCGATTTGATGCATTGACATAAAATGCCTAATGAATTATGGAAAGACATCAGTTGAACATAATGTATGAAGATAAAAGTTTATTAAAATGACAAGTAACAGAAAGAATAATAACTTGGTTCTTTTTCCCCCTTTTTTAAATTTATTTTTTAAATTATTTTACTGGGGGCTCATACAACTCTTATCACAATCCATACATGCATACATTGTGTGGAGCACATTTATATATTTTTTGCCCTCATCATTCTCAAAACATTTGCTTTCTTGAGCCCTTGGTATCAGCTCCTCATTTTTTCCTACCCTCCCCCACCCACCCTCCCCCATGAACCCTTGATAATTTATAAATTTTTTTTTCATGTTTTACACTGTCCGATGTCTCCCTCCACCCATTTTTCTGTTGTCCATCCCTCAGGGAGGGGGTTATATGTAGATCATTGTGATTGGTTCCTCCTTTCTTCCCACCTTCCCTCCACCCTCCTGGTTTTGCTACTCTCATTATTGGTCATGAGAGGTTTATCTGTCCTGGATTCCCTAGTTTCCAGCTCTGATCTGTCCCAGTGTACATCCTCTGGTCTAGCTGGATTTGTAAGGTAAAATTGGGATCATGAAATGGGGCACCGGGGAGGAAACATTAAAGACTAGAGGAAAGTTGTATGTTTCATTGGTGCTATACTGCACCCTGACTGGCTCATCTCCTCCCCGCAACTCTTCTGTAAGGGGATGTCCAGTTGCCTACAGATGGGCATTGGGTCTCCACTCCGCACTCCCCCTCATTCGCAATGATTTGATTTTTTGTTCTTTGTTGCCTGATACCTGATCCCATCAACACCTCGTGATCACACAGGCTGGTGTCCTTCTTCCATGTGGGCTTTGTTGCTTCTCAAGTATCTTGGGTCTTAAAGGCTTGTCTTAAAATAAACAACCATCTAAGTAAGATGCCAACTAAGTCCAGCTAAGTACACCAGTCTGTGTAATTCAAGAACTGTAAATAATAAAATACAACTCTGGAGGAGGGAATAATCAGAACCTAAATTCTGACCGCCCCAGGTGCAGCAAGTTATGGGTGATAGGAGTCCGTAATCCATTCACAGGTTCCCCACGTGAACCCAGCCTCCAGTGACTCCCCTCTGACCGAAGCCCATGGATTTGAACCGCCTTGCTGGCAGGCAGAGAGCATTGTAAAGTAAATGATGACAGGTGCAGTTAGATTAAAATATAGCACTTTACCATCTGATCTCCTTTTTGACCCATTTCAAAGTTGTTTCCGTTTTTTATCAGCTTTCTTGTTAATTAAGGCTTTGTTGTTTTATTTTGTCACTGTGGTCAGGTTTTTGCTTGTTTGTTTTTTGTTTCTTGATTTTGTTTCGTATGTTTTCCCACATATGAAATCCAGCACGTTGTTGTTGTTAGGTGATTTCAAGTCCGTTTGACCCATAGAAGCCTTATGCACTATGGAAGGAAACACTGCCCGGTCCTGCACCATCCTTAACATTGTTCCTATATCTGAGACCTTTTTTGCAGCCACTGTGCTAATCCATTTTATTGAACTGTGTATTTCCTTCTATCTTCTTTTAGTACTTCCTGCATTGCTCAGTATTTTTGGATGCCCCTCCACCTTCCCAAGCATGATGTATTTTTCCAGGGATGAGTCTTTCCTGAAAACATGCCTAAAGTGTTGCCAGCCTTTCCTCTAAGGAGCCTTCTGGCCTTACTTTTTTCCAAAACAGACTTCTTTTTTCTTTTGGCAGTCCAGGGTACTTTCAATATTCTTCTCCAGCAACATAATTCAAGCACATAGATTCTTCTTTGGTCTTCGATATTCGATGTGTAACTTCCATGTGCATATGAAGCAATTGAAAATACCATGGCTTGAGACAGGTGCGCCTTAGTCCCCAAAGTAATATCCCTGCTTTTCAATACGCTAAAGAGGTCTTGTGAAAAAGATCCACCCAATGCAATGCTTAGTTTGATCTCTAGACTGTGGATCCAAGCAAGACGAATCCTTGATAACTTCAACGTTTTCTGCATTTATCATGATGTTAACTATTGGTCCAGTTGTGAGTATTTTGGTTTTCTTTACAATAAGTTGAAATCCATACTGA
>NW_022103907.1:6759060-6770976 GCF_000313985.2 Echinops telfairi | reverse complement strand
TCTGGTTCTTGCTCATATGCTATTTCAAATGAAATGATGGAATGCTGATTAGGAACAACAAAGGAACATTGTGTCTTTTGGTACAGTGGTTCTGTGTATTCTTTCCATCTTTTTTTTAATGCTTCCTGAATCATTCAATATTTTTCCCATCGAATCTTTCAAGATTGCGATGCAAGGCCTGGATTTTTTCTTGAGTTCTTTCAGTTTCAGTTATGCTGAGCATGTTCTTCCTTTTTGGTTTTCTAACTCGAGGTCTTTGCACATCTCATTATCATATTTGACTTTGTCTTCTCTAGCTGCCTTGGAAATTTTCTTATTCAGCTCTTGGACTGGATTAATACTTGCCTAAGGACATGGCAGAGAAGTTGAGGGAAGGTGAGGAACTTGCAAAAATAATAACTGCAAGAAAGAAGAAAGCATTCCAAAATGTATGTGGTGATGATTGCACAATCTTTCTTAATACAAGTGAACTATGAATTGTATTTTATGTAAACTATATGCCAACAATTTTTTTTAAAAGAAAGAACTTATCAAGGTGATTGTCGGAAGAGACTTCTGAAACTTGCCTTTGAATGTAGATTTGCTAAAGCAAAGGAGGAAATGAAGTTCATATTGCACGGAAGGCATTAAAAAAGGCTCTATGAATTAACAGAATAACAAATGAAATATATCAACCAGCTATGTAACAAAACAAGCACTCACTACTTTGTGCCAAGAAATGAGGAAGAAAGCTGCCCAGGCATTGGGTTGGAAGTTATCCACATTTGTTCCTTTGCCAAAGAAATGCAGCCCAACAGAGCATCAAAATTATTCAACACGATCATTAATATCACATGCAAGTAAAATTTTGTGGAAGATAATTCAAAAACAGCTGCAATAGTACATCAACAGAGACCTGCCAGAAATGCAAGCCAAATTCAGATCCACGCTGATGGATCTTGACCAAAGCAGAGAATACCAGAAAGGTGTTTACCTGCGTGTTATTGTCTCTTCTATGGCAATTAATTATGTGGATAACAAAGAATGTATAACATTGAGAAAAAAAGGGAATTCCGGAACATTTCATTGTGCTCATGTGTAACCTATGCATGAACAAAGAAGCAGTCATTTGAACTGAATAAGGGAACACCCCATGGTTTAAAATCAGAAGTATGTCTCAGATTTTTTTTCACCATATTTATTCAATCTCTATGTTGTGCAAATAATCTGAGAAGCTGGACTATTTGAACAAGAATGTAGCATCAGGATTAAAGGAAGTCTTACGAACAACCAGCAAAATGCAGATGACAAGATATTGCTTGCTGCAAATGAGGGAGACTTGGGGCACTTAGCGATGAAAATCAAAAACTGCAACATTCAATTTGAACCACAAATCAGTGTGAAAAAAAAATAATTAAAAATTGACCAATATGCAGCATCGTGATAAATGGATAAAAGATTTAAATTGTTAAGGATTTCATTTCACTTAGGTCCACATTCATGGATCATGGAATCTGCAAAGAAGAAATCAAAGCACATATTTCAGTGGACAAATCTGCTGTACAAAATCACTTTAAAGAGTTACAGCAAAGGTAACACTTTGGGGACTAGGGTGTGCCTGACTCAACTCATGGCATTTCCACTGCCCATGTGCGTGTCAAAACTGGACAGTGAATAGAGAGAATGACAAAATTGATGTGTTTGAATTATAGTGTTGTCAAAGTATCGTTGACTGCCAGAAGAACAAACAGCTTTGTCTTGAAAGAAGAAAGCTTCCTAAAAGGGAGGATGGCGAGACTTTGTCTCACATACTTTGCACATCCTTTCTGGGATAGGACATCACGCATGGCAAAGTGGAGTCCTTAAAAAGAAGCCCTTCAACAAGATGGATTGACACAGTGTCTGCAGTAACAGGCTAGAGGATGACGAGGATTGTAAGAAGAGTGCAGGGTCAGCAAGTTTTTGTTCTGTTTTACAGAGAATCACAAGACAAGGCTTTCTACTCCCATAACTATTTACCTTCGACTCTGTCCTATAGAATTGCTGTGAATAGGAATCAGCTCAGTGGCCATGAGTGAGTGTGAGTGACAGAGGGTCGTAGGCATTGGAGCCATCTGGACAGTAATTATGTGTGTGTGTGTGTACACAGTTTTATCAAAATAAAAAATATTTATCATTTTAAAGTATAGATTTCAGAAATTGTTAATATATTCAGAGAGTTGTACAACCATTATCACTAACTCATTCCAGAACATTTTCATCAAACTCCACATCTATTAATCCCTCCCCATTCCATTCTACTGCTAGAACCTGAAAATCATTACTCGACTTCTAACTTCATGAATTTGCCTATTTTGACACCTCATATTAAAGGAAATTCTGCAATATTTTCCCTTTTGTGCATTTAGAATAGTATTTTCAAGGTTTATTCATTAAGTAACATGTATCAGTGCTTCCTGCATTCCTGCACCGCTGTGAATTGCTTGGTATGGCTCTTCTGGCTGTAGTCTTTGTAACTCCCATGAAATGGCTGGGAAGAACTATGCACATATGTGGTACCTGTTGCTCACCAGGTAATTGATTATTGTCTGGTAATATAAACAAGGTACATTTTCCCTTATGAAGGATCATGCAGGCAGTGTGTATGAAACCCTAGCATGGAGATTGGTTGGTTTTGCCATCCTGCTGAGCTTAAAATGAGTAATCGTAAAGATAGAAAGATGGAGCTCACTACCATTAAGAAAAATGAACTAGGAGTGGCGGATGTCCTTTGCACGTAAGATCTCTGTGCTAAGCACCCTTAATCCAGAAGACAGACCTGTTGCACCAGAAATTAGGAGAGACGACAAAAAGCAATGGCAGAGAAGTAGCGGTAAACAGAGAACTAGGAGACCATCAGGAAATGGAGCAGGAAAAGTTGATCACAGAACATAAAAGCTAATGGACTTTGAACAGAAGGCTTGCTGAAGGGATGGCGTGCCTCCAGGAGCATGTTCAGGGGAGCTAGGTTTGCTGACCCAGCTCACCACAAGTCCTACTAGTGGAGTGGAATGCCTTTGGACATTATTCAGCAGAGTTAAATGAACTTTGTAACACTTGCCTGAGGGAGGCAGAGACCAAAGGGCCAAGAGAAACCTAGGTCATATCACAAGCAAGTGGAAAAGCAGCCATCCTTGTTTCAGAAATGCATTCTAAGCATTTCTCATCCTCCAGTGTAACTTAGCACCTCCCTCTAAAAACCCATAACTGTCAGTATGGTTTGTGCGTTCTGGGTAATCTTTGCAAATTATTGAACCCAGCAGAGAAGTAAAGTGTGCAATGAAAGCTATGCTTGGTATCAGAATTGGTATCTTTTTTTAAATTGGAAAATAGAGGTATGTCTGATTCATAGATATTGACTGGTTCATGGATATTGGCTGATTCATGGATATTGACTGATTCATGGGTACTGACTGATTCATGGATACTGACTGATTCATAGATATTGACCTCTGGCTGATGCTGATGGTGACTTTCCTCCTCCCTACTTTTGAAGTTAGAGGTCAGATGCCACATCCATGCCATTATTGCAAATTCTTATTAATCCATTAATAAGAAACACATTATATGAATTTACCGCATTCCATTCATCACCTGGTGGTTTGGGTTGTTCCACTTCTCGCTATCATGAATGATGCTGCTATGAATGGCGGCACGTCGGCTTTGCGTCCTTGTGTTTCCATTTCGCGTGGAGCAGATTGCTAGGTCTAATGTTTCAACTTAACCTTTGGAAGAACTGCTGAATTCTTTTGCAAAATAGCCGCATCATTTTAATTAGTCCAACACCAATGCCTGAGGGCTGCCACCTCTCCATATCTTCACTCACACTTATTACTTCCTTTTTTTTCTAATCATAAATATCTTAGTGATATGAATTGCTACCTCATCGTGGTTTTGATGTGCATTTCCCTCGTGCTAATGCTGCACACTGGCCTCAAGCCCAGGAACAATTGTGGGGCTGGCACAGGACCATGCGGTGTTCCATTCCGTTCTCTTGTGCAGAGGGTCACCATGGGTCATGCTGACTCAACGGCACCTAACAACAGTGACTAATGAGGGAGAAAGAGTTAGTCTCAGAAGTGTCCTAGGGGACGTTGTACCCTGTCCTGTCGGGTCCCTGTGAGTCAGCCTCAACTCTACGGCAGTGAGTTTGGGTTTGGGTTGGTAAGTGATTCACGGATCAGTGTAGTGGATGCAACAATGGCTCAAACACAGCAGCTGTGAAGATGGCACAGGGTCAAGCAGTGTTTGCTTCTATTGCATGTGTGTTGCTACACATCCAGACAAACATAACAGCAACTAATCACGATACAGCAACGAATGATGTCGAGCATGTTGGCCTGTGTTTATTGACCATTCGGAGGTTGTCCTTGGAGAAATGCCTGTTCATCTTTTGCCCATGTTTCAGTTGGAATCTTTTGTTATTTTATACGGAGTGGCAGGGAATCTTTATGCATTCTGGATTAGGGTCCCTCTGTCAGATACCTGCTTGGCAAATGCTTTCTCTTTTTGTATTGGTTGTCTTTTCAATTTCCTGATGGGATGCTTTGAATCACAAAATATTTTAATTTTATTATGTTCAACTTGTCTATTTTTTCTTCGGTACTTATGCTTTGGCATCACTTCTAAGAAATGATTGCCTAAGCTAAAGATTTACTCCCATATTCGGTTCAACTAATTTTATAGTTTTAGCTCTTAAATTATTTAGGTATTTGATCCATTTTGATGTAATCGTGTACATATTGTATGAGGTAGTGATCCAAATTCATCTTTTAAAATGTAGGTAGCCATTTGCACCAACCCGATTTGTTGAAAAGTCTACTCTCCCTACCATTAAATGGCTTTAGTGCCTTTGTCAGTTGATCAGTAAAGTACAGGTTTTCAAAGCTATTTCACTGATCTACATGTCTATCACATCAATACCACACTGTCTTGTTTTAGTTTAAAATGTTATCTTTCCAGTAGGTTTTGAAATCAGGAACCCTTCAAGTTAGGCTTCGGTTAGATTGGCTTGGGTTTCCCTTTTCACTGCTGTTTTTTATTATTTTGGGTCTCATATTTCTATATTAATCTTAGGATCAATTTTTTGAATTTCTAAAAAAAATAGCCAATGGAGATTATGATAGGAATAGCATTGAAGGCATACATTACATTAGGGAATTCTGCCATGTTAACAATATCAAGTCTTCCAATCTTTGAATATGGAATGTTTTCCATTGATTTAGGTATCCTTCAATTTTGCTCAGCAGTGCTTTTGTTTTTCATGTACAAATCTTCTTTTCTTTTGTTAATTTTTATAAGTATTTTATTTTTAATGGTATTATATTTCAAATTGTTTTCTTCATTTCATATGGATTCTGCTTTTGTTGGATGGAGTCTTAAACAGATTCTGTTAAATCCAATTTGATATCCTTGTTGAACTACCTTGTTTTTCCATCCATTGTGAAAATTAGGGTATTAAACAACTATTGCTGAATTGGATATTTCATCCTCTATCCTGTCAGTTTTTGTCTGAGGTATTTTAGAGTTCTGTTGTTGAGAATGAATATGTTGTACATGTTGTTATATCTTCCTAGTGGAGTGACTTCTTCAGTATAATTCCTGTGTCTGCAAGTCTATTTTTCTGACTTTAGTCTATTAATACAACTGTAATTCTCTTTCACTCTTGTTTCAATGATCCATCTTTGCTCGATCCATTTACTTTCAACATATTCATGTCTTTGAAACCATAGTATGCCTCCTGTAGGCAGCATATAGTGCAATCCTCTTTTTTATTGTCTGAAAATGTGTTTTTAATAGAATTGTTTGATCCATGCATATTTAGTATTATTATTTACATAGCTGCATTTACAGCCATTTTACTTTTTATTTTCTAATCACCTCATATCTTTATGCTCTTGTTGTTCCTCTATTCACCCTTTACTGATTTTTTTCATTGATTGAGTAATTTCTAGTTTACCACTTTAATTACCCTGTCATTATAGTAACATTTTTAATTTATTTTCTTAGTGTTTGCCATTGGAATTGTAGTTAGCATCTTAAAAGTCTAGTTTTTATTAACACCAACTTAATTTTAATAATATACAAACACGGAATAAATATGGTGAAAGGATCCATCCTTAACACGCATCTTTCATAATTTCAACTGTGTAGTATTCAAATGATTACCTCTTGATCAATGAGCAGGTTCCACATGCAAACATCCCAGTGCTCTGGAATTCCCATGTTTCTCAATGCCATCTATAGTTGTTAAGATCCACACAGTTGAACATCATTATACAGTTAATAAAACACAGTAAACGTCTTTCTGGTACTATCTGCTTTCAACCAAGATCCATCTGATGTCAGCAATAATCTCCCTCATTCCGCATTCTGTTCTGAATGTGGCTTGAATTCCTGGAAGCTCCCTATCACTGTGCTGCTGCGGCCATTGTTGAACTTCCTTCTGCAAAATTTTACTTGTGAGTGATCTTGATGATACTGTTTAATGATTTCTACATTCTGCTGGATCACCTTTCTTTGGAATGGGTACAAATATGAATCTCTTACCGTCAGTTGGCCAGGTGGCTCTCTTCCAAACTTCTTGGGATAAACTACTGAGTTCTAGTGTTTCATCAGCTGGATGAAATACTCCAATTGGTAATTCATTCGTTCCTTGGAGACATTTTGCTGTTCAGCACAGCGTGGACTTCTTCCTTCAGTTCTCTCAGTTGGACAGCATACACTACCTCTTGCTATGGTTGGATGCCGACCAATTCTTTCGGGTAGTGGATCTATATATTCCTGCCATCTTATTTCTATGTTTCCTACATCATTCAATATTTTTCCTATTAAATCTTTCAGTATTGCAACTGAAGGCTTAATGGACCATGCTTTCTTATCTTTTTTTTTTTTTTTTTGCATGTCATGTAGAGTTTGTTGGAAACCAGATGCTTTAAATAACATCTTGTGGCAACTCTGGATTTCAGATCCCGTGCCCCAAATTTGTTGTTGCTGCTAATTATTTAGTGGCTTTCCTTAACTAATTCTGTGAAGTCTGTATTATGTATCATATGTGGCTGCTGGATTGTATGCTTGGGTAGCTCGGAAGTCAGGTAGTAATTGAGAGATTTTCTTAAAATACAAGAACAATGGGTCTTCAAGTATTAGTAACTGACAGAGATTTTCTTAAATACAAGAACAATGGGTCCTCAAGTACTTCTTAAAGATCTCATGCCTTCAATGTGCCAGCAAGTCATTCACAGTACGTCCTTATCCTTCACTCCTTGCCTAAGCAGAGCCTCATGCCAGTCAAAGGTGAGAGGTGAGAGTTTTCTCAGGTTCTTGCTGATATGGACACACATACAGCTCGACACATACCTTCAGTCCTCTAGAGTCCCAGGATCTATACGTTTTCCAAACCCCACTGGGAGCAGTTCATTTCCTAGCTTTGCCTTTTGTGTCCCTAAGAAGTCCTGGTGGCGTAGTGGCTATGACTTAGGCTGTGATCCAAAAGGTCTGAAGTTCGAAACCACCAACTATCCCAGAACAAAGTTGGTGCCTTCAATTCCTGTCCTATAAGGTTGCTAGGAGGCGCCATTGATTCTATGGCAGGGAATTTGGTTTTGATTTTGGTTTGGGGTTTTTTTTTGGGGGGGGGGGGCACAGAGGGTGTCCCAAATGTTAACCACCACCTCAAGCAACTGTGGTGTTGAATAATTGCCACTGATTATTTTTGACATGCCTTGTCGGGAGGAGGGTGGGCAGAACTATTAACACAGAATGGGTTCTGAGTCAGGTCAATAATGAGAAGACCTACAAATATGTGTTTTCAGGGAAATGACAAATCAAATAATAATTCTCTGGGAATGGGGCTTTTAAGGAATTTCAAGCCCATTGGTTTCTCAGCTATAATAATGTGGAAACGGTTGCTTTTCAACGTGACCAGGAACTTGGTGAGAGAAGGACACAGAGAGAGAACTGACTCTCTGCCAAGCTCAGTGCCCTCCTTAAGCTATATCTGGGTTTGCTTCTGGGTTTTGCTTTCTCCATAAATATTCCTTGAGTTGTTGCAAGCCTTTGGCTACATTCTGGAGTTCTAAGAAAGCTCATTTGGACAGTTTTCCCATTCATAACTTTTATGGAGAAACAGATGTTCATAGGTTCACACTCTACCATTGTGGAGGTGTTCTCCTGGATCAGATTATCCTAAATCAGCAGCTGCACCTTTGCAGGCCTTAGGTTATAACGGCAGTCATCTCTCGACCAATCTCTTTGGCTGAGGAGCTACGAAGCCCTACCTTCCTGTTGTTTCCCTGAAGTTTGTTTCTTCGTTTTACAAGAGCAAGTAGGGAAAGGGCAAATTAAGCACACTCATCTTGATTGTTCTTATTTTTCAACTAACTATAAATAGAGAGAGAGGGAAAAAGAAAAACTAAGTTTACATTTTCTTGCCTCTGTCTTTCCTTTTGTGTGGTGATTTCCCCAAACCATGGCTCTATTTACATCCCTGACTTTTCTCTCATCATCCCCAAAGCACATAATTATATCAACTTTTGAATATCTAATGATACATAGTATAAATAGTAAACACATCCAGGGTTGAACTGAACTACACAGAGGGACCTGATTAAATTGAGTGGAAAAGATAGACTCCAGTGTTACCCCAAAATGGATCCTTCACATTGTGTATCAGTTAACAAACGACAGAAGGAAACCTTACCGTTTGATGCTCCCTCACTGTGTCTTATCACATTTGTGTCAACATTGTTTTAATTTATTGCGTCCTTGTATGACCTTATTTTTATGAGGCTATCTTCTGTAGAGTATCCTCTTCAACTGGTAAAGTATAAAACACTGGGCTTCTGTGGGTGTCAGCGCCGCCAAGAGGCAGAAGAGAGAACCTGTCCTGACTTCAGATTCTTCCTCAGACCAGTCCCTCCTAGTCTACGGACGCACAGGCAGGCACAGTTCATTCTCCGTCACGTGCCGAGTCACAACAAGGAGCGTGAGCATCGCTGGAAAATAGGAAGGAAGCAAAAAGATGTTAGCGTGACGCTATAAATAGTTACATAGATGATCCAATGCGCATCCCTGCCAAGAGGAAGTAGATAGCGTTCCTATAGTTACTCCTAACTGTATATTGAAAATAAAAAAAATTTTTGAGCAACCTAAAGCACTTTGAATGCCTGATTGCTATAACACTGCATGCAGCTGGGAGATATCCCTGGGAGACCTCTAAGCTGCCCTCTCAATGAGCGCTTCGCTTTGCGGTTTTGTGCGGTTGACTGGCAAATCTTCCCACTGGCCGTTGATTCTTCCTTTCTCTTTTGAAATGTAGACTTATACATTCCTATCAAGCATTATGAAGGAGTCAATAGTGTGCTAGGTGTTTCAGGAATTAAGGCATCGAGTAGAGCTCCTCTCGTCCACAAAGCTAGCGTGTCCGTGGGAAGGGAGGATGCCTGCCTGAGGAAGGCAATCAGAAAAGTCCTGCGGGGATCTTTCTATGGCGCCTTAAAAATCCTAATGACTGTCAGGTGTCCTGTGGAACACAAATGTGCACACAAATCACCAAGACGTCTTGAGAAAATACCAATGGTGTTTATTTCATGCACTAGGGAGCCTCCAAGAAATCATGGGGAAAATTCCATTATCTTTTAAATCCATTTTGCTGTGAATTTAGGAAGCCTCCTAATAATAGCATTTCACAAATCATCTTTACATGTTGGTCCAGGACCTTAGGGACTGGTTGGCATTTCCTTCTCCCTAATCTTTCAGAGTAACCCTCTGTCTGACGTCCATCTATAGGCATCGTTGTTGGTGTTCTTGCGTCCCTGCCGAATCACAGCGTCCCATGGACCAGACAAGCAAACACTACCTGGTCGTGCACCAGTGTCACAGTGGTTATCTTCAGGCCCATCCCTGCAGCCACTGAGTAGATCCGTTTGTCAAGAGTCTTCCTCTTTTTTGCAGTAGGTCTAACCCTACCCCACACGATGTCCTACTCCAGGGACGAGTCTCTCCTGAGAACATGTCCAAAATACATGAGACTGAGCCTCAGCATGCTTGCTCCTAAGGGAACATTATTAGCCACACTTAAATTCATTAGAAGTTATGTATTCCTGAGGATATTTCAGGTAACATTTATTAAAATACACAGTGTCTAATGTCAATATAACTCTTACCCAAGAACTCCTAATAAATATTTTTTAAAGCCACCGAACGAGAACCCCTAACCCCAAAGAGGGCATTTCTGTTAGCAGGCATCTAAAGATGAAAGTTCTTTTGTGAAATATTGAATGAGATACTGAACTTTCACTAATCATGAATATTTTCTGACATCTATGAGATCTGAGGAAGGAAAACATTTACTTATGTGAGTGGAAGTGCCACCACCAGGATTTTGGTTCATACATGCCTGGGTTTATTCCAAACAAATGTGTTTAAACATGTCTCTCTAATCAGGATGACTGCAGACATGTTTTCTCACAATAAAGTTGTCCTTGTCTGCTTAGGTCACCTTCAAATAAAAAGGTTCAATCAAAGCAATGACTTCTGGGGCATCAGTTGGGCCCCTTGAATTCAAAGCAGAGAGAGAGTAGCTCAGAAGGTTATGATAAGTACTTTTTGGGAGCCAAAAGAGGTAATCTCAATATATTTTCTTAAAGTTCACAGGAAAATCATAAGGGCTTATTACAAAGAAGTTTTAAGGAATTTCAACCATTCCCTTGACAGTGCCTGCAGGGTTCTTTCTATGGCTGGTTAAAAGTCATAATTATTTGAAGGTGTCATTTTGAACTTTAATATGCATACAAATCACCAAGATGGCTTGTGAAAATACCAATTATGATTAGTGGGTCTGGGGGGCCCACCCCCAGGGATGTAAGTGCGCATTTCTAATAGAAAAGAATGAGAGACTTCCTAAGTGGGCGAAAACTTAATTATCTGCTTAGTTAACATGGAGAAATTATCTACTGCCCAAATATGAAAAGACGGAGCATGTTACACTAAAACATCATAAGTTTGTTTTCATATACCAAAAAAAAAAAAGATAATGATAAAATCAACCAGGCAACCTTACACATTTCCTTCTTTATTCATTGCACAATTAATTATTGGGCACTCGCTCTGGGCCAGACTGGAAGAACCCATTTATCAGCAACTAAATGGGCTGATAAGATCAGAAAGCAAAAAAAACGAGAGCCAAGCACACGACAACAGAGAGTAGAAAGATGAGTGGGGTTATGTACCAGGGAAAGGTGGGCTTTGTTGCGGTGGTGGGATTCTAATTCAACTCAAGCAACTTCTTCCCCATTCACTTCTACTAATAGAACAAGGACTCCTGGTCGTGTGTGAGTATGGGTTAAACAGTGGGCTGCTAACCACAAGGATTGCGGTTTGAACCCACCCACTGCTCCGTGGGAGAAAGATGAGGCTTTCTCCTCCCATACAGATTTACCTCAGAACTTCAGGGTGCAGTACCCTGTCCTTTAGGAGCCTCTGAGAGTCAAACTAGACTCAATGGCAGGCCGGTTTTGTCTGATTTTGACATCACGAGGGTAGGAAAGCTCCCACACTCTCCAGCCAACTGGTGACAACCCAAATCTTGAGGATGCAGTTGCCCCAGATAGCACCTACCAATGTTTATGAGCTATGCACTCTTTCTCTCAAAGCCACGCAGCAAAAACAAAGAGAAGGGTAAAGGGTCATGACGCCTGCCCAAGTTCCAAGCCAGTTTGCTGGCACACACCTCGCTCATGAAGCTTGGCCTGACTTCCCCAGCTGGCTCAAGGGATTGGGTGACTTTTTTTTTTTTTTAAGATGCCAAGTGGAGGTAGGAGTACAGTGTGCAATTCGGTGGGATTTTTTAATCATTTTATTGGGGGCTCATACAATTCATCACAATCCATACATCCA
>NW_022103907.1:6755667-6757702 GCF_000313985.2 Echinops telfairi | reverse complement strand
TATCTCCAACCAAGGAACAAATAATCCCAGAGGGCAGAAGGCCTTTGATTTTATTTGCATCTCTCTAATTTGACTTCTGCAGAATCATGCCCCTCCCACCACCACACTTTAATAAGTGTTTACATGCTACCACTCCCTGAAGACTCGGCTGATAAAATTCTGCCTAGGAGCTAATTATACTTCAAGACCAGCCTGCTCTCTGCGGAGATGCTTGGACAGAAATGGTAATCCCTGCCTTTTGGCTGAGTTCAGAGCGCCGCCTTGTGGATTCCTTCTGTCAATGTGCTGCTTGCCCAACATCCATCAGCTGACTGCAGGGGTTGATATTCTTTAAGTAGTGCCTTTGTCAACAGACCCTCCGTTTGGGGGGACATATGCTTGCAAAATTGAAATGACTGTTTAATGTATAAGTGACGCCAGCTAAATGAATGTTCGTTAGTGTAGCGTTTAATTTTGGATTTGATCCTGCGGTCCGTTCATTGTCTGGAGGCCCTGCTGTTGAAGCCATCACCCAGTCACAGATGCTGCCATATTGGATATTGTGGAGTTCAGAGATGCAAGGCATTTGCAGCCTAGGCACTCATGGGAAGTAAAATCCTATGCACACATTAATGTCATCCTTATGCTTGACGGATTTGCTATTTGAATCTGAGATGTTACACTACCTAACAGTAAAGACTTCAGGGTACTACAGGTACGGACGGCCACATGGGGCTGTGACTTGTACAGTCACCAAAGTGGTGCAGCCACCACTCTGAGGAGGGCCCTGTGCTTGTGGGTTAATGCCCCTCTCTATTTTCTAAGTGAAGTCCTAGCAGGGAGTGAAACGCGGCGGGGGGCTACATGCAGTCCTGTCCCCTGGACTGGTTCTTGGCCACCCCACTTCTCACACTCTCGAAGTTAGGGTCTCACCTGGCCTCTCTGAGCCCACCTTCAGCTGCCATTGCCACCTGAGAGGCATGGCCGCAGCCTAGTCTTTGCTGGACAGTGTCATCTGAGCACCCTGAGCAGGTAACCTGGCAGGGGCCAGCCCCTCATCCCTCCCTGACTTAAGTACCTAGTGCCACTGTGGAGATTGCCATCCCTGGGGGTTACCTGTCCCATGTTGGCACAGGCAGTGATCCCAAGGGAAAAGAAAATTGACCTCTGACCAGGATGCTATGGCTGGGGAGATGGAAAAGCTGGCTGCCAGTAGACTGCAGGCACAAGTCACAGCCCGGGGTCCTTGGGCCTGTGGGGAGCTGCACTCCTCTGACAGGAAATTTTCGTGCCCCAGGGGGCAGGACCTAAAGTAGCAAGTAAAAAACGACTGAGAGACTACGAACAAAAGGGGAAAGTTTTCAATTGTAGTACCTTTTAAGTGCAATTCTCTCTGGCTATTTGAACCAAAGTTCCACATTTTCATTCTGCAGGGGGGGAGGGTCCCACAAACGATCTAAGCAGCTTTGAGGTTGTTTCTTTTTCATCTTCCAAAAGTCTTGTCTTTTTTCCTGTTAAGTTGTTCTTCAGGCTGGAAGCAGAGTGACTGAATGATCAGAGTGCTTGAGGGGAGCTAGGAAAAACGAGGCACTGATGCTCAGGGTTCAATAGAAAGTAAACATCTAGAAAAGAATGATGGCAACCTATATACAAATATGCTTGATACACTTGATGTATGGATTGTTATAAAAGTTGTAAGAGCCTCCAATAAAATGATTTTTTAATATTAAAAAAAGAGGAGTGCTTGAGAATCGAGTGGTTCTTCACTAGCTAACTCAGGGGATGCAATGTGTAACTAAAGCCTACAAAAATATAGCTCCAGCCTCAAAAGCCATCTTTGTTGGTTTTGATAAAATATCCTATGGGGTGGAACAAGTTGCACATATGGACACCTGGTATGAAACCCATTATGATTGATCTCATTCTTTCTTGACACGTTTGTAACTGTGTATTCTCATCTGTGTGTGATGTGGGGACCGGTTTTATAAAAGGTAGGGGGTGACACCTGGAATATGAGGCTATGTTTCTTGGGTGTTATGGGAGGGAAATAGTGAAG
>NW_022103907.1:6752637-6754715 GCF_000313985.2 Echinops telfairi | reverse complement strand
AACTGATTGTGGTAGCAATTGTACAACACAATACTGCTTGATGTGATTGAAATTCGGCAGCGGCTTGGCCTAACACAGTCCTGCGTGGATTCCTCCAGCCACCAGCCTTCTGAATGACGGGTGCTGACCAAAATTCCAGAAGCACTAAGTCTCCCATGGGTGAACTCTACAGCAAGGAGGACAATTAGCACCATGGCCTCTTTCTGAACACGGAGATTATAACTCACAAAAACAAATCACTAAGATGTGAACGCATTTCCAGAGCAAGAAAAAGCACTTCAACCTTTTCTATTGCGTAGGCAAAAACAAAACCTTCTGCCCTCCCTCAATGACCCTGAGCTCTTAAACGTCCTAGAAATGAATGTGTTACCCTATATTGGCATAATTTGTAAGAAATTCAGAAGACCAAGGGAACATACTAGTGAGTTACAAAAGCCTTGCCCAAGCTATCGAGTTACATTGGAATGGAACGTGGACAATGTGAGATGAGCGAATACAAAGCTCAGGTGCTGCTGGGTCGCAGATAACGGTTGCCATGTCTACACGTATGATCTTTGCTGAAGGAGTTTATCAAGACCAAGCAGTTTTAAACTATTAGTGTAATTGATTATTCATTGGTCTCTTCTTCAGGTTTTTTCCCCCTATGTCTTTAGGATGATGTCGAACATTTAATTTCACAAATCTTTAATTTCAAGTCCTGGGGAAAATGTTGTTGGATTGCATTCCTTGTTCCCTGAAAGAAAGCACTGGCTTTGAGAATACTGTCAGGGCTGGTTGTTGACCTTGATCCTGAAAGGAAATGCTGCGTTTCACGCAGATGTTGTTTGTCCATTCGAAGTTACCGGAACTCTGTTTTCTATCCACGAATAGCCAGGGGTCTATAGACAAGACTAAGCAGGCCTGAGTTAGCGGGATTGAAGAGCTCAAAGAAAATTCCAGTATCAGTTGATTCCCTGTACTATATGTCACCTGGGGTACCTTTCCTGGTAGTTAAAATGTGGTGACTTTTATGCTACTATACGACCGACCGGTGCTCTTAATACAAATATAGAATTTCACTTCATCATCAAGCTTTTAAATTCTCCATACGTAATTCATTCCTTACGTGATTTGGAGACTCTATTATGCTGAGGTGATAGCGTGAATTTTGATATGAGCCAGGTTCTCCTTGAATGACTTCCTAGAATACTTAGATCCCAACATGGCTTGCTTCCCAGGGGCCCCAGCTCCAGGAGAGACCCGGGACATGAAGTCTATGGACAATATTACAAGGAGGCTTCCGTGGAGCTGCTTGCTTAAATCAAATCTGCTTGGAAGTGCTCAGTGTGATATGTTTAGACTTCCCCAAATTAGTAGCTGATTTCCTGGCAAAACTTTGTAAACATTGAATAGTCCATAAACTGACGTCAACAAAGCAAGAAATATCAAATGCATACAAAGATGCATTTCCCTTCTCATAAGCACCAAGTGGAGGGGGGGAGTGTTTTGTTTTCAGAAAGGAACTCGGTTTTGAAATAAAGCATCTTATGCCTCACAATTTCCCATGCATACACACAACTAGAAGACTGCTAATTGTCGGCCTTATTTGTCTTATTCAAGGAGCAGAGTGACGATTCACTTCCTCACCCTGGACCAAGTTACATTATTAATCAAGGTAGCATATTTCGAGTAGAGAAACAAAATTATCTCAGCAAGCAGTTATTTTGTGGAGAAGAGAATTTCAATGAACTGTCCCCAGTATAATCGTTTATGTGATAGTACCACCTAGTGGATTCTCATGTATAACACAGGCAAATAATACATGCTATGCTCTGAGTCAAGGGATCCCTGTGTTGTAATGGGTTACACGTTGTGGGCAACAGTTTGCATCCACCAGCTGTGCTACAGAAGAAAAACGTGCCTGTCTGAGCCTGGCAATATGTAGTCTGGAAATTCAAAGGAGTGGTTCTACCCTGTCCTATAAGGTCATTGAGTGGGATGGAGGGAAGGGGGCAGTTTGTTAGTTTGTTTATATTGTGAGTTAGAGAAAATATTTTCATTTGTGTCTTTATTTCATTGGATACATATTTTCTAGGCTT
>NW_022103907.1:6730872-6751020 GCF_000313985.2 Echinops telfairi | reverse complement strand
GACTTGCAGGATCGAATTTGAGTCATGGTAGTGGGAGCGGGGAGGATACATTAGCTTTTAACACTGCTCTAGAAGCACTAAGCAATTCAGTTAGACGAGAGAGAGAAATTTGGAAATTGCAAAGGAGAAAGTATAATCACCATTCATTAAAATTATTTAACTGTACTTTGGAACCAAAGAGAATAAGGAAAACATTACAAGTGATAAAAATAAGAAAACAATTCTGTAGGATGGCTAGGTTGAAGACTAATGGATAGATAGTAATGCTTTCCTATGGCCAAATGGTCAAATAACAACCAACTAGGAGGTAGAAAGGAGCCCTGGTGGCATAGTGGGTGTGCATTGGGTTTGTAAGTCAAAGGTCAGCAGTTGGAAGCCATCAGGTGCCCGGCAGGAGAAAGGTGAGGCCTTATACTCCCCTAAAGAGTTACAGTCCCCCAGGAAGCCAAGGGGCAGTTCTACTCTCTCCTCCAGGGTCGCTGTATGTCCAAATAGACTCGATGGCAGTGAAAGGGAGAGTGGGAAGCAATATAATGGAAGGAAAGACTTCACCTAAACTAATAAGGGGGATATATATATATATATATATGTCGGAATGAATTGAAGAAGTGTATAACATCTACAAGAAGAAAATAACACATGTCCATGCGGGCTCAGAAAGACAGACACAAAGAGAAAGATAAATCGTGTGTTTGACTGACGATACAGAGCGTCACAAAGATGCCAAAGCTTTATCAAGTCATCTGAACGTAGCATATTCCCAATTTTAAAATATCAACAGGAAGCAGATTCTAATTTACACTGGAAAGCCAATGAGTAGGAAGAGAAAGAGTGAGAAGACAACTTTGTCCTAACATGTTGGAATATGATGCAGCCATAAAAAAGGGTGTGAGAGGCCCTATGTGTTCGCACCAAGTTATCTCCAAGATATATTGTGAAGGGAAAAAGCAAGGGCAAAATGGTATCCTACCAGGTGGAATATTTATAAACTTCTCTTTTAAAACACAAAATTGGAAGGGAAGAGGTGAAAAGTATTTGTTTCTAAGAGGAAATTAAATCACTGCAAATAAAAATATGATATGAGTTCGAACGATGAGAGTGTTCCTTTTGTGGTGTGTTATCAGTCTTCAAAGTTTCAAGCAATGTTTGAGTGATGGCAAATGGATTTTGCCTCACATATTTTCAACAGCAATAACAACAAAATCTGGATCACTAAGAGGAAGCATCCATTTTGTTCACCAGTCTCTAATCAAAAGCTCCCCTTAAGGACATGTCTTTGGCATTACAGTGGATATATGTGTATGGCAGTTACATAATCTGGTGTCAATTTGGGACTTGAGAGGATTAAGAGTGAAGGGGTGGAGTCTAGCCTGTCAGTTGGATCATAGCCAATGAGGCCTCTGTGTGGGCATGGCCTTCTCCTGAGAATTCTGGGAATTCCTGGATTTCTTCCTTGGAGGAGGAGTCAGACTTGCTCTACTGGCAATGCTCACTCCCTGGGAGACATTGCAGCTGACAAGACACATGGAACTACTCTAGTGCCCTGGGAGCTGGAGAAACCACATGGACCTACCCTGATGCAACCAGACCTCTGAAACCAGAGAAGCCACATAGAGACCTGTGCCAGCGCTGAGATGCTTACAACACTACTGGATCCACAGAACTACCAATCCACTGGCCTGTGATCCTCTTGCATTCGGCGTCATTGCTTGTATTTTGTGAGTCTGAAGAGGACTTTATAGATTGGTATCAGACATATGGGCTAATATTGGACTCATGGACTTGATCTGGATTGGGCTGGGACGTTTTCTCAGTATTCAATTGCTTTTGTATATAAACCTCTTTCTAATACACATATGAGTGTCTATAAATGTGTTTCTCTAGTCTACCCAGACTAACACAATATGCAATATATATGTGCTCCCAAAGCTTTGTGGGAAAAGTCTCTAATCTTTTAATTGCATGAGACAAATGTGGAAGACCAAAGAAAAATGGATGCATTTGCATTGTGTTGATGGTGAGGAATATTGAAAGTACCATGGACTGACAAAAGGATAAACACATCTGTATTGGAAGGAGTATGGCCAGAGTGCTCCTTCAGGGGAAGGATGGCAACACTTCATCTTATACAAGTATACTTCATCGTATACCTTGGACATGTTGTCAGGAGAGACCAGTCCCTGGAGAAGAACATGCTTGGTAAAGTAGAGGGACAGCAAAAAAGAGGAAGGGTCCTTGGCTCAAGCATAGGAACAATGGTGAGGATGATCTAGCACTAGGCGATGCTTAGCTCTGCTGTGCAAAGGATCTCTGTGGAGCAGATCTGACTCAGTGGCCTCCAACAGCAATTTCACGTGAATGGCGAATGAGAGGCAAGTGATCAAATGATGCTAGTCTCTGTTCAGTGGCTCAAGTCCTTTTTCCTTTTTCAAGTCCTTTCATGTTTAGGGGACTTGATTTTTTTCCCCTCTAGCTTCTTGAATATGTATTCTTCTGAATTTTCCCAGTCGTGTAATATTATTGATTTTGTGTGTGTGTACAACTCCCTAACTTTTGACACTAGTTTTCTCATAGGTTTTTCTATGTAGATTATAACTGGTTGAATCTTTCTTCCATCCAAATTCGGTGATTTATGATACGACATAAAACAGATATAATTTAACCATTTCCTTTGACTTAATTATAAATGCTTCCAGAAGATTGAGATCTGGGGAATGAGTGTCTCGGTAAAAATCCCTGATCCTGACTTTATTGAAAACGTTTCTAGTCTCCACTGGTTTTTCACCATCTGCATCTGTCTCAGAAAGTCAGTGTTGATAATAGGGCGGGATCTCCAGGGTAGTATAACATGGTGGATTTCCTGCAAAATGAATTATTCAATCAAAGACCAAAGCAGCCATACCCTGAGTGATGACCCTGGCCTTCAAGCAACCCTCTTCATTGCTGTGCCTTTCCACGTCTTTGACCCGACAAGAGCATCATAAACACCATCTATTATTTATCAATCATTCACACAAGGAACCAGAGACAGGTGTTTTGTCAGCAGTCTCCACTATTATTTCCACTGCATTTAGTTTACTGATGGGGTGCAGCAAAGGAAGTATCCTTAGCCATCCCGGGAATGCACGCAGGGATGTGTTGTGAGAATATTTACACCAAAGCCTTTTTGTGCTTTTAGTCTCAGAGGATGACCTTCCACAGACAGAATGATTGAACAAAATAGCTGCCAAGTTCCTCTTTGGCTGAAATTTAACAGCGCTCCACACCCAAAAAGCCCACATCCACTGCCATCGAGTTGATTTTGATTCATAGCCGCCCTAGAAAGGATTTCTGAGCATGTAAATCTTTAGGGGAGCAGATAGCTTCATGTCTCTCCCTAGGACCAGCTGGTGGGTTTGAACCACCAGCCTTGTGGTCAGCAGTCTAACACTGTCCCCACACCACCACCAGGGCTCACATAACTCCAAAAGACACGTAGGGGGAAATTCCAACCATTCCTACTATTGCATCGGTATGATGGGCTGAGTGCTGAGTAAAATCTCTTTTTAAGCAGCGTGTCACGGTTCAGGAAACAGCCTAACAGTGTCAGTGAACCTGATGAGTTAACATGGGGAGAGAATAAAGCAGTAAAGAATAGAGTGAAATGGATAAGACGAGTAGAGTGTCTTACACAGAATATAACCCAAATCAAACCAAACCCATTGCCACTGAGCTGATTCCCACTCACACTGACCCTGTGGAGAGTAAGTAGAAGTAATATTTTGTAAAAGTTTTATTTCAGAAGTGAATGTGTTTTCTACATTGACATTTACAAAACAGCTCTTACTATAAGTTATGATCAAAATATTTGGACGTTACTAGTATAGAAAGCTTCCTACACTTATCATCACCATCTGTTAACAGGTATTGATGTGAATGTAAGAATTTGTTGTTTACACAGAGGAGAAAAAAATCGTGATTGGAAACTGCTGGTTTGAGGAGACACGGAAGGAGGTCAGCATGAGTGGGGATCTGGGCCCCTTGCGGCCTGTGGAAGAGCTGCAGCTGTCAGCCCCTGTAGTCAAGAGGTGAATGCCCCAACCCAACTACACAGCTCTTGGGAGCTTTTGCCAGAGACTCCAGACACATTGATTACCATAAGTGGGAATCATGGGAAATAGGTTGGGGGTGGGGGGTGATTGGTTTTGTTATTGTTGTTTGGTTTTTAGCACAAACACACCTGCTGCATGTAACCTCTGCACAGCATTGGGGAGAAGTCAATGTCCATAATACTGTCAGCCAAGTATAGAGGCCTGGAGGCTGGGTATCCAGGTACAAGTTTGCTGGCCTGACAACTATGCAAGGTGAGCTTCCTCCAGCCATAGCTGCAGCCATGGGAAAGATTAAAGGGGCAGGAGAAGACACTATGTGCTGAGAGATTCAGAAGAAAAACAGGGCTTCCAACTCGCTTAAATCTACCTTACAAATCTGGCTAGAGCAAAACATGTACATTTGTATAGATAAGAGCTTGAAACACAGGGAATCCAGGACTGAGAAACCCCTCAGGACCAATAATGGGAGTAACTAAACTAGGAGGGTAAGGGAAGGGAGTGAGAAGGGAATAAGGGGGAACTGATCACAATGATTGACTTAATGACCCTCTTCCAGGGGGACAGACAACAGAAAAGTGGGTGAAGGGAGACAGCAATCAATGTAAGGCATGAAAAAATAATAACAATAATTTATAATTTATCAAGGGTTCATGGGAGCGGGAGGGTGGAAAAGGGAGGGGGAAATGAGGAACTGATACCAAGGGCTCAACTAGAAAGAAAATGTTTTGAGAGTGATGATGGCAACATTTGTACAAATGTGCTTGACCCAGTGGATGGATGGATGGTTATAAGAGATGTATGGTCCCCTAATGATTTTTTTTTAAAAGAGTTGCAGTTCCAGAAACTCACAGGGCAGTTCTCTTCCCCCTGTCCTCCAGGGTCACTGAGTCGGCAGGTGCTGGATGGCAGGGAGCTGTTGTCACACTTTGTTTGTTTTGTTTTGTTCTCTTGCTGGCAGCTTGATTTTAAAACACATTTGAGAAATGTTTAGAAGAGGTTCAGATATGTTCTGAGGCCAGTTTGAGGAGACAGTAATGCAGGAACGTCTTTGTTGGGAGGGCTGGGCCTATAGCAGACAAACAAGATACTTTGGGGGCAAAACATGAAGGAGTTGCTCACTGTGAGTTTAGGGGCTTGCATGAACCTATGAATGAGTGTATTTTTCACCTAAGTTGCAGCCCTGGTAGAAAGGGGTTGCATGACATGCTGCATTGTGGTAAAGCAGACAATTAATGTTTTCCACCTTGCCATCACAGACTACTGAAGTCTCCACAGGTCAGCAACACTTTACAGAAATGCATAAAATTAGCATATTGAAAAGCAGCTATGCCTTTTCAAAGCCCTCTAATTGTTGACAGTTTCACCAACCAGGCCCAGCACTACCAGCCACTGTGCAGTACATCACCAAGGATTATCAAGGATGCCTAATAAAAAAAGCCCCATGTTTTTCTGATTACTTCTCAACAACTGTGTCTAGCCTTCAGTTGCAGGTTTTGTTTGGAAAAAGTAATGCCTCATCAGAAAATAAATGAATTGTAAATAAAACACTTGCATCAGTCAGAAAGCACCATTTGCTCTTGAAATAGTTCAAAAAAATAGCCCTGTTGTAGGCAATTACTTTTCTGCCAGAACTGTGAGTGTGCGCTGATGTTTCTGGAGGAAAGCTGGACTCAACAGAAGAGGATGTCACCTCGGGCTGTTTGGAGGCTGTTAGATATTATAAGCACAATTATTTATTCAGTACAGTCAGCCCTCCATATTCAGAGGTTTGATATCCTCAAATTCAATGAAAGGAGACTGAAAATACTGAGAAAGGGGTGAATCAAAGCAATCCCTTAAAGTTAAGAAGGAACTCAGTGTACTATATTTATATAGGATATATATATATATATATACATATATATTAGGTGTGATAAGTAGATAAGTCCTTGTGTTAGTCAGAATTGACTAGAGAAACAAATTCATAGATACTCATATGTGTATGAGAAAGAGCTTTATTTAAAGGAGGAATTGAATATTAAGAAAACATCCCAGCCTAGTCCAGATCAAGTTCATAAGTCCGATATTAGCCCATATATCCAATACCAGTTTACAAATCGCTCTTCAGACTCACACAGCACATACAATGACACAAAATGCAAGAAGATCGCAATGGGTGGAAAGTCTTGTGGTTCCAGTGGGAGTGGAAGCATCTCAGCGCTGGCATGGGTCTCCACAGGGCTCCTCCAGCTTCAGGGCTCTGACTCCATCAGCGTTGCCACGTGGCTTGTCAACAGGAATGTCAAGCAGAGAGAGTGTCCTGCCTCCAGGGAAGAAGACAGGACTTCCCAGAATCCTCAGTAGAAGGCCATGCCCACATAGAGGAATTATTGGCTGTGACCTGATTGACAGGCTAGCCTCCACCCAAGTTGACAATAGATTATGTAACTGCCACAGTCCTAGAAGTACAGCCTTGGACTGCTAACAACAAGGTCAACAGTCAAAGGTCTGTTCAAACCCTATACATTTACAGCCTTGGAAACGCTGCTTAGGGTCACTGTGAGAGTTGGAATCAATTCCACGACAGTCAGCAGGTTGTAAGTAATTTAGTGATGCTTCTTAGGGCTTCTTAAACATTTTTCACTAAACACCCGTTTGACCCACGACACTTGCCACACAGGCAAGTGCCGCCAGAAACACCTGGGATTCATTACATGTTTGATTTTGAACTAATTTTTGGTCATTAACTGTTCAGAAATCTTTCACTTTTGCCAACTTTTTTGTGACTCCCCCTTGAGTTAGTCAACCTCATTTGGAATCTAAACCCAAAACTCAAGAAGCTTGGAAAAGTAGATGGAAGGCTGTGTGTAGGTGATGAGGAGCCATGGTGGTGGCGTAGTGGTTACAGAATGGGCTGTTAATCACAAAGCCAGCAGTTTGAAACCCTGGGCCACTCTACAGGAGAAAGACAATGAAAAGGATCCTCCTGTAAAGAATCACAGTGTCAGAAACCCACAGGGGCATGTCTCCCTTGGATGGAATGGCCACGGTGAGTCACAATGGACGGATGGCAGGGAGTTTGGTTTTGCTTTGGCGTAGGTCATCTGTAAACACTGCTTTGTGTAAAGGATTTAGTATCGGAGAGAATCCTGGAACCAAGCCCTGCTGATAGCAAAGGGAACCCGTATGCACTTTTTTTATTGTACATTCTCTATCTCTCACCTTCCCAGTAAATAACCCTAGAATGAAGTTAATATTGCATTTTACTATACTACAATATAGAGTATAGTATAGTATACTTCAGTCCTATACTAAAGTTCTGTGAACAATCTACCAGTCGAGAGAGAGGAGATGGCTGTGGAGTGTGTTCTTCAGACCCAGAGATGCCTGCACATTGAACAACGTTGCTCCAGCAGATGGCTGTGACACCAAAGGGGCAACAGAGGAGTGGTAGAGGAGCAGCGGCACAACCAAGAGCCAAAGCATGAGCCAAATGATGGACTTCCCAGCCCACAGAACAAGTAAACGGGAATGCCTTTGGCAGGAGGCTGCTTGTGGAGTAAGGTGCTGCAGGGAGTTAGGTTTGCTGACCCACAGAGCTAGAGCTGAGCACCTTTAGGGTAAGGCTCATGGCAGAGTAGCATCTCCTTTGGGCATCTATTGGCAGCCCTCAAAAGAACTTTGTAACACTGCACGTGTAGGGTAGAAGCCAACCAGTCATGTGGCTGAGAAGCCAAAGACCAGAGAAAGACTCCGAAGAGTCTGTCCCCTCTGCAATTGTATCTTGAGCATTTATAACCTGTTAACGCCCTTAATAAGCCCCATACTCATGAGAGTTGTCTGTGAGTCCCGTGTGGCCATAGCAATGATTTATCAAACCCAGATGAAAAGCATTGAACGTCTTGGAAGGAATGGTTAGGGGGTGAAGGCATGACTGACCTCAGCCTCATGGAAATCTGCCTTGGGCATTCTGATGTGGAGTTTGATTGTCTTTCATTCTTACAGAGCTGGAAGAAGTCAGATGCCACCCCCACACCATTTTTTGTTCTACAGAAAGTAAAACAAGGTATCATGGGCAATAATCATCATTTATATTTTTCCACTATTATCCATGGTAGGTCAGTCACTTACTCCAGACTGCTACTTAAACTTTATATGACATAAGTTATCATTAACTTTAGACACTCTGGCTAATAACTCACAGCTCTTTCTCTCATTCAGCTATGCATCTCAGAATGCAGAAGGAATGTGATTGCGGCATAGATACAATGTTGACTCCATTCTCATTTATCATCCATTTTTAAGGCAAATCATCTGCAAGCGTTGACAACTTCTTATTCAAAATTACTTTCTTCTTACATCTTTCAAAGCTAATTGGGCGCCATCCCTCTGTCAACAGTGCAGTTAGGAGCCACTCGGGTGGCACGGAGGAGGTCATCAAGTTTCCGTTTTATTTAACTAGAGTCAAACTTTTGCTTCAATTAATATGGGCATTCTAATTGGGTGTGTGCAGAAGGGAGAGTGAGAGGAAGGGAGTGTGTAAGTGGCATCATGGAGGCAATGGTCTAACCAACACTGGGCGCGTATTTAACCTTTGAGGTTTTACAATACCACAAAGTGTCTTCTTAAATGGAACGAAAACTGTCTTCTTTGAAGCTGCCCAACACCCACCCCATCGGAGCATGTTCTGCTTTCTGGAGCCTCCCAGACCTGGGGCTCTCCTACTTAGATGCAACAGTCCGCAACATGTGTGAAATCACTCGGTCTACTTTTTCCCTCCGGGGGGCAAACTCTACCAGTTCTTTCAGCTGTTCCTCCTGTGATGTGATTCTTTTTTTTAATCATCTCACTCCCCTGGTTACTCATATTTACTTCTCTTGATTTTGCCTCCTTTCTTTTTCAGAGAGCCTGTTGCCTCTGATAGCCTTGACTGGTCAATGACAGTGGCCTTGACTGATCAATAACCGGCATGTGACTCTACTGGGCAAACCAATTCATGACATTTGACTTACTGTTAACTTTTGCTCATTAATATTACTGCACCGTAAAGTGGTGCTTTCCAATCTGAGAAACCCTGAGAGTCACCAGAAGTGTGTCAAGATCGTTCGGAAGGTGCCAGCAGTCCCCTTCTGACATCCCTACTGCTGTTAGAGCAACTATATTTTTATCCCAGTTGATATTCACCTTCTACCTTTTGAAGACGTCATTTGGAAAGATTTCGGGGGGACATTTTTATTTTGAAGTTTGACTTGCATTGCCAACAGCGGAGGAAGAATCGTATAAAGGAGCCCAGAGACACATGAAGAGTCCAAAGAGCCATATATATTCAGGGGGAAAGACCTTGTCTCAGGAACCTGGCTTCTTCTAAGAAGTTATCAACTCAAGATAAACGTTCAGTTTGCCTTCAGGGAGGCATTTCCCTCAGGCAACTCCACCCCTATTTCCCCCAACTTTACACTAAGGTAAACTTCTCCTAACATAAACCAAACACCAAAGCCAAACCACCGCCATCGGGTCCACCCTCTGGGTTTCTGAGACTGTAACCATTTATGGGAGTGAAAGATCCATCTTTCTCTCAAAGAGTAGATATCGGCTTCAAATTGCTGACCATGCAGATCACAGCCCAAAGCATAACCACTACACCACCAGGGCTTTTTTTCTACCTAGCATAGCATGATGTAACCAAGTCAATGGTTACATTGGCAGGCATTGACAGTACAAAGCAATTCGATGGTAGTTAGGGGTTGCTTCCTAGATCTACATTTTATGATATTGTATATCTTTTCCTGAAGGGTGAGATGAAGGTCAAGGGCTGATTCACCTGTTCAAGGATGAAGTATTTATTTGGAAACATAATTAAAGGTTGCACACATATAAGGATAGAGGAAATTGGTTCTCAATCCTAACTCTACTTTAGAATCTCTGAAGGAGGTTTAAACAATACCAGTGCTCAGGTACCCTGAGAGATTCTAGTTTAAGCGGTCTTTGGGGTTTTTTTGTTTTTGTTTTGTTTTTAAATCTCCCGTTGTGATTTTAACATGCAGTCAGAGTTGAAAGCCTCTCATTTAAAATAAGGCCTATTCACTCTGTGACGCTCACCTTCCCAACACAATCACTGAAGTCAAAATGGGTACATAAGCAAATGTGAAGAGAGCTGACGGTGCCTGAGTATTAAAAGATACAGCATCTGGGGTCTTAAAGTCTTGAAGTTAAACAAGCAGCCATCTAGCAGAGAAACAACAAGCCACAACGAAGAAGCACACCAGCCTGTGTGATCATGACAGGTTCAGCTATCAGGCATCAGAAGGCCCCACACAAACAGTTATATCAATGCAAACAAAAGGGTCAGAGTGGAAACCCAAAACCCATCTGTAGACAATTGGACTTCCCTCACAGAAGGGTCACAAAGAAGGAATGAGTCAGCCAGTGTGGAACATAGGGAAGCACATAGCATTCCTCTGGTTGTTGAATGTTTCTTCATCCACACTATCATGACCCCCGCTTTACCTTACAAATCTAGCCAGACTGGATCATGTTCACTGCTACAGATAAGAGCTCTTGACACACGGAATCCAGGACAGATAACCCCCTCAGGAACAGTAATGGGAGTATCAATACGATGACAGAAGGGGGAAGGTGTGGGCAGAAGAGGGGGAACCGGGGAACCAATTGCAATGGTTGGTGACCTATAACACACACCCCCACTTCCAGGGGGATGAACAACAGAATCGTGGGTGAAGGGAGACAGCAGAAGGTATAACATGAAAATAATAAAAATTTATAATTTATCAGAGGATCACAAGGGTGGGGGAGGGAGGGAAAGAAGAGAAGCTGATACTAAGGACTGAAGTAGAAAGAAAATGTTTGGAAAATTATGATGGCAGCATATATACAATTGATGTATAGATTGTTATAAGAGCTGTAAGAACCCCCAATAAGATGATGTATTATTTTAAAAAATAAATAAGATAAGGCCAGTTGGATTTGGTTTAAAAAGGAAATCGTTTGTCCAGGTGTGGAAAATCAGAAGCACTAAAGGGTGGAGTTATTTAATGGGTATACAGAGTAACCATTTGGTAATGAGGATCAGGCAAAACAGGAAATTGGCAGGAAGTAACCATTTCATTTAACATTTCTTTCTGCTCAAGAGTTGCATATTGAGAGGGCGAATTCATGGTACTCTCAGCATATGCGGAGACCATTTCAGACTAGCACTTAAGGGCAGAGGCAACAATGTGGCCACAACCTATTAGCCAAATGTAAAGTTTCCATGTCCCAAGAGATGCACGAATCCCCCAAACACAGATTTCCTTGCCAACCAAAAAGCTTCATGTTAGGAGCCCTCGCAGACATTGTCCTATATGTCTCTTCATTTGTTTCTTTTGGGCTGGGCTCCCTTAAATCTGTATTCATAAGTAAAGTAACTAAGCAAAAAAATAGACTCGTCTTCAAGTCCACGGACTCCCAGTGACCGTACAGGACAGAGCAGAACTGCCCCCATAAGGTTCCAAGGCTGTAAAATCTTTACAGAAACAAACGACCACATCTTTCTCCCTCAAAGCAGCTGATGCGTTCAAATCAGCGACCCGATGGTTAATAGTTGAATGTTTAACCACTGTGCCATCAGGGTTGTTAAGTGTGACATACACTGAGAAATCTATGAGTCATTCCAGTAACTTATCCAACCCAAAGGTGCCGTGGAAGCCAGCAGGCTAGATGTTTGGGATGTCTCATGTCGTCCCCAAGCATGCAACTGGGAACGGCTTATTTGTCAGCCTATAGGAAAGTATCCTTTTAACTTGTGAGCTCTGAGCCAGCTGCAAGTGGCCAGAGACAGAGAAACGGTGCCTCAAGGGCAGCTGGTGAGGAGGAAGTGGGGGTGTGAGGACTGCATCCATCCATCCCCACGCTTTGGATGTTAAATTCATGCAGCTCCTGCCACACAGCAATGTACAAGCCTTCACTGACAGGTCGTGACAACACATGAGGTATGTGGGCTGGCAGTGGATCATTGACCTGGTATTGAGTATTGACACAGAATCTAACCCAAGCCTCCCATGTGGAAGGTAGAAACGCTATTACTGAACCATGACTGCCCCACATGACCTGGGTCCCGATCCCCTTTCTCCTGCTTCAGTTGGGGCAGGGGTTGGGAGATGGTAACATTGTCAGGTCTGGGTTAACTCCACCATCACATGTGAGCAACCAGCACGAAGAGTGGTTTTCTCCTAATAAACGGCAATCACGGTGATCCCTAAAAGGTTGCTGGGGTATGACTTCCAGATGTCCAGGGAATTACCATATTGTGAAAAAGAAATCAGTCTGGAGAAAAAGAATAATGAGAGAGTCTTGTGTGTAAATATTTGGCTCACCTTTCAGCGAAAGATGATCGTTAAGCTGTGAAAAAAAGTGAACAGGATGTTTTATGGCTGTCTCTTCCCTCGTGGCTCTATAAAATCGTAGTTTTATAGGTGGAAGCCCTCTGCATGAAATAAATGATAGATAAGCAGATGATCGTTTCATTTCATGGTTGAGACAAGATGTGCTAGGCTTTGGTGCACCTAATCCCCCGCTGAAAGAAGAGTTTTAAAGTGCGGAGCAGTTAATTCTCTTTGGCAGATATGAGCTATAAACATCTTTTCATCTGCTTTCTCTTCTTATTAAATTAGAAATTTTCAGTGATTTTAGGCTTTTGCTTCTCTTCCAGTTACCTTGGAAATACCTTTTTATATCTGTCTTCTCCTATTCTTCACATGCAATTGACGGGCTACTTGAAATGACCCGAGGTACAATATTAATTATTTTCAGCATATTGTTACTATTAGTATAAATGGCATTTGGCTTAAAATTTTAAGTTCATTGAATCACTTTTTGTCTGCACTTACTAACTTTCATGACTGGTTCCCAGCACCTTCACCTCCTATCTTTACATATGGACTGGCCTAGCTTTGACTATCATTGATTTGGTCTTGCATGTCAAGCCTGATAAATAATTTTGGCTTTACAGAGACTTGGGCCTAGAAAGATGCTGAGACTACTCCTAGACTCAATTTTCAGCAGGGCTGCAATGGGTTCTACCACCTACCTGTCACTCTGTCATATTGTGGTAGCTTGTATGATGCTAAAAGTTATGCCACTGGTAGTCAGGTTGAAGCCGAACTTCAGGCTGAGGCAGACCAGAAATAATGGCTTGGCGATCTACTTCCAAAACCCTGCCAATGAAAACACCATGGAACAGAACCAGATAGTATTCAACATGACGCTAGGAGATGACCACCCCCCCACCACCACCACCACTCTGCCCACCCCAGGTTTAAAGAGAACAAGGCCAAGGATCATAAATAAACTGCACCAGCACAACTGGGCAGTGTTTCATTCTGTTCGTGTGGTTAGCAACTTGAAGGCAACTAACAATTGGTTGGAGATGTCTGCCCCACTTTAGGATGGGGAATACCGAAAACATGTATTTGCTGACTGTGCTAGTCTGGGTACTTTAGAGAAACAAATCCACAGAAACTCATGTGTAAGAGAGAGTTTGATACAAAGGTTTAGTGCACATCAAGAAAACATCCCAACCCAGTGCTGCCCAAGCCCACAAGTCCAACATTAATCCATATGTCCAACATCAATCCACAAAGTCCTCCTCCATCTCACAGAACACATGCAATGATGCCGACTGCAGGAGGAAAGCCGAGTCAGTGAATGTGTCAGCATCTCAGCGCTGGTGGGGGTCTCCACAGGGCTGCTCCAGCACCCAGGGCTGCATCAGGGTAGATCCATGTGGCTTCTCCTCAGGGATGTCTTGCAGGAAGTGAGCCTTGCCAGCTGAAACAGGGAACTGGCTAAGGCAGTTGCACCCTGGTCCGATCATCACAAAGCAAGAGACCCAAGAACTAGAAAGGCGAGGCTCACCGAGCCATTTATCTCTCCACCCTTCAATTAACCCTACATGTGTTTATTGGCCAGGTTGGCGCAATAAATTTTAACCATATCAACTTGTGAGTGACCACAGTTGCACTTTTCATTCTGATTTCCTAGGGAAACATCAGTCATGTACTGACTCCCTCTCTGGCAGAGAAATCCAAAACCGGTCTGACTTGTCTCTTCTGGTTCCATAGAGTTTTGCTCACAGGCCTGCAAGCCTGTTTTCTAGTTGGCTCTGTGACCCCACCTTTCATTTTAAACTTCAAGAAATTTCAGGTAGCTTTCCATTTGATTCCCAGTTTTTATGTTTTTCCTGATTCGATTTCCTTTTCCTAAAATGTCCTTTATGCCTTAGCTGTTCCTTAAGTGTCTCCTGCTTCCTCCACCCAACCTGGTAAATCCTTCGGAGCACTTGGCATTGCAGTGCCAAGTGCCAATTCAGCTGTCACCTTACCCAGAAGTCTTCTTGGTTTCACAATGTATCAGACCTCAATGGTAGTCGCCACACATTTTCCCTTCTTCTAGCTAAACAAGACTCTGGTTTTGTTAGGAGCAATGCAGCAAGGTAGCTGAGCCTCTTTGGGGAACCAAGAGTTGACTATTGACTGGTTTAAGCTGCAATCCTCAAACGCAGTTCGAACCCACCAGCCACTCTGAGGGAGAACGATGGGGCTTTGTGCTCCGGCTAAGAGTCTCAGCATCTGAAACTCTCAGGGGCGGTTTTTCCCCACCCTATAGGGTCACTATGAGCCAGCATTGAGTCTAGAGTTTGGTTTGGTTTGGTAAGCCAATAGCAATAATAGGATTCCCCTAAAATATAAAACAATTCCCAGGGACTGTTTTTGGGAATGTAATGCAATTCTGGTGGCCAGCATGAGAAGAAAAGTCTGCTGGACGCTGTCTCCCAAGATGGGATCATTTCTCTTCCAGGTGCCGGCTACTGCTGGTGAGAAAGTAACGTGGGGAGTGAGGTGGCTTGAGGGCAACGGTGGAGAGAAGCACGGAAGGACGCAGACAAGGCAGGAAGCGAAACCCTTTAAAACGGCACTGAATTACTAGCTTAACCACTGTCCAACTATTCCGTTCAGAAACACTTTGATTTGAAATGCGATCAACCTCCTGACTAAAGCCAGATGACGGTGTGCTGTGGAAGGAATGGTTGGTGTCACGACAGGGCAGACGAAGGATGGAGAACGGAGACATATCTAGCCTCTGCCTTATGGCCATCAGCTTCAGTTCTGTGTGGAGATGACTTCTCCCTTGTGTGGCCACGGATGGTGTGATATGGCTTCTGGGATGTTTGCTCATTGTTTTTTCTTGATTTTGTAACTTAGCATGACATTTACAAGGTCTATCCATGTCATATGATGAATCGGTATTGCACATACCAGATTTTATTTAGCAATTCCTCCCTTAATGAGCTTGGGGAGGTTTACCATTTTTGCATGATTGTGAATAATGCTGGCACAAACATTGGTGCACAAGTTTTTTGCGAGGGCACATGTTTTTGTGCTCTTGAATGTATCCATAGAATTGAAATGGCTGGACCGTTGAGTAGCTCAGTTGCATCTTTGGAGTAAGTGCAAGACCTTTCTCCAGAGTGACTGCGGTTGTACAATCCCACCAACAATGTTCAAGAGCTCAATTTCTCCACATCGTCATCAACACTTGAAATTGATTCTTCCATTCCAGGCATCCTGGTGGGTCTAACGTGGTACATTTTGTAAGTTTTGATTTGAATTTCCCTAAAGCTAGTGATGTTGAGCATCTTTGCTAGCATGCATATTTAATTATCGGTCTCAGTACCAGATATGAATATCTACTACCTGCCAGGTATACAAAGTACAGGTACATTCATGGAATGAGTCAAACTTATTTGTAAACGGGGATACAATATCTCATAGAGTTAACATTGTTCGTAGTTATCTGGTTGGTTCTTACTCATAGCAACTCCATCATATGCAGATTAGAAATGCGCTATGGGGTTGGCAATGCTATCTTTCAGAGGCAGATAGCTAGACCTAGCTTCTGAGGTGTCTCTGGGTGCGTTCCAAGCACCAGTTTTCGGCTAGCAGTCAAGCCATTAACTGTTAGCATCCCCCAGAGCTCATTAGAGTTAACCTATCAAATCAAAACTAAATCCACTGTCATCTTGTCAATTCCAACTCATAATAATCCTATAGGGTAAAAAATAGAACTGCTCCCTAGGGTTTGTGGAACTATAATTCTTTATGGGATTAGACAGACTCATCTTTTTCCTGTGGAGTCACTGGTAGGTTTGAACCACCAACCTTGTGAATAATAGCCCAACAGGGTTCTGAAGAATAAATCACCCTCCGAAACGGTCAGGAGGCAACCATTTGTGTCATAGTTAAAGTTAAAGTTAATTTACTCTTAGGCCTGAGAGTAAATTAGCTTAGATTTTAACCTATGTGTGTACCATTCAAATGGTATTTAATATTTCTTAATCTTAGTTGCTTTCTCTGCAACAGGGGAAAAAGGGTCATCTATCCTTATCATTGTTGTGGCAATTAAATAGGAAAATGCAAGATCATCTTTGAGCACAATCAACTAAAACCAAATGTCCTGCCATCACGTTGTTTCTGACTCATAGTGACCCTGATTGAGTCTAAGTGGATATAACTGCCCCTGTGGGTTTTCAAGACAGTAACTCTGTCTTGGAAATAGAGAATCTCATTGGAATGGAAAACCTCATCCTTCTCCTAAAGAGCAGCTGCTGGTTTCAAACTGCTGAACTTGTGGTTAGCAGCCCAATGCATAACCAATATGCTACCAGGGCTCCTTAAGCACAGTGCATGCTTTGTAATCACTGAAAAAGTGACAGCTATTCCTTAATAGATACGAGTTCCTGCAGTAGAATACAGAGTCCCAGCCAGACCCCTCTACTAGATAGATCCACCCAGCTTTCTGCTAGTGGTAGTGTTGACTACCAGGAGCTAACTAGTGCCCATTCCCCAGTGTCAACCTAGGCACCAAATCGCCCTCAGGAGCAGCCCAAGTCAAGGACTGACTGAGCTTTAACACAAACATTTGCCTTCTGACCCTAAAGCAGACCATTTCTGAGTGTGACGTACGGTCCAGGGCCTTCTTGCCACTGACCAGGTCAAGGTTAACCTTTACAAGAGCCCACACACATCCCTGCTAGCTTCTTCAGGCTTCTTCTGTCTTAGAAACGCTCAGGAGCAATTCTACTCCATCCCATTAAGTTGTTGTGAGTTAGAATCCACACCTAGCAGTGAGTGGGGTTTTGTTTTTTTGGGTTTTTTTGGCATCTCACTTTGTTGCTGTCTGTTAAGGGATTCAGGAGAGCTGGCACTGTTTGAGCCCAAGACAGAGACCAGGTTGATTTGAGTCTAGATTTTATTCTTGCAAGTGCTGACAGAAGGAAACAGTGGGGTTTCCCCCTCCACATTATTTCTAGGTTCAGTCAAAATCCAGCAAGTTATGTACCGTAAACCATGTGACACGAAATCGGCATGGCAATAGTCCCAGGAGGTAATCAACAAGTTTTAATGGGTCAAAAGGGAGTCAGACTCAAAGGGAAGCGGTTTGCATTTCCCCAAGGGAATATCAATTGATATCTTCATTACCAGAGGCTGTCAGACTGGAACCGCCTAAGGTTTCAGGCTACATTGCTTATCTAAATGGCCCTGCTTTCCCTTCCCAGAAGTAGAGCATCCTTGAATAATTAACCCATTTTGCAATAGGCCCGTGCCTTGAATAACTAACAGTGTTACAGTGAATTTTTTTACTATAGGGGAGAGGGCTGTTTCATCCGAGGTCTCTTGTACCAAACTAAATCCCAACAGACCAAATCCCAAAGGAAGTTACAGTTCCGGTGTTTGAGTAACAACAGACAGCCCATCTGTCAACTTCACTTTCACTTCTACACGCTGTTTCTGAGAGTACTGAAAACCTCTCAGACTAGGCTTCTTGGGAGAAATCCTAAAATAGTGTCTACTCACTACTCAGTGTGCCCACTCGTTTCCCCTAAACTTCACCTCTTCCCCCGTGCCTGTTTCACACACCTTCTACATGGCAAGCTTCTACTGGAAATAAAAAGGACATGCCAAGTTAGGAAAGTTTAGTTGTTTTAAGAAATAAAAGAAACAGGAACTGTGGGGAAGTGAGGGGAGAGAAAAGATGTATTATTTGGGGGGTGGGGGGCAAAAGACCCCAAATTAAAATATGATTTAAAGAGACAAACTCTTAAGTAGGACAAAGACCAGACATCTGGATGAGGAAGACCGTCAGTGGGAGGTCATAATGGCATGGCGGGGGGGGTTTTCTCAGTGAATAGAACTTGGAGAACCAAGGAAATTATCATGAAATTATGATTAATGGTAGATCAGCTAGACACATGGGACTTATAAAAGCAGGAAATGGGGCATGATTGAGAGATGCATTATAGAATAGAGAGCCTCCAAGATTGGTTCAAGGTCTGTTAGATCCCCTGGGGGAGAGATGTACCTCGGTCCTTGGCTCCCCACGAGAAAGAATTTGTGGCGAAGCCTGGTTTGTGATCCAAGTGGGTTTATAGAAAATAGAAGCAGTTTCAGGTTCTACAGAAAATGAAACACAAGCCATAGAGAGTCCACGGCACAGTTGTGGGACTGGGGCTTGGCCGCTCTGGAGTGGAGCCCGGCTGTACTACATGGTGTAGCAGCCTCTGGGAGAGAGAGCCCAGAGCAAAACCTCTGGCTTTTCAGGGGCCCTGTTGGGAGGCGTGGTCGACAATGCTGGTCAACCCCATTGGCTGAATCAAATTCACCTGGTTTAGATGGGCCAATCCAGGTGTAACACCCACCCACCTAGGTGGACCACCCCTTCAAGGCCAGAAGCTAGAACCTCTGAGCATGCGTAATGGACGCCCCAGTCCCTATGCTAGCTACCTTACAGGTCCTCTGACCAAGGTAGTCAGGGTAGGATTTATGATGATGGGACCGTAGTACTCTAGTTTCTAGCAAAACCATGCTTAGGCAATGCCCAAGGGTGAGGCGGTCCCTCCTGGAGCTGGTGAGGAGAGTGATAATAATCTACTTTTAAGCCCATTAGGCCTGAGGACAGAGCTTTCTCATATTGCCAGTTAATGATCAGAAAGTACTCAGTGGGAAGCTGAATCTATGTAAAGACTCAAAAATGGATTTAGAAATCTCTCTGTAAAAGGTAACTTTCTGCAAACCTAGTGCTTGGAATTTAAACTCTAGTACAAGATTAAGAGCAAAATAAATGCAATCTCTGTGTGTGTCATGATAAGAAAAACTCTTATTCACAAACTCCTTTCTAAGAAGAACTATCCTAAAAACGAATCTTTGTTTTCAGAGGGCAGTGAGAAGCCAATGAAGATGAGAAAAAGCAGAGCAAGAAGTAAATTACTCTATAAAATAGGAAGGCGGGGCTGCCCAGGAGATTGGAGAAGGTGTTTAGGGTGTGATTTGAGTGGAACAAAGATGTGGTTTGGTGTGTGATGGGATTAAGACGCATTTACAAATGATTTTGTTTAGTAAAGTTGGTTTGTTTATTTTTTACCAGATGTTGTGCAAAGTAAACCGGCTCTCCAAACACCCCCAAGAGAAAGGTTAATAAGTATCCATTGCTCACTAATATCTAATATGCTAGTGGGGCTTCCTCTGATTGTTTTAATATGAGACCAGATTCAGAAGCAGATGTTGAGGCCAGAAGAGGGGGTGCCCCCACAAAATTCCATTCATATGGAATTGCCATGTGATAGTTTCATGTTTAAAAAAGAAAACTCCAAAACAAAGACAAGCTGAGGACCAGTTCATATGTATTTTTAATAGAAATTCTTCATCCTGATGTAGGCAAGGGGAGAAAAAAATGGAAGGAGGCAAAGAGAAATCCACTGAAAATCTCACCCATCAATCCTTGCCTACTTCACTCATCATGTTGCCTCGGGAAATGAGCAGGAATGACATTCCAATACTGTTCCAGGACTTGTGGTCCTTTCTGGGATACTGAGTGACTTTAGCTATGGGGCATTGGTTCTCCTGGCCCATTTGGGGGTCTCAAGCCCCAAAGAGGGAAAGATTCCCTGTACGGACATGCTGAGAGACTGAAAAGTCTGACCAGGAATCAATCTGAGAGACATCCGTTTGCACGGCGGATGGGCACA
>NW_022103907.1:6726278-6728325 GCF_000313985.2 Echinops telfairi | reverse complement strand
TAGACAGATTGACACAGTGCTTGCTACAATGGGTTCACGTATAACAACAAGGGTGAGGACAGTCTTTGCCTCCATGGTGCATGGGTCAATCTGCGTGGATGCCCACCCTATACCAACTAACAGCAGCAGCATTAGGAGATAGGAAGGATTTGTATTTTGAAACTATGCTTCTTCGCTGTTGAACTTCCTTACTAACTTTTCACCCAAGACCCTCTGGCATTGGCAATGATATCCCTTGTGCCCGTGGCCGCTTCTAAACCTGGCTTGGATTCTAGAAGCTCCCTCTTGATGTGTTCCTGCATCTATTTTTGAATGATCATTAGCAGCATTCCCTCACGCGCGCGCTCCGTCAGGTCACCTTTGCATGGAATGGCCACCAATATGGGTCTCGTCCACTTGGCCTACACGCAGGAATTGCCTCCAATGATTCGTGGAGTTTTTTATGCATTTTAATTTGTATTCTATCAATCCCTGGAGTCTTCCCTTTCTTTCTGCTAATGCCTTTGTTGAGTCCTGGGAGGCTTTTCCTTGGTTCTTGCTTCTCGGCGCAGAAATATTTTCGCACGGCAACAGCACCATAACGAGTCTATAAGTGAAAGTCGAGCTTTTGAGCTACCTTCTCCCAGACAAGAATGGACCATTGCCACAATGTGTGGAGAGACCTGGAGAGACCAGGAAAGGAGGAGGGGCCCTGGGTGGCACCCAACAACTGTCAGGCTTTACCTTCGCTTTATATGCCCTCCCTGCCCAGTCTCCTCCCACATCAACTCAGGGGGTATGGTTGTGTGTGTACACTGTCCATCTTCTTTTTTTTCCGGCATAATTCAAAATGTTGCCCATAGAATCCTTCGATATGACAACTCAAGGATTGATTGTGTTTTCTTTTCCAATTCTTTCAGTTTGCGAAATGGGAAGCATGTTCTTTACTTTTTGATTTCTAACTCCAGGCAGGTCTTGACAAAGTTCCTTATGGTTCTTTGCCTGGTCTTCTTGAGAGATGCCTTTTGAAATTTTCATTTCAAATCTTTTACTTCATCTATACAAATTAAGAATATGGCACATGTCATCTATATGAAATTTTGTCTATATGAAATTAAAAATATAACAAGTTGAAATCTAAAATATAGCAAGTTCAATAGCAGTTTCAGAGTCTCTTCTGACACCTGCTTTGGTCTGTTCTTTCATGCCTGTCTGTTTAATAACCTGTTGTTTTCCTCTTGTATTCATACATTAGTGTACAATGTGTCAAATAATTTCTTGAAATGATCTCTAAATTCCTGTGGGATAGTCTCAAGGCCACGTGTTTGGATTTTCTTCAGCTTCAATCTAAACTTGCATACTGACAGTCTGTTCCACGCAGCCTCTAGCCTTGTTTAGCTTCTCTGTGGTCTCCCCACAAATGTATATACAGCCGATTGCTGTATATTCCATCTGATGAGGTCCACATGTATAATCGCCCTATATGTTGTTGGAAAAAGACATTTACAATGAACTCTTTGGTCTTGCACACTTTTATCATGCAATCTCCAGCTTTGTTTTTATCAACAAGCCATAATTCCCAACTATTGTCCCTTCCTATGTTCACAATCATATGTTTCAGGTTTTACATTCCAATCACCAGTAACTATCAATGCATCTTGGTTGCACATTTAATCAATTCCAGAGTAAAGAAGTTGGTAGAGTTCTTCAATTTTTTCATCACTGGCTATAGTGGTGGGGGTGGGGGGGGTATAGATTTGACCAACATTTGTATTAATGGGTGTGTAGGTGTGCAGTTATTATTCTATAACACAACATTTGACTTCAAGATTGATTTTGAAATGTTCCTTTGGGGGATGAATGTAATTCCATTTCCCTTGAGTTTGTCATTTCTGGCAGAGTAAGCCAGACGATTGTCAGTACATCTCATCTCACTAATGCCTAGGATATTGATGTTTATGGGTTCATTTCATTTTTGATGGCTTCCAATTTTCCTTGATTCATACTTCATATATTTCACATTCTGATCTTCAGTGGATGTGGGGGGAGATCAGATGCTTACAGATAT
>NW_022103907.1:6699371-6725132 GCF_000313985.2 Echinops telfairi | reverse complement strand
AAAAACAACAACTAGATAAAAGAGTCAGAAGTGTTTGCCTCTGGAAACAAAACTGCTTATCAAGTAGGTGTTGTCAAGGAGAAGTTCATGAACACTTTTGGCTAAGACTCAATGATGGAATCAAACTCAGATTTGTGTTGAATGAAATGAGTCTTTTCTACATGCTTCCCAAGACTTTATGTCCCATGCGTGCCCAGCTGGAGTCAATGGAGTTGACACAGACTTTTCGCAGGCACCTGAGATGTGGCTCCTTACTTGCTAGAAGCCTTGGGCTCTGAAGAAGCCCTGGGGGTGTAGTGGTCACGAGTTGGGCTGTGATCTTCGTGCCTGCATTTTGGAATCACCAGCCATCTCCACTGGAGAAAGACAGGGCTTTCCACTGCCGTAACCAGTGAGAGTCTCAGAAACTCACCGGGGGTCACTATGAGTCAGCATGGACTCAATGGCACTGGGTTGTTTTGTTGGCTGGTGGGTTTTGCTTTGGGAACATTTTATTTTGAGAATCAAGCAGGATATGAAAAAAAAAAATACACTCTAAGGAAGGCAATCTTGGCATGGATATATTTTTGTGTAAAGTGAACCTAAGCAATATTTCTTTATGAATTCAATGTTAAAAAAATTTTTTAAGTTAGTTTGGAAAGGTTCTAGAGCCAGTCTTATCTCGTTTCCCTGACAACTAAAAAGGGGTTTGTTTTAACTATCTGTTACTGAAGAATGAGGTCCTGGTATTAAAAATTCCTGAAACACCTGATTGAAGCTGTTTAACATCAACCCTAGCATTTTATAATGCTTCCCGGATAACACCTGCCTAGGATTGAAGTTCCTGTAATTAGTTCCCTAAATCAACCATGTACTTAATTATTCAACAAAAGACCATTTCCCAACCTTCAATCCATTCTTACGACCTCAACTAAAAAGCAACCAATCAAGTGACTATATTATCATTCCTTTATGCCCTAGACCAGATCTCACTTAGCTGGAGGATCTTTAGTTCAAGTCATCCTTCTCACTTAATGGGGTTGGTGTCTCCCTCAATTCACGAGTCTTCCTAGTCGCAGTTTAAGAAGTGAGTGTGTGCTTTCCTGCTACAGCAAGGTAAATTCAATAGGTTGATGTTTTCCTTCAAAACTTTCCGTTTTACTTTGATTTTGAAATCATATTCTAAAAATGTAAAGTAGCATTGGAACTCTTCTAATAATGATCCTCATAAGAAGAGGGACAACTGCGTGGAGACTGTTGGATAATGGAAAGAACGCCAGCTTTGAGGCTGCAATTTACTGTCCAGGACCTAGGCTCTAGGTGATCTTGGGCAAGTCACTTCTCTCCCTGGGCTCCCGTTTCTTCCTCTGAAGCATAAGGGTAGCTCATTAGACTGGTACTTGTCTGAGGATGTTTGACAATACATAGACCTGACAACATATGTTGGAAAAAATAAATCTGTGGTCATCTGACCTTGCAAAGTGCTGTATAGTTGCCTCTTGGAGTTGCCAATCCTTATTAGCATTTTAAAGGATATGAGAAACCATATAATAATGAATACAATTCAACCTGTTATATAAATCTCTTAGACCATATGTTCTCCTTACCGTTTTTTACCCATTGAACCCATTGTCAGTTCTCTAAACTACTGCCCTGTAGAAAGCGTTTCAGGGAGCACAGCCCTGAGATAATTTGTAAGATGAACTTTATCAGATTCCTTCATCATATGACTCCATGACAAGACTTACAGAACGGCCCTAGGAGTGAACAGTAATAGATTTTGGAAATGCATGCACTTAAATAATTTCTTTTTATGCCTGCTTTCTTCAGTGCTTTGAAATTATTTCATAAAAAGTCATTTAATATGAGATTATAAATATAATTTTGGAAGCGACATTTCCATAAGACAAATGATAGTTCAAAGCATAGCTTGGATATAGAGAATTGTGCTATCTAAAACATTTTTATTAATGTGGCATAAGCACATATCAGATAAATGTCTGCTTACCTGAAAATGAATAAACCCAGGCAGGGACACCACCAAGGCATCACTCAGCATTCTAACAAAGAGCAAAACCCACCAGACCTTGGTAGGCCAGAGCAAGTAAAAAAATAAATAAATAAAAATAACCTACAGTGTCATACCTGTAAACTAATTTTCTTATGAATTTATGAACAGAGCTGGTGAGAGCCCCTATTTGTCAATGCCACGATGCAGCAAACACTTGGAAGCAGAGAAGAGCGAATCTGATTAAAATGCAGTCAAGAAGAAGTGTCCATCGTAGATCATACAGTGTCAAGAGGCGCTCTCGTGGTAATGCCCTCCAAACTGTGGGAACAGATGCTGTTACTGACTCGAGAGAGTCATCAAGGAAACATAAACATAAAATAGAAGCTATGCAAGAATGTTTAGGGGCCTTGTGGTAGCAAAGGGAGAATGGGTCTTCAAAAAATATCTACCCAGATAAGGCACGAGAGAGAAGTCTGAATTTATACCAGGCATCAGCTGTGGAAGAAACTGGAGACCTTGACATCATTAGCAACAACTCTGTATAGATATTTCCCCGGGGAGAAATTTTTATTGGTCAACTTATAGCAATTACTCCCGACTCTTCCAATTAGAATTACATGAAAAATCAAACCTGCCAGAATGAGCATTCTATGGAGGCTTGTCTTCCAGAAATCCTCACGACAGCTGAGGGGAAAGACGTGTCCCTGTCCAGGGCAATGAAAAAGTGCATTGCCATCTGCCCGCCAGAAAACCTCATTGGCTACAGGACTGAGATGCTTTTCCAAGGCAGACGCTGGATACATGCTATAGCCAAAAACGAAAAGAAACAAGTGTCCCCAGACGCTGCAGGGCTCCTCGCCATTAAATCAAACCACAGATATTTTCCACTCCATTTGCACTTAGTCAGTTCATCTTTCGTTTTCCCCAGCTCCACAAACAAAATTATCTTGAAAATGATATTTCTCAAAATCGTATCTTTCCAGGTAAATATACCATATGAACATCCGGTCCTCCTTAGAGATTAAACTAAACCAATCAGGCATATGACACCAAGACAAGGCCAAAAAAAAAGAAAGAAAAAATATTACATACGCGTGATGGCAAAAATCCTGTTTTAGCTATAAAGAGACTTTATTCAGAAAAGAGAGGGGAGGGGCTATTATCATAAGGAGGACCCTTCAAACCCAAGACTTCCCAGAAAAAGACTTTGCTTGTATAGGGTGTGGAAGAGTGAGAAAAAGTCCACAGACCCTTTTAATGGAGAATTGGACAAGTGTCGGGGTGAGGGGGTCCCCAACACTCAAACGGGTCCCCGGGAGCAACTTTGCAATTGTGAGAAATATTGAAGACAGACAGACAGCAGGACACAGGGGCTCCTTGTCCCATGTCAGAACTGAGAGAATGTATTTTCCAGTGGGTCTATATAATGGGGCTTACAGATCTTTCATAAGACAAGCGCACGTCATACAGCTAACAAACATAATCAATGCGTGATATCATAAACAGGCAACATAGCCCTGGGGGGGGGGGGGTTAATCTCTGATCAGTATCAGCAAGAGATGTCAAAACAGAGATTGCTACATTTTAAAGTGGGTTGGCTATCCACCTGATTGCTCTGACCTACAGATAACCTCAGGCATAGTGAAGTAGCCAGACCCAGAAATGATTCATCTTCTATGGTAGCTCCCATGTGGCAGTTCTTTTATGGGGGGATTATTAGAGGGACTGTGTCCTGTCATGAGAATGTGTATTAAGATTTATTTATATCTCATCACCGTGAGAGTCTTCCCCCACCACTCAGCTTTCCAGACCTGTAATTATGAGCCTGGATGATTTGGTGCATGACATTCTCATGCAGTCCCTTGGTTGACCACTGACAGGCAAGGTGGCATGACTGGTAGGATTGAACAGGATACGTGCTTCAGTGCCATAAGACACGTGATGCACTTTTTAGTGCTTACTCAGTCTTGGGTACAAGCAGAGCCCACACACCAGTTAGGAATAGGAAATGTCCTCACTGCTGTGGCGTCAATTCTGAATCATCGTGACTATATAGGATAGAGTAGCACTGCCCCTGTGAGTTTCTCAGACTAACTCTTCATGAGAGTAAAAAGCCTCATCGTGGCTTCGAACTGGGAACCTTGCCATTAGCAGCCCAACTCCTAATTACTGTGCCTCCAAGGGTCCCTAAGAAGTAAGGAAGCTTTCCTAAAGTTTGTTCAAGACAAAGCAGGAGGTGAGAAATGGGCAGTCGTCATTTAATTGCTGAAAGCCAAGGAGTCGAAGAGTTAAAAACAAGAAACCACGTTATTAAACATTGAGGTCATTGTATTTTCAATTCCCATAGAAATGTGTCTTGTGGGTCACCAGAATCTTCTCTCTCCTGTGCTTGAGGCTCCATGGTATGGACCAATGAGGGTTTATTGGTTAGCGAGACCGCTGATGGTGAGAATGTTTTTTGGTCCTACTAAGGGTTCACAGTGAAAGGAATTTCATGGTTCTACCAGCTTCACAAAGATCCTTTGCTCAATCTTCATTGAAAAAGCATATATTTAGAGTCATCCTTCATTAAATATGGTGGCTGGCTAGAAAGATTAGTAATAATTGTGTATTTTTCATTGAACTTTATTATAGGTATATTTTTATTCTAAAATGGAGAAAATCAGCTCTGTGTCTTTTCAGTTTAGTTTACTGTATAATTCTAAACGCTTTCCTGCTTTCCTAGACAGGGGTGCCGTTTGTTTGGGAGTATACACAAAGATTTCTGCTCAACCACTTGAACATCTATAGACTCAAAAATGCATCCTTCCTTTGCATGCCAGAGCCCCACAGCTTTCCTGCTGTTTCCCTGTTTGTTGTTGGCAACATGCACCATGAATCTAGAAGGAGAGAGTCGGGTTAAGTGAACCAGATCCGAATAGCACGCTCTCTATGGAAGCCACTGTAAGGGAGGCAGGCCGCCATTGTCCTGGTGGAAGGCAGGACAGTACCTCCTGGGGCCTGGCCAAGGTGCCCACATCTAAGAGCCCTTTAGAAGCTGCCCTCAGGAGGAAGCACTAACTACTGGCCGAGTGAGAACACTGGGGATGTCATGGTGACTTGGACAGCAGTCTCCTGGCTTGAAAAGATGCTTAAGGACCCAAGGTGGAATAATTGTCACGGTTGGTGAGTTGGTGTGTCTGGACTGGTGGCCCAGACTCAACTGAAAGGCAAAAGGTACCAAGTGGGGCTGATTCTGGGAGCCTCTCTGAAACCTCTGGGGTGAGGGGAAGAGTTGAGCATCGGAGAGCCACCTTGGGACCCAATTCAGGAGAGCACAGCAGCCTGGTCCAAGGATAAGAGTTGGGAAGGACGCTGCTGAAGGAATGGATGAGTGTCCATCAGCCAGCCCGGGGGAGTCAGTTGTTGTAGCATCTGAAGCAACAGTCGTTAGTCTTAAATCGGGTAATCTCAGACATAGTCAGCTTCGCTGATGTGAAAGACAGCTCTTCTTTATGTTACTGTTTTATCCACACTAGAGCCATTTTCAAAGAAGGGGAAGGTGGGGGGGCAGGCAGGGCAGACTGATCAATTTCTCTGGGACAGTAACAGAATACCATCGTAAACATTTTGTTGGAGTATCTATCTTCATAAATGGTAAGATTTCTTAAGAGAAATACATGTTCCAAGATTTCCTGTGTATGTTTCAATAAGTTAGGTAGCAAGAAACAGGAACAGGGGGTTGTCCCTCTCCATGCCTGAAGGCCCCTCCAGGAGGTTGGAGGAGAATCAGGTGAGTCTTAGCCAGCCATAAAGACTACTAGGCATGCGTCAATTCAAGCCCGAGCCAGGTGGGCGGTACACCTGGGCAGCCCAAACGAGGCCCAGGTGGGCTTAATTCAGTCAATGGCGTCCACCAATACCCTTGACCACGCCTTCTAACCAGAGGCCTCAAACACCTTGGCCTGATACCTACCACCAGCTTCCTCTTCTCCCTTCAGCGCCTGTCCTGAGTCCGCTCAGCCCTGCCATGGTCTCTCTGGCCTCAGGCTGCCACGTGTGGGTGTGCAGTCCCACGAGGTTGCCCATGTGTTCAGTGGCTGTAAAACCTGAAACTTATTCCGTCCTTTATAAAAACCCACTTGGATCACAAACCCGGCTTCAGCGTGAATTCTTTCTCATACGAAGCCAAGAACTGAGGTGTTTCTCACCCAAAATATACTAAATAAACCTAAGGTATCTATATACTAAGAAACCCAAGGTCTCTATGTTGTAACACCAAACTTAAAAAAAAAACCAACTCCATAAGTTGCCAGTGTAGGAAGAAAAATCAAGGCAATTCAAACCCGTTGTTAGCAATTTAAGCATTTGGGAATAATGTTGTTTGTGATCTGCCAGGTAAGGAATCTGACAATTCAAACGCCAAGACAATTGTTGGGACAGATTCTGTTTTTCCTCATCTCAAGCACCACTTCTGATTCAGGGTGACATTACGGGACAGTAGAACTGCTTCTGTGGGTTTTCGTGTCTGTAAATCTTTCTGGGAGCAAACAGACTCATCTCCCCACTCCCCCACTCCCCACCAACCAGGAACTCCTGGTGAGAGTGAACTGCTCACCTTGTGTTTAGCAGCCCACATCTACCCACTGTACCAACAACCACTGAGGCTCCTCCAGCCCCAAGCATGACCCCTAATTTCTGAATGATAAAGGGCTCCTTCAGTTTATGACAGCTGGGAGGGGGACACTAGTGTAGGAAGGCCCCTACCTAGATGGTCATTACATGGATACCCCACAATGGGTAATCAGTAAATGTTTGTCAAATGGATTTGTCTGTTTCTTTGGCAAAGGTAAAGCAACGAGGCGATTTTATCCAAGATGAAACTCAAAGCAAAACATTAAAAAGACAAACCAAACAAACCAACCCAGATGCGTTACCATGTAGACAAAAGAGGTGACTTTGACTAGGTGAGGCCTGGCCAAGTCAGGGAGTGGTAACTAAGGTTACAGTGAGCAAAGATGGAAGGTGTGGCTTTGTTTGGACTTCTCTTTGTGATGAAAGGAGGCCTGGGGGCACTGTGGGCAAGCATGGTATGGTTAACCATAAGGTCCCTGGTTCAAACCCACAAGCTGCTCCTTGGGAGAAAGTGGAGCCTATCTGCTCCGGTAACATGGACAGCCTTGGTCGCCCTAGATGCAGTCACTATGGGTTGGAGCCAACTCCGTGGCAGTGGGTTTGGTTTGTGGTTTTGTATCAATGTGCTCATCAAAGACATTACCCTCGAGGAAAAAAGCTTATGCCTCTGTTCCTTAGTAAGTTAGTTTTCAGGAACCTGCAGCTACGAGAGCTAGGTTTTTTGGTGAATCGCCTGTGTTCCAGGACGGTGTGGCAGGAGTGTGGGTGGGGCCCGCGCTGATGCTGCCTGTCTGAAATCCCTGCTCGTCTTCTCCGTTTTCTCTTTCCTCTGCTCTTCCTTCCCCCCTCCCCTCAGGTCTTCCTGACAGTGAGAAGCCAGGCAGTGAAGTGCACACCTGGAAGCAGGTGCTCTTGCCTCTCACTCTGCTTCCTCTCACTTAGCACTGACTGAGAAGCTTCTTGAACTCCTTATGCCTCTAGGTTCTCATCCATTAAAAACCAAACCCTCTGCGGATGAGCCGATTCTGCCTCAGCAATCCAATCCTAGGAGCTAGAGTAGAACTTCCAGCCCCAGAGGACTGCCAACACTTTCCATCTGTACCGAAGCAGACTGCCCTGTCTTTTCAATATGAAGCAGCTGCTGGGTTTGAACCACCAACTTTCATCTCGCTCTGGGTACTGATCTTTCGTGGTTGTTGTGGACCCTGAATGAGATGACTCTTTGAAGGCACTGAGAACAACGTTTGGCCCAATGAAGTGTTCGAGACCTGCTTCTGGTTGCCGTCGAATCCCTTCGGATTCATGGTGACCCCACGTGTGCAGAGAACTGTACTCCATGGGGTTTAAGGCTGTGACCTTTCAAAACTCCATCTCCAGGCCTGTTTTCTGAGGTGCCTCTGGCTGGGTTCAAAGCACAAAGCTTCAGCCTTGCAATCCCACTGGAGCAGTTCTCTGCGTGTTTTTGGTCACTCTGAGTCAGAATCCATTTGTCGGCAAACAGCAATGTCATCCTGGTTCTCAAGGCTTTACGGGTTGTGTTTGTTGTCTGTTCTTTGATTTTTGCTTTTGAAAGCCTGGAACCTCCTCGGTGATCTCGGTGTTGTGCAAGCCATGGCTGTGTGCCCTGATTGTGGGTTTTATCCTGTGGTCAGAGTCAGCCGGTTCACAGCAGTTCACAGCAGTTCGGCAGAACCAATATCTGATTTTTTGTGGAGTTCAGCAAACCAGTTGTTAAAATGGCATTTGGAGTCAGGGTTCTCTCTCAGGTGGGTGTGTGGGCAGCTGCCCAATGTGAAAAATCACAAATTTATATTCCTTACTCTTTTTTAATGTTCATGTGTGCAACAGCATAGTCTAAGCACCCATTGTAATGATCATTCTGTACATAGGTATAAAAAAACTAGATGGAATTATGCTTCTAATATTCATTATTCATTTCATAAAACTTATTATACTTTTGATGAAATATCACTACATTTTTATTCCATGTGTTTGTTACTTCAGTAAGTAAACAAAGAGAGAAAAAGTAACAAGGGTGACACGCTTTATTCGTTCCAGCTTTGTGTCATGCCCCCACATTCCCACAAGATATTATGAGTGAATCCCAAAATTCCTGAAAGTGTTCAAAGAGCTAAAAATACTTTCGGGACCATTGTTATAAGTTCAACAGAAGCAGAAAGGGGTTTTCAAAATGAACATATAAGTTCAGAGAAGTTGCCTGTATATTTCTAATATTTCAAACACAATGACTATTGTCTAATTGACCTCTAGCCGACCTCTAAAGGATCCTATTCCTACAGTGAAAAGTGGTAAAGGATAAATCACACAGCCACTAATGCTCAGATAAGAGCAAGTGAGGATACCAATCAAGCAGCAATATGGACATAGCTTAAATAGCAGTCTTATTCTTTTTGTCCGGTGTTATGTTTCATTAATATTTAAAACTCTTATAACATAATCTAGTTTTGTGTACATCTTTTATCATTCTTATTTAAGTATTAACTGTGGAAATAATAGACTGCCTTTCAGTGTATCGGTTTTTTATCCTTAAAACGGACATTCGGGCAGTGAGCTGGTTGCTAGATTGGTTGAATCTCAGCACCGGTTCTGTCTTATTCCCTGCCCTGACCCTGGGTGTGGTACACTGAGGGACAGGACGCGAATGTAATGCAGCTAAATCACCTGTGCTCATAATGATGGGTCTGGAAAGTCGACTCTGGTGGGGGAAGACTTTCACGGTTGTGAGATATAAGTGAATCTTATTGTGCATTGTCATGACTGGACACAGTCCCTCCAATAACCCCCCAGAAAGCAACTGTCATAAAGGAGCTACTATACAAGGTGAATCATTTCTGTGTCTGGCTACTTCACAATGTCTAAAGGTTATTTGTCAATAAAATAAATCAGGTTCTATAGCCAACCCACCATAGATGTAGCAGTCCCCTGGGGAAGGCTCAGGGGGTGCTGAGGTCAACTAGCACTAGGCCAAAACGCTGACTCACCTCATCGCTTGTTTATGTTCCTCACTTATGATATTACCTATTAACTAAGTAATAGATTAGCTGTAGGGTGTGCATGCCTTATGAGAGATCTGCAAGCCCCATTAAATACACCCACTGGAAAATACATTCATGCTCTCAGTCCTGACGTGAGATGAGGGGCCCCTGTGCCCCGCTGTCTGTCTGTCTATCTGTCTGCCTTTAATATTTTCCACAATTGCAAAGTTGCTCCTGAGGACCCGTTCAAGGGTTGGGGACCCCTCACCCAGACACCTTGACAGATTTTTCCAATATCTGCTTCAGCTAACAGTCCTTCACTTAACTTTTCATGACACGGTGGGATTCTTGCTCAACACTTAGCGTTTACTATTCGGACATCTGGGGCAGATTGGCTATGCAGACCCCGAATGGCATTTGTGCATCCTACGTTCTTCTCCCTCTTGGTGTTTCGAGCTGGACCTACTGTAAACGACCTCATAGTCTATGAGACCCACCTCAGTGCTTCATCAGATGCAGCACTGCAGACAATTCCCTTTGTGGTACGAAAGACTCAGTGGTACATCTGGATTTGGGGCCTCTGGCCCTTCTTAGCCCATTGTAAGGATGTTCTTCTGGACTCGCTTTCAGGAGCATTTTCATGGGGTCAAAACTGTAATCCAGTGAGATAACTAATTCCTTTGTTAGCAAATTTCTCTCACAAGTAAGTTGGCCAGGGAAATTTTCAAGGCTGTTTAAAAAGAATGACTCCTAACTATAAGTTTCTGTTTTACAAGGGGTCAATGATGGCACCCTCTGTAAATACAGAGCAATTATCTCCTATCATTGTGAATACTAAATGAGATTCAGTATCTCAAGTATCTCATTTGTGAAAGGAAGCTGTATTTGACCCCTTTCTTATTCAAATGAATTATTCAGTGTACAGAAGAAAGTTGTGAGATTTTTTTACATTTTTGCAAAATAATCATAAAAGCTAGCATTTATGGAGGAATTACTATTTGTCCCTTCATCCAATATGTCATACGGTTGTGTGTTGCTAGGATGCTGTAAATTGAACCACCGGTATTTTATATACCAGCAGGGTCTCCTTGGTGGGCAGGCTTCAATGGAGCGATCTTACTTCTGAAAAGTAGTCAATGAAAACTTAAGTTGCCCGAGATGTATAGTAATCCAATACGAGGATTGCAATATAGTTTTTTTTTTCTCTTAAAATATATTTCCTTCTGACTTCTATTGTGTTGGTCAGCAATGAACCCATTGGGACATAAAGAAAGTAAGTTCAGACTCAGTAACTAAAAACCTGAAAGTAAGCTTTGCTGGGGATGCTCAAACCAGCCACTAGTTCTTTTATCTAAGCACACGAGTCCTGTTTACAAGCTCGCCACAGGACACTGACTCAGTATTTATTCTGCGTTCTTCCAGTTTTGTGCACAGGGAACTCCCAATCAGTAGCATCTCTTTTCACAGTACTGTGATTCTCATACTGCTACAGGGAAATCTAGAGGTTGAAAAAGTCCCCTTAGACTTTTAAAGTCTCAGCCCTTGCACCATGAAGAATCACTGCAAAGGAAAAAAGACAAAAAGTTGCTAACAACCATCTTAGTCAGCAGAGAACGTATTACGCTACCAGAATCACTGTCATCCAGTCAATTCTGACTGGTGGTGACCCTATCCTATAGGACAGAGTAGAACTGCTCCTTTGGGTTTCTGAGAGTGTAACTCTTTACAGGAGTAGAAAGCCTCATCTTTCTCCTGTAGATAAGCTGGTGGTTTTGAACTGCAGACCTTGTGGTTAGCAGCTCAAAGCATAACTACTAGGCCACTAGGGCTGCCCTACTATGAATAGCCTAGTTTTAAATTGTCATTGAGTTCTAGGCTGATCTAAGAGCTCAGAGCCTAGCTCACTGTCGTATGCTTCTTTATTCTCTGTGTAGAACCAATGAATCCATTTTTTTTTAAAAGTTCAATTAAAAAAAAAGAAAGAAAGAAAGTGCAATCTGGCTATGAGACAGGGAAATGTTTCTTGTCAATCAACTAATCAACATTTTTATGTCTACTGTGTGTGCATCAATGCACTACACAATATGTAGGAAATGGGTGGTTTTCAGCAGCTAGAGCAAAAAGTTCAATATATCTAAAATAAGCAACATAAAGCATAATATTAATAAATATAGAGTGAGCTACAGGAGACTAATTATTAGTTGAGAAATCAAACGACACATTGCACTGGGTAAATCTGACGCACAAGACATCTCACTTTGAGGATTAGGTGTGCCTGACCCACGCCATGGTATTTCTAACTGCCTTATGTGCATGTGAGAGCTGGCCATTGAATAAGGATGACCGAAGAAGAATCAGTGCATTTGAATTATGGTGCTGACGAGGAATACGGAAAGCCCAGAGACTACCAAAAATCACAGTCAAATCTCTCTGGAAGAAGTACAGCCAGAATGTTCCTCAGAATCGAGACTGGCATGACTTCATCTCAGGAACCTTATGTGGGGTAGTGAAGTTTCTTAATATAGCTCTTCTGCCCATGTCTCTGTAACGCCAACCAAATGATTGAGTGAGATGACACAAATAGTGCATGTGTAACTCTAAGAGAGGGGATGGATCAGTGTTTATTACCAGCTCCCTGGCCACAAGAATGACCCATCTTTGAAGCTGTGGCAGAGAAAGAAACCCCGAGGACTTGAGAGAGCGGGTCTAAGTTCTCTCTGAGGTAGGGGAGGCCACCAAGACCAGGTTCACCAAGACTGTCATGGAGACTCAGAGAAGCAGCGCCAACACTGTGGGGTCCCTGCTGCTCATGTAGCCTGAGACGATGACTGTGGGACAGAGCGATTAAGAGGGCGAGTTTCCTGACCCATGGAGACAAAGGCCAAGAGACTACGTGGCCGAGAGGCTGAGGACCGGTGAGAGACTTGGCTGCTGGCTGAGGAGACCAATGACTGTGTCCTTACTGTTTGTTGATCCTGACTCGTTGTAACCCACCGACTTCCCTACTGAATTCCCTTAATTGTGAGCATTGTCTATGAGTCTGCTGCACTGAGTTATTGAAGGCAGTCTGGCTGTAGAGTGGCGTGGGAGGAAGAAGTGGCGTCAGAATAGGTAATGAAGGATGGAGCAAAGAAGCATAGCTCACTCTTCTTGTCTCTTGTCAATAAAGTAACCAGAGATCAGATATGGCTCCTGCTCCATTGTCCTTAATTACGTTTTGAACATGTTGTCAGGGGACACCAGACCCTGTAAATGGCCACCTTATTTGGATGGTAAAGTAGGACAGTGAAAACAGAGAAAGGCACCCTGGGAGGTGGATTGACACGGGGGTTGCCACCATGGGCTCAAACATAATAATTGTGAGGACGGCGTAAGAACGGGCTGTGTGTTGTCACTAGGAGCCAATGGTACACAACAACAACAACAATTATTAAACCATCGAGAGTGATCTTATGAAAAGTAGGTTTGCACTCTGATACTAACCTAAAGGTTGTCTGAGGAGGCAAGGCCTTGTAGAAGTCGTCGTGAGTTAGAACTGACCGAGGGCAATGGGAAAGCGATTCCGATCATCAGTCAAGTGGGGTTACCACATGAGAAATCCAGAAAAGAGGAGGGTTAGTACCACTGGGGCATCCGTGAACACCCCTTTGTGGAACGGTAGAAACAGAGGTAGGTCTTTGGGGCAGGGTAGAAAATGAGCAAAACAGCTGGTGACTTGCGAGTTGCCTGGAGCAAGTCTGCTGCCCCTGGGCACGTGCAGGGTTGGAAGCAATGTGTACTTCAGGTCGTGCAGGACCACGTCCACCAAACTCGCTGCCATCGAGTGATTCCTGCTCACAGTGAGGCCAGAGGATAGGGTAGAAGTGCCCCTGTGTGATTCTAAGATTGCAACTCTCTATGAGAGCAGGGCCTCTTCTTTCTCCCCAGGTAGTCAGGGAAGGCACCCCCAAAAGTGAGTCTTAAAGATGGAGCAGGAAGAGCCTGTCAGGTAGTTTTCCTTTGAAACTCTTCATAGTGCATCCTTGAGAATGGGGATTCCAACCAGAGAAGACAAGGACAGGTGGTGTTGAGTGACGAGAAGCTCCACGACATTAATACTAGAAGAGGGAAAAGGTCTATGAACAGTTGGACTGAAGAAATGATGAAGGTTCATAAGGAGTAAAGAAATTAAATCCCACAGAGGGACAGATGCATTGTTGAAGGTACGAGCGTGTGAATGTACTGTATGAAGGATGGGACCCATGGACCGGAGAGAGTTGTAGGATTCATGCCTGAACTAGAAGGAGCAGTCTACCCAATTCAAGTCATTTATTGCCTTAATCGTTAATCAGAGTTCAGTGTAGGCAAGGTTTTTTTTTCTCCAAGGCAGACCAGAATCCAGGTTTTAAATGAAAGCTCCCAACTTCTAGATATTGATTCTTTAACTGATGATATCTAGACCCACTGTCATCAAGTCAGTTCCTCCTCATAGTGACCCTATATAAAATTTCCAAGGCTGTGAATCTTTATTTACAAAGAGCTCCACCTCCATCCCCTGGGACAGCTAGTGGTTGAAACAGCTGACCTCGAGATTAGCATTTCACACCATACTCATGCTAGTGATGAAGAAATTGAAGAAGTCCGCCAGCATCTTCAGTCTAGTTTATCACACGTGATGTCCTATTCCAGAGAATGGTCGCTCCAGATAACATCCCTAAAGCATGGGAGAGGAAGAAAAAGAAGTCAGACCCAAATTAGAACTGTAAGGTGGGTGCCATTGAAATTTTAAATAAATGTGCTCCTGTTAAATGAGAGCAAAAAACAAACAGGAGCATTATGGTGCTAGAGAAGGACACCATGGTGAAGCGTTCCCAGGGGAGGTTTTGGGTAAGGCTCTAACTTTCTCAAAACAATCTCACACTAAGCATATGTGTTCATTATTTGGCCCCCCAGAAATTCAACAAGTGCCTTGAACATCTCCCCTCCCCTCCTGCAATAAACTGTTGCCATGACCTTTGCTCTTGACCAAAGCTTTGACTGGAGCATTTCCATTGCCCTTATATTGTCCTCAGGATCATACTGGTAAATTCTTGTTTCATCTCATTACAGTTCCTCCACTTTGACCCCACTTACCGTATTTAAAATTTCCATTCTCCTTGTGTCTGCAGCTGACCCCTTCCCTTCTTAATTTTCAAACTGCTGAATTTTTTTTTTGGGGGGGGAGGTGGACATTGACCTAATAAACTTATTAAACAACAATGATTTCATCATTTTTCCACCAAAGCTTCACCATAAATTTGATGTTTGTTCTTACTCAATTTTAGCAGAACCCATGTTACTCTGATAGGGGCTCATTTCAAACCAGTGTCTTATCCTTCTTATTGTCCCAAACTAGATCCTGTTCAGACATGATATGAAATGTTAGACCAAAACAAACAAAAACCAAACTTGATGTGATTCGGTTGATTCCATCTCAGCAACACTCTTGTCCCCCCGACCACAACACCACTCCCTCTGCCTCAATTTAAACTGAACCTGAAAATTCCCCACTTACTGACATCAATTCTGATTCATAGTGATCCTATTCTACAGGACAAGATCAAACTGGCCCTGGGGGTTTCTGAGACTGTAACTATTGATAGAGTAGAAAGCCTTATCTTTTCTCCTGCGGAGCAATGGTGGTTTCAAACTGCTGACTTTCAAGTTAGCTGCCCAATAAATAACCACTATGCCACTTACATAAGAGATTATTCTCAAACTATTCTCTAAAAACTGTCAGAGGTCAGAAAACTTAGCCAGAGGCATGATTAGAATGATAGCATTTCTTAGTAATGAATATTTGATACCTCATAACATTCCATTTTATATGCTAATATTTAAGAAAAAAAGTAGTGTTGTAACTATGCTGACTGAAAAATAATTCACTTAGCAGCACTCAGAGTTCATGAGATAACCTTTTGTTTGTTTGAGATGAACATGTTATCTGAGTCAATTTCAAATTACTTTGCCTTCCTCTTTTTCAAACCTCTCCAACTACTATTTAGGTTTGGGGGATAAGGAATCGGGAGGAATTTTTCTGTCTGTAAAGAAACATACTGTATGTATATAGGTGTGTGTGTGTGTGTGTATACTGTGTGTTTTATATATATTTGTGTTATGTGTGTGTGTATATATATATATATATATATATATATATATATATATATATCAGAGCTTGTCTCAACAAAAGAAATCAAGAACATGAGCTAATCTATAGCATTCTTTTATTATTATTATTTAGTATTTCTTGTTTTTTTCCCTGTGGTAGGTCTTCCTAAATGTCATGAAAATGCATCTAAAATGTTAGATGGCTGTCAAATCAATTCTGAGGAACTATACTATAAAAAGCTTATGTTACAGTGTATAGCTCCTTCAATGTTATTATGAAAATTGCCCTTCTGTGGATTTTAGAAATAACTTTCTTAAGAACTTCTGCAAAGTTTCCTTTACAATATATATTTTCAAACTTTCCTTTACAATATATATGTTTTAGGTTACAACACAAAGATATGGCCCTTTGAAGACTGAAATTTTATTATTATTATTATTTCAGTTCTCCCCTTCCCATTTATGTTGTTACAAGTTTAAAATAAAAGTTCTATTTCACATTCTACAAGACAATCTGGGCAGGCGTACTTAAATGATGATCACTTCTTGCTTGTCCTCTTCTGGAAAAATTAGGATGGTAGAAAGAACAATGACAACTCCACTCCTACAAATCCATGGAACTTGTAAATATGTTACCTTAGATGGCAACAGGGACTTTGGAAATGTAATTCAGTGACGAGTCTTCCCTAAGAAGAAGAAAGAACCCCATAGCATTCAGGTCGGGTCAATGTTCTTAAATGTGAAAGAGGGAGGAAGCAGGGCGTTGAGAATCAAAGAAGGGGTGACCTTGATTTGCTAGCTGCACCAAGGAATGCAGGCAGCCTCCAAGAGCCAGAAAAGATCAAGACATTCTCTAGAGACTCCATAGGAAATGCAGCCCTGCCCAGTAGCACCTCTTAGTGGGAGGGGAGGGGGGCAGACTGACACATCAAGAGTCAGAGGGAATGACACCCAAATCACTGTCTATACATTTTTTTGTACAGTGTTTCAATAGAAGTTATTATTTTTAAGTAAAAATATCACTGCAATTAGTTATAACAACAAACGTATTTTTCCCATAATCCTAGTCTAAATGTATCACACTGTCTACAAGGCCAAATCTCTGTCCTGATTTACTCTTTGAATCTTCTAATGCATTCCACGCAGAGCTGTCTTTTCCTCCCCCCAATGAGGTGGCAGTTGAATATTTGTAAAACGCTTTAAGAAAACTTGTTCTAGGGGGAACCGGTTACAAGGATCTACACATAACCTCCACCCTGGGGGATGGACAACAGAAAAGTGGGTGAAGGGAGATGTCGGACAGTGTAAAATATGACAAAATAATTATAATGTATAAATTATCAAGGGTTCATGAGGGAGTGGGGAGTGCGGAGGGAGGGGGGGAAACGAAGAGCTTATATCAAGGGCTCAAGTAGAAAGAAAACGTTCTGAGAATGATGATGGCAACAAATGTACAAATGTGCTTGACACAATGGATGGATGTATGGACTGTGATAAAAATTGTAGGAGCCCCCAATAAAATGATCTAAAAAAAAGAAATAAAGAAAACTTGTTCTTACAAAAATAGTTGAAAAGGGAAGATTTTGCTAATTTTATTTTGTTGAGAGCATACATAGTGAAGCATAATTTCTACATTTACAATTTAGTGATACATTTATGCAGCTGTACAACCATTTGTACCCTCTCTCATGAACAAACTCATTACCCCAAAAAGTCTCTGTGGTAGTTGTATAATCGTTTGTCAATTTCAGAGGATTCAGAATGAAGGGATGGAGTCTAGCCTGTCAATCAGGTCATAACCAATGAGGCCTCTGTGTGGGTATGGACTTCTCCTGAGGATTCTGGAAACTCCTGTATTCCTCCTTGGACGAGGGAGACATTGTCTCTTTCGCCTCACTCCCTGAGAGACTCTCTACTGACAAGACACATGGATCTATGCTGACAGCAGTGAGAACCCTGGACCTGGAGGAGTCACACCTGGAGGATGCTCCCACCGCCCCTGAATCCACCAGACTATCCACCCACTGGCCTGTGATATTCCAGCATTTGGCATCATTGCATGTGTTTTGTGAATCTGAAGAGGAACTTATAGACTGATATCACACATATAGGCTAATATCAGACGTATGGACTTGATCTGGACAGGGCTGGGATGTTTTCTCAATATTAATTTACTCTTATATATCAAGCTCTTTCTTATACACATATGAGTGTGTCTATGAATTTGTTTCTCTAGTCTACCCAGACTAACACAGTCTCTATCTAATCTTTCAAGTATGTACAGTAATTTGATCTCACATAGACTGGTGTTAAAATAACATAATTCTCAGGCAAGCAGGCTAAATTTAAAATGACTTCAGGGTGTATTTTTGATTGAAGAAGAAAATTATTTTAATATCATTCCAGGTATACAACATACAAATTTTACAAATGGCAGTTTCACCAATACATTTTTAATACTATTACATTAAAATCAATTGGACTATTTTATTTATAATGGATATTTAGTAACGATACTTGGAAGATGTTGGTTCACTAAGTAATGCATTCTGCATTACTTCTACATGTTGGCATATGACATTATTCAAAAGTTCATGTGTTAATATCACCATCTATCTCAAACGAAGAGAAGCTGGAGGCAGGAAAGTGTTCTCCAAAATCCTTATTTCCCATAGTAATTTACATTTCAGAGCTGTCATTATTATCCAATTCCAACAAAGCTTCAAATCATGTGATTTTGTCCGCTCCTAGTCTGCACACTGTGGTTTTCGACGGCTAGTGTGTTTATAGTCAGTCACTGGTTGTGATAGTCAGGGATTGTGTCAACTGGACACTCTTGGATAAGGGGAGGGGAGGACCTCAACCGATCAATGGTGCCGAAGCCTGGTGACATCTCCTTGGTGTCATAAGTCTTTTCTTTTTTTTTAATGAGAGACAGAGACTGAGCAGAGACCAGTTCTCTTCAGCCTCTGGCCTCTGCCTGAGCCACATTTTGTACCTGGTTCCTCAACCTCCTGTTGGGGCACCTGCTGATCCCAGGAGCCATCAGTGGATTACCCGTGGCAGATTCATTTGGCCAACTTTGGATCTCTGCATCTACCAGCCTGTGACCCCTGCTGTCTCCGCTTTGTCACCTGCTTCCTGTTAATCAGCTTCCATGTGTTAGGAGAAGCCTGACTTGAACCTGACTGGACTTACCTGTTGCTACAACTGTGTAAGCCATTTCTGGATATGAGTCTCTATCGACAACACATACAAGCGTCACTGGTGTTGATCTCTAGAGAACCCAACCCAACACACCGATTTTCTCAAGTTGTCTGGACTTTTAGCTACAATATGATGGCAATTAGTATTTGTGGACCTGCATCAGTATCTCCTTTTTTAAAAAATGAAGAAGTAATTGAAGGACAAGGAGAGAAATAAGAAAACTCCCTCTCAGTTATTAATGATATGGTAACTAATAATGTTGTAACTGCAAGTAGAAAGATTTTACTTCTAATTTTGTTGTTAATATTAAGATAATTTAAGAAATGCTATATTTAAGCAATTTACAACTTTATCACATATTACTCTATGATTAGAATTTATAAACATGAGCAAAGATTGCTTATTGTGGGGCAAGGGGGTTGACAACATGAGTCACCACAATGGGTGAAACCAAACCTAGTGATACGACTTTGTAATTGCTTTAGATACAGACACGGTGGCCATTATAGTGATCGCGCATGAGAAGGTTTGCTTCACTGTAGTCCTTGGGTGCCCTGCAAATGGAGTGAAGTTATAGCCAATGGTGACTTTCAAGATGTACACGCCAAAGGCAGCGATGAGGATAACTTCCGTTTAGATGTCACCAAGAACATCTGCAGGCAGCTTTGACACGTTTCAATAAGGACAGCGATGAGGGATCTTAAGTTGCAGAGTGCAGCAGCCTGGGTGATGGACCAACGTCCCAACATGGCCCATTTTAAGATGAAACATAATTTACGCTGGCACACTTTGTTGGTTCCAAAGGCAATGGTTATCCAAGCTTACGCTTCAGTTTAGGACTTATAGGCGCAATGAAATGTAAGCGCCGCCTTGGCCCTGTGGTCTTGGGTCTTGGGTCTTCATCATTTCTGGCTCTTCGGGCACTCATGCACCTTGGACTCAGCATGCTGTCCCATTCCCATCGTGAACCTCTTTAGTGCACCATTGGTTGTACGTGCGTTAGGAAAACACTCACCTTAAATGAAGTTCCTATCAAAACAGTTTTCTCCCAGTGACATTAAATATACTGCATGGGGTAAAAAGTTAAAGTCAACAACATGTGAAAAATACTGGTATAGTGTGCTTATGGAAATAGCAGGTGGGTTTGGGCCATTTGTCAAAGCATGTAATGTGCCTGTTATTCGTGGTAAAGTGAAGTCATTGTCCCAACACCACGTGTTGAATGGACTATCTTTTCCCCAATGAAGAGTCCCTGGATGGTGCAGTTAACAAGCTTGACTGCTAACTGAAACCTTAGCAGTTAGTTGACCCAGAGCAGTGGTTCTCAAGCTTCCTAACGCTGCGACCCTTGAATACAGTTCCTCATGTTGTGGTGACCCCCAACCATAACATTATTTCGTTGCTGCCTCATAACGGTCATTTTGCTACTGTTATGAATCGTCATGTATATCTGATATGCAGAATGTATTTTCATTTTACAAATTGAACATAAGTAAAGCATAGTATTTAATCACAAAAACAAGATGTCATTACATGTTGTGAAATATTCATTTCTAATTACAAATAAATGAAATTTTGTCTCAAAATATGATATAGTATAGGTCACAGTCTTCACACCGGGGACTCGTATGTGGGTGTGTCTGTATGTGGGTGGACCTACTTGGAGACAGATAGAGGAGCGGTGTCTCAGTTCTCAAGACCATCAGAAGTATGTTTTCCAGTGATGTTAGGCGACCTTTGTGAAAGGGTTGTTCTACACCCCCGAAAGGGGTCGCGACCCCCAGGTTGAGAACCGCTGACCTAGAGGCTCCTCAGAAGCAAATCCTGTCAAGCTCCTTCAGAAAAATCCGGCACTAAGAACCCTAGGAGCACAGTTCCACTCTGTCGGACACACAGGAGGTTGCCGTGAGCGGGAGTCAGCTCCATGACAACCAGCTGATTAGCTCGCTTCAGATAACTGGATTGTGTCTTCCTAAACTATGCATCAACTTCTCTCCACCATGATTCTCAGGACGATATCAACATTGCCCACTTTTAAAATCGGATGTCATTATGCTATGTACTATAAATCCTAAACTTTGTGATATTAATGAGGCAGGGTTAATAGCAGTTATGTTAATGGGGCAGGATACGATATACATGATTTGACTGTACCTTGAGTCAATCATTTTGGATATAAAAAAGAGATTCAACATGAGAGCAGAGATCAGAGGGATGTACTCTCATCAAGAAAGAGGAGCCAGGAATGGAATGTGTCCTTGAAATCCAAGTTCCCTGTGACAGGAACCTCCTAGAAACAGAAGACAGTGAGAAGGGGGAAAAAAATCTTTCTTTAGAGTCAGTGCTATGAATTCTAATTTCTCACCTCCTAAACGGTGAGAGAATCCCTTGATGTTTGTGAAAGCTATCCATCCTTTGGTGGTATTTCTGTTATAGCAGCCCTAGATAACGAAGACAGCATCATGGTTAAATATCCAGCTGACTTCAAACATATTCTTTTTCCTCGCCTCTCCATTTTCTTGTGTTGGTCTATATGTCTGTCCTCCTGCCAGTACTACCACACAGCCTTGGGATGTTGTCTGAAATAACATGGGAGTGATGCCACGTCATGAACGCAGTGGGTATGGAGGATGGCCATATGCCACCAAGATGACCCTGACCCCAGTAACTGCATGTGGCAGAGAAGAGCTGCTCCCGGAGTTTTCTAGGCTATTTTTCCAAGCAGTTTTATTGGCATTTCATCCACACAGCATATAATTCAATAATTCAATCATATCCAGAAGAATTATACAATCATTACCAAAATCTATTTTAGAACACTTTTTTCTTCCTTATATGCATTATTTGTGTAATTATTATTTTTTAATTTTTATTGTGGCAAAAATATACACACAAAATAGTCTTCAATTCAGCAACTTCTACAAGTATAATTCAGTGCCACTGATTATATTCTTCATGCTGTACAACCATTATTGATATCTTTTTCCAAATGATTCCACCACCACTAACATAAACTCAATGTCCCCTAAGCATAAACTCTTTCTCCTGCATCTATGGCAACCACGGGTCAAGTTTGGTGTCTTTTTTAATGGTTCTCTTAATGAGGTTGTAATTCTTTATGAGAACAGATCACCAGGTTTCTCACCAACAGAGCCAGTAGTTGGGTTGGAACATTCTAGTTAGTATTCAAAAGCATAACTCTTGTGTCACCACGTTTCCTTATGCATATTATAAATGTTCATTCTTCCCCACCCCGAGATGGTGCAAAATACAGAGCTAAGTAGGTATTCTGCAGGATGGACTTAAGCATTAAGTACTATTAAAGAAAGGAAGGCGCCCTGGCAGCATCCAGGAGCTGTGAACCACAAGGTTGGGGGCTAAATCCACCAGCTGCGCTGTGGGAGAAAGGTGAAGCTCTTATACAGACCCCAGAGGGACAGTTCTGTTCTATCCTGTCCTATAGGGTCACTGTGAGTCAGAAACAACTCAATGGCAGTGGGTTTGTTGTTTTTAAGGAAAGGTGGTATTTATCCATTAAACACAAAAATGTTTTAGAAAAACAAAATAAAAGCTCTCACTCATTGCTTTCAACTTGATTGTGAAAAAGTAGAATTGCTTCCTAGGGTTTCTGAGGCTTTACAGAAGCAGCCTGGAACAGATTGCTTCATCTTTCTCCCAAGGAACAGCTGGTAGTTTCAAACCTTAGACCTTTCATTTACTAGCCCAAATGATTAACCCACTGTGCCACCAGGATCCTATCATATGCTTGTGCAGATTTAAAAGCACTTTAATTAAATCTCAGCCATGGAACACAATGTAAATGTATTGTCAATTTCGCTATTTTCTAGATATGCCATCTTTGAAACAATTTTTCTTTTTGCCAATAATTTTAAACACAAAGGCAAGCAACAGCTGTCAAGAATTGACCGTTCCACCTAGCCTACTCATGTCAAAAGCAACTTAATCACGGGAAAAGTGCTTATTCACTGGCTAACGTGGTTACATTTAAATGTATTCTCTGTATTACGGGGCGGAACCATCCTTTTAAACAAGAATGTTTAGGGCCGAGGAAAGGTTTAAGAAGTCCAGCACGCCTTGGGGGTCAACAGCACAGCGTTGTGACGGCATCCGTGTCAAAATCAAAACGCTCTCCTCCCTAACCCTAAAATACAATTTCTGCATCCACAAGGAAATTCGCAGACCAGTCGCGCGCGCGCCTTCTTGGAAGCGGACTCGACCACTCATGCGGCGGGCAATTCGATGTGAGCGTGTGACTTTGTCCTTTCTCCCCCGGCCCACAGCTGAAGAGCCACGCCGGCGACTCCTCGAGTTCGACAAACCACGTTTCCAAGCGGATATACCTAAATCCGAAGCTAGCCAAGCACCGCCCCACCCGCCTCGCCCCAAAATGCGCACATGCGTACACCCAATAAAGAGGTTAACGCGCTCCCCCTCGCCGAGCTCCTCCCTCCACGCCCAGCTGCCACGCAGCCAGTCCGTCTGCCCTTCTGGCGACTGGCTTCATTGTTCACGTAGTGCGCATGTGCATCACTGCCGCCGGGCGGTCCTTTGGCCGTCGGGGGCGGAGCGGTAGGCGGGACCAAGCTTCTTGCGCACGCTCCGGACATGCGCAGTGTAGGAGCTGAAGCGCCAGCTGTCGACTTGGACGTTCCGGGGAGAGAGCGCATGCGTGAGTGTACGCGTTGCCGGCGAAGTGGGGACCCTGACGACTCGGAAATTTGAATACCACAGTAGCATGGAGTGTGACCTCATGGAGACTGACATCTTGGAGTCGTTGGAAGATCTAGGGTAAGAGTGCCAGGACACGGGTCTCCCAACCCCCACGCTGCCTGCTTCCCGGGAACACGACCTCCGCCCAGTCTGGGAGACTCCTGCCTCCCCACACTGCACCCCGTGGCTCCTGGCTTTCGCCGCCCAGTCTCCCCGGGACCTCAATGCCACGTCCGCTGTTTGTCTCGCCGACTCGGAGTGCTCCAAGTCCGACGTCCCAAAGTCCTCCCTGAGATTTTTGCAGCTCGGTTGCCCGCAGCGTGTGTCAATCATGCGTGTCATTGTCTGGGCTCTGGTCGCCCCCCCCCCCCCAACCCTTTTCCCAGTTTCTTTCTTGCTCCCCCTCCACCTGCCCCAGCGCCCATCCTCGAGGTTGCCAAAGTTGCTTCTGCGCTTTCCCGACTTGCCCTTTCCTAACTTCGTGCCCTTGTCTGGGCAGTCCCCAGCCCCTGCGCCTGCCCACCTCACTTCTCTCGCAAAATCGCCTTTGCCCAGTCATCTGTCCGCATGTATCCTGGCTTCTCTAAGCCGCACATCCGTTCGCCCGTTCCGCCGGCCGGCTCCCCGTAGGTGCCCCTCAGCTCTCACCACCTCCAGGGGAGAGCCCCCGCGCCTCACTCCACTCACCCCGCAACTCCAGGGAGCCCCCCCGCCCCGGGAGCCCCCCGCCCGGGGGAGGGGTGTCCTGTGCCTGCACCGAGGTCCTGTACCTGCACATATCTCCTCCTCACAGTGAACCAGAACATAGGTCGGTCGTATCTAAAAGCTAGAAAACCAGGCTTGTCTCCCTGGGTCCCTGGACTCCTGCATTCTTAGGAACACTTGAGGACTTAGAACTCCTTTGGCCAGATGTGCGAAGAAACACATTGCCTGCTCATGTGGTCACAGGTGCAGTCAAAATCTGCATGTGTAGCTAGATCTATTTATGAAGGACGTCTATCAGAAACTTCCCCTATTCCTTCTCAAGGCCCGGAAACCTTTCATCAGGACAAGGCACCTTGCTGATTCCCAAAGATACTTACTATTCCCGTAAGAAGTTTTTTAGGGAAAGGAAACAGTGTTTATTATTTCCCTTTGTCAACATGCATTACCATTGTTCGTTTGTAAGCTGACTTTTTTCAGCTATCCCCGACTTTACAGGGCTTACTTTTTTGATTAGGGCACAAGTAAAAGTCCTATTTCGGCAATAAGGCCTTTTTTTGGGTGGGCATTCTCAGATTAACTTGCATACTCACACAGGATAGCATTCATTCAGCACATACCATTCATTCAGTACATTCAACCTCCTGTGTTGTGGAGGTGAGGCCTCTGGGGCTGAAGGTAGGAGAGAAGAAAGCCACGCTGACTGAGAACATGCTGTGTGGAGCATGACTGGGAGAGGAAAGGAAATCCTAGGAGCTTCCTGAAGAAGTGACCTTTCAGTTAGTTGTATAGGAGGAGCAGAACTCGGGGGAGGAGGTAGAACTTACTTAATGTCCTATTTTGCATGGGCAGAGGTCACTGAAGTCAGTCACAGAGGTGATGGATACTTGTTTCTTTCCAGAATTATTTTTCCTACCCTCTTTAACTCTAGTTTTCATCTCTTGGGTACTATAAAGTAATTATTACCATCATAAGTGTAATCAAATAAATAATCAAGAAGGCTGAGTGTAAGCCCTGGGCCTTTCTGAAAATGGTATCTTAACTTTAAATACTTGGTTTGGTGACATCCCAGTTAAGGTTTAAAATTCAACTTTAATGGATTGACTTGGCAACAATGAGTTGAGTTTGATACATATTTTTGAAAGAGTCATGGAGAAATATTAGACTTAAATGGCTTTTTTTATTGATAACCTAGCACCTCATAGGAATTCAGTAACTACTTGTCCAATAAACGAATAAAATCTGAAAGTAAAGCATAAGGAGAAATGACTAGGTCTTTATTCCTGTGTTTAATCAGACACAAAACCAAACTTGCTGTCATTGACTTGTCCCTGACGGACTCACAGTGGACCTATAGAACAGAGTAGAACTGTGCTACTGGTCCGTCCGTCTGTC
>NW_022103907.1:6696629-6698318 GCF_000313985.2 Echinops telfairi | reverse complement strand
TTCTTGTAGTCATCATTATTAGCTCCTCATTTCCCCCCAACCTTCCTTGCCATGCCTCCAAGGAACTATTTTTTTTTAAATCATTTTATTGGGGGCTCATACAACTCTTATCACAATGCATACATACATCAATTGTACAAAGCACATTTGTGCATTCGTTACGTTACCCTCATCACTCTCAAAACATTTGCTCCCCACGTGTTTTCTTATCTTACACCAACTGCTGTCTTCCCTCACCCACATTTCTGTTGTTCATCCCCCTGGGGGGGGATTCTGCGTCAATCATTGAAATCGGTTCCCCTTCCTCCCCTTAGCTTATTTTTCTAACGGTTTAGTATAATTTTAAATTTTAGTCATAGTTGCAAGTCTAGAAAATGGTCATAATAAAGCCTGGTTAAATTAGTGTTTAATTATACTGATAATCCATAGATACATTTTATGTGTAATAAGTTGTGGTTTTATTTTTGACTAAAGTGTGATTTCTTTCTCACCAGTTACAAGGGTCCTCTGTTAGAAGATGGTGCACTGTCTCAAGCAGTCTCTGGTGGAGCTAGTTCCCCGGAATTTACCAAACTCTGTGCATGGCTGGTATCTGAATTAAGATTGCTCTGTAAACTAGAAGAAAATGTGCAAGCAACCAATAGTAAGTAAACATTCATTCTCTGGTACAAGTGTTAGTTACAATTGGGGTGCATTGAAAGAAGAGTCTCATTACTCAGGCTAAAATTTCAAGCGTTTTTGTAAATCTAAAGAAAAATTCTGTAAAGAAGCCAGATACTTTTTTTCTCGTCAGTGGTATTTGGAGACCATAAGAAGTTGAAAAACCAGAATATAGTTATGTAAGTACCATACAAACGCGTGTATAAGCCGAGTTTTTCAGCACATATTTTTAATGCAGATTTTGTAAAATTAGGTGCCTTGGCTGATATTCGGGTCGGCTTATACTTGAGTATATACAGTACTAAAAATGTGTAGAGATTAAAAAGACCTTGTGATAAACAAAAATGGAGAATACAAATATGCAATAAATGAACTTTTTATACTTTGTGAAATATGACGTGAGATCCCAGCTTGGTGTCTAGGACTAGAAATGGGTGTGTTTTCTCTTGAAGCTACCAGATTCCCAAAGCGTATGTGTAATATAAATGCATTACAGTTTTGCTACGTGTGGAGAGAAAGAGAAAATGCTCTGTATCGTAGGAATGTATCGGTGGATATGTGGGGCATGTGATTGAAACTTCATCACAACCAGTTTCATCGGCTTGGGGGTTTTTTATTTTGCTACTTTTGTTACTGCTTTAGCCCTAGTTTGTCAACTCTGCTAAAGAGACCTAAGCTAGGAATCTGACAGTATGTTTACCCTCCTAATGTAGGTAATCTGTACACCTGCTCCTCATGTGTTGGCTGTCTTATTATCTAATGCTGCCCATTTACGGCAATACTAAAATAGACCACTCACTGCCACAGATTCTATTCCAATAAGGTCCAATAGCGACCCAATAGGACGGGTAGGATTGGGTTTCTGAGCAAAAAGCCCCATCTTTCTCTATCATCTAACTGGTTTTGCACCCTAATGTCCGATGTCAGCAGTGATGGATGCAAAGGTATATATACAGTGAACCCTCGTTTATCGCGGTTAATCGGTTCTAGACCCTACCGTGATAAATGAAATTCCACGAAGTAGGATTC
>NW_022103907.1:6662059-6695859 GCF_000313985.2 Echinops telfairi | reverse complement strand
AGGGTTCACTGTATAAAACATGCCAAAATGTAACTTGTAGTTAATGTCCTATAGCACACCTCTCCACTGCCACCACCTCGCCTTCACATAAAGGAGCCCAGTGGGACCTGGGTTCACAGGACACAACTTGTAAAACATTGATCATAAGGGTTTTTAAATAAGAAAAGGGACTTAGGTTGAGGGATTCCCTCAAAATTTGCTTCTTACTTCTGACCCTCTGTGATCCTGAATCAGAGTCCCTAAGTGTTGCAGATGGTCCCTCACTGCCATCAACTTGGTGACATGTGGTGAATCCAAAGGGCGGAGGAGAACTGCCCCGAGGGTTCCCAGGCCATATCTTTAGGGGGTACAAAGCATCATCCTTCTCCCATGGCGTGGCAGGTGAGTTTGAACTCCTGACCTTGCTGTGTAGCCCACTCCAATAGTAACCAAAAGGTTGGCAGTTCAAGCCCACCAAAGGACATTTTGAACAAAGGCCTGCTGATCTGCTTCCTAAGGACCACCGCCTTGAAAACCTCATGAAACACAGTTAGAGTCTCAGACATGAGGCCACCACGAGTTGGAATCGCCTCGATGGCGACTGGTCTCCTTTTCTTAGTGTGACACTGAATAAGGCACCGTAAAATACCAAGAACGCATTGCTTTTTCTTTGACTCACCCTCTGGACTTGACATGGTTTGAGATGCTATGGGAAAACAGAACTATAAATCATGCTTACTGTCTTCAGATTGAGTCTAGCTGGGAATGTTAGGTGCAAGTGAAGTAACTGGAGGTTTGGATAGTACATCCCCTTTGGGGTCTGCGATGGAGCCCTGGCAGCGTAGGGGTTACATGTTTCGCTGCTCTCCTCTAGGCCCGCAGTCTGACACCACCGGGCACTCCTCAGGAGAAAGATGGGGTTTTCTACTCCCCTCAGTAGTGACAGCCTCTGAAACTCCCAGGGGCAGTTCCACCCTGGCCTGTAGGCTGCTTGAGTCGGCCTCGACTTGATGGCAGGGAGTTTGGTCTGGTTGGTTGTGGTTCTGAGGAGGAGAAAGTTCAGAGCGTACATTTTTGGGGAAGGTTTCATTAGACATGGTTCTCAACCTTCCTAATGCCGCGACCCTTTAATACGGTTCCTCGTGTTGTGGTGATGCTCAACCATAACATTACTTCCGTTGCTACTTCATAACTGTCATTTTGCTGCTGTTATGAATCAGGCGACCCCTGTGAAAGGGTCGTTTGACCACTAAAGGGGTCACAACCCACAGGTTGAGAACTGCTGCATTATAGAGCAAGACAACTAGGCTTTGATGGATGGGTGGGATTTGACAGGGAATCTCCCTGTCAATCACAGGGGGTCACTTACAAGAAGGTATAGACATGAAATGAGACTAACCATCCTGGCATGGATTAAGGGATATTTGCGACATGGTCTATGATGGTACCTGAATAAGCAAGGAAGGGTAATTTGAGGAGACTTGTTATCAAGTACTGTTCACTTGGTTCCAACTGAAAGCATCCCTGTGTGCAGTACAAGGAAGCACTGCCGGGCCTTGCCCATTCTCACAATTGTTATGTTTGAGCACATTGCTGTATATTGACTGTGGTAATCCATCTGGTCCAGGGTCTTCCTTGTTCACAGCCCTTCTACTTGACCAAGCGGTATCTTTTTCCAGGGACTGGTCTCTCCTTAAGACATGTCTCAAATATGTGAGGCTAAGTCTCTCATCCTCTCTTCTAAGGAGCCTTCTGTCTATAAGGAATCTTTAAAGGCATAGAGCAAAAAATTAGATGAGATGAAGTACAAATTAGGGTTCCATTAAAGATTCTCAAATATTGGGCTTCCAAAATGAAAACAGAGTTTAGGAAATGAATTGTAGTGGTGTGACAAAGGATAAATAAAAAGGGAAAGTAAGAAAATCCTATCAATTTCTCAATTTATGTGTAATAATAATTATATGCTAATGGAAACCAATGTTATTCAATAAAATTGTTTTCATTAATAAAAGGTCCAAATGAAGCTGAAGAATTCCAACTTGAGGTGAGTGGACTGCTAGGAGAAATGAACTGCCCGTACCTCTCGCTGACATCCGGGGATGTGACCAAGCGCCTTCTCATGCAGAAGAACTGCCTCCTCTTGCTCAGTACGTAATGGTGACTCACACTGGCTGTGATTTCCTATTTACGTCTCCTATGGCTGTGCTTTCTAGTTAACTAGTTGTTATTGCTTCGTTATGGATCTCATTAGAAAGACCCACCCCACCACCCCTTTTTTATCTTTCTTTCTAAGATTTACATCTAGGAGGTGGTGGGCCTGGGGATTGGCGGCATTGTCTTTGTTGTGTTCGTGGATATTGTTCTTTCTGAATTCGACTTTGTTAGTACGCCAGCTGTGGAGCCTCACTCACCAACAGCAGTGCTGGAGTGTTGTCCAACTGTGATCTTTAAACCCTAGCTATCTGGACTAGAAACAGAAAATGAACTTAGAAGATAGTATTGGAATAACAAAGCTCTTTTTTTTTTTTCAATCCTCCAGAGAGAGTACGTATAAACGGTAAACGATGTAAATTTAATCACTTGAAGCATGTTGTGTTGTTCATATTTCTTTGTGGCTGGGTGATTTGTTTAGGGTCTTGCCTTCATTTGGAAAAATGTCAAACTAAAATTTTCTAAGACGATATTTGGATTGTTTCCGTACTTGCTGATTATGAGAAATTCTTCCATGCGCTTAATGTATTGGCGACCATTTCTCCACTTTGAAAAATAGTCAGTGGATTAAAATTTCATTGCTTTATGTAAAACCTCCCAGTGCTCATAACCAATAGTCTTAATACTTTTAGCATTTGGAAACACATTTCTTTTATATTAACTAAGTATTATAGTCCTAAAGACCATCTTAAATCAGGATTTTAAATGTTTGTCCTTGTTTTTAAACACTATTCTGTGGGTTCTAAAGAATAAGCCAACTCCAGTTTGGAAGGTTCAATTTTTTTAAATGTAGCTATTGTACTTTGGCCCTAAGTAACCCCAGAGTGACTGTCTTAATACCCTCTTTGTCCAATGATTGTTAAGAGGGGAGGATAATGTCAGATTACCCAATAAGCTAAGTAAGCCCAGGCTTACTGGTGCTTATTTACTAATTTGTAGCAATCTTCCCTTTTTCCCACCACATCAAAGATGCTGTTTCTAGGTGTGAATAGCCACTGTCTCTTAGTCTAGCCCTCCTTCCTACAGAATCAAAGTTGAGTCTCTCTTCAAATGTACCATCCCGACAGGGGCCGAGATCCCAGAGAACAAGGTAACCATGGGCTTGCTTACTTATCTGTAGTGACCAGTTCCATATATTTTCACGAGGGAGATGGTGAAATTGTGTGCTATGGATTAGTAAGCAAACACAAGAAAGCCCATGAGTATCTTGCTTACTAGGCTATCTACCCCTGCTGGTGGGGAATCCTGCATCGGATTCTTAGTAGCTCTCAAATGAACTATTTGCTGTAACCATGTCCAGCGGCCTGCTCCCGATTCTTCCTTTGTTGTGCTGCTTCTCTTTACAATAATATCTAGCACCGAATATGTTTTCTTACACAGGAAGAATCACCTGTCTGGACCTTCTTAGACATGGCTCTGAATAGCTAATTCGTCTCAGTGTGGTTTAGTCTTTTTTAGCACTGATCTTTATAAGACCAGTTTGAATGCACGGTAACTCTTTCTTGAATACTTTAAAACTCTTCCTTATATCTTAAACCGGACTGCATTATTTTGTGCTCAGGGTCTCAATTATAAACACCAGTGTGAGTGCCTTCTGTGACAAGAGGGTGTCTTGTGATTTGAACATGTCCGAACACCGTATTACGACCTCTGGGAGCCTGCTTCTGGTCATCCTTGTCACCCTGCTGCTGCTGGCAGAGGCTGAAGGAGTGGGCAGAGCAGCAGCTGAGAGGGCAGCGGCAGCAGTTGTGCTAGAGGCAGCCAGTGAGAAGGGAGCAGAGTGCACCGCACCCTGCCTGCTGTTTTCTCTGCCTGAGCAGTAGGGGCCGCTTGGGTCCCACACTGCTGCCCACCAGACAGAACCTCCCAGCCTAAGCACAGAGCCACATCTTCACCTGCCTGGATCTAGCCTTCCTGTGCTCCAGTGCTGGAAGAGTATGGATTTAGAGTCTTTTAAGCCAATGGGGAATGGACAGTAAGCCACACATACCTGTACTTTATTCATCGTGCCTAACCATAAAGGCTATTTATTCAATGTAACTCCGCTCTTGGAGTTCTTCGTACAGAAACACATCCACACACTCCTTTCCCCCCTCTTCATCTCTGTGCTGTTTATTTCTCAGTTATTTCCCATAGTCTCCATCCTCGCTCTCATTCTAGGGTCTACGTGCACACACTCACTCTCTCTAAATCTTTCTCTTATCTGCAAGTGTTCGTTAACACATCTTGATGCTATGTTTCTGCTTCTTTCAGCACCTTTACCTCACTCATTTGATTGCCGTAAGCATGTTTAGGGCAAATAATAGACCATTTGCCTGTGAATTGTTAGAAAAGTCTAATAGTCTTCGGGCGAGGGACTGAGTAACGTGGGTCTGGTGAAGGGCTTTGCTCGCTCTTTGGGGTCCCCCGCTGCGCTCTCGTGTCCCCGTCAGGACAGTCCGGCAAGCTCTCTGAGCTCCACGAAGACGAGGGGCCGGTCCTCCAACACACGCAGTCCTCGTTCTCCCCTAGATTGTCAGTAGGGCCACAGGGAAAGCTTTTTGATGGTAATTATATTAGTGAACTCATTTTGAGAATGCCCAAGCTATTTAGAGTACCAGTTCATTCGATCTGGTTCATATGACTTCCCAAAACAGGTTCAGCAAACTTTTTCTTAAAGGACTGGACAGTGTGTGTTTAGGATAGAGTCTGTTTTTGGAGAGATGAGAAATATTTTAGATCCACATGCGGTGCCTGTCACAACCTTCGGTGTTGTAGTGTAAAACCAACCATACACTCAGTATGGTGGTGTTCCTTCCAAACTTTATTCTATTCTATCTTTATTCTATGAATGTTGTAATAGTTTTCATCCTGTATAATCCCCATACGTTTTCATAAGTACACTTACCTATATTTTTTGTGTTGATGACTTTGATAGCAGTATTTTTTTTTTGGCCAGCACAGTTGATGTCTTCATTTTGGTGCCTTCTGATGCTGCGGTTTGGTCCCCTATCTCCCCTCTAGTTTCTAAAGTACTGTAGCTCCCCTCCCACCAGAAGTCCTCCTGCTCTGACTGCTTTCTGTCATCCTGGAAGAAGTCTCCTTTTCTGCCGAGAAATAACCCTCAGGATATTCGGTCCCAGCCCAGGAGGCATGTGCCCACTCGGGTGGGCAAGGCTGGTTTGCACAACCACACCGATTTCACCCCACTGCCCACGCTTGGGTAATTGAATCTCCTGCCCCTGTGTCAAGCGTGATAGCTGCAGACACAGAGGGGTCACACATCTCTCACGCAGGTGACACGGGTCGAAATGGATCCCAGGTGCACTGTGGGGCCAGGACAGTGCACACACCCAAACCATCCTGCCACCTGGCTTCACTTGGAACCGGCAGTTTGGGATCTGGGCACATGCAGACAATGATTTGGGGGGGGACCAGCCAATGTTTGTACTGTGGGCAGCCCTGTCGCTAGCAAGGACAGGCCTGAGGACAAATTGGCTACAGGGGCTCCTCAGTTCTCAAGCCTGGCCCCGAATTGCCCAGAGCAAATGCAGTCTCAATTGTGTGTTTTCTTTTAATTCCCAAGTACTCCCAGTCTCCATTCAATCCTTCTTGCCCATGGCTTGTATATACCTTTGTTATACAAATGTGATCAGAAGTAACATTTTCTGACTTTCTAATGAAAGTAAATGAGGCCACAAGTCATTTCTGGGACTGTAATGAGGCATGCATGCCATGCCAGAACTTGTTCACATAATTTTGTCATATCCATCCAGTATGTGTGTGCGCTTCATTTACAAAGGCGGACTATGCAGAAAATGTGCAAAGAGTAACCATTTTCATAGTGAAAGAGATTTTACTGTTTTAATATCTACATGTTGCTTCAGTTTACTATATTGAATATGTTTAGATTTTTGTTAAATGTATTTAAAATGAAATAGATCTCTATAGAGCCGAACGAGAGACGATTTGCCAAAAGAGTGAGCCCATGTTTTTCTGGTACTATATCTCTGTGGTAGGAAACGTGATTGTCAACCTGACTCTACTTCTGTACTTCTAATCAAGTGTAAGGGCCTTGAATATGTATTTTCCCAAAACTACCTCTTTGTGTCATCTGAAGTGGCTTATGTTGTCAGATAACTTGAGACTCTGACAGTCTAAGGATTATTAATGGACTTTTGTAAAAATATGTGTGACTGGGAAGGTGAAAGGAAGTGGATTGAATGTTTAAACCTTAAAGTGACCTATGTGAAGGCAGACTGCAGCCCTCAAACCTGGCTGATGTCAATACCTGGGGGAGTGATTTGGAAGGTTTTTCTAAGGGAAGGCTGGGAAGTTTGAGAGCAGGCCTGCTTATGTGCACGGGTTTGATTTGAATACAGTGGCCCATTACGTCGCTGGAAATCATGGGAAGGCACTTTCGAGGGCTGACTGCCTCCCTACTTTTCTCTGTGTAGCCAGTGTGATTTCGGTTAGACCAGTTCCAGGTGGGCTTACCTGAGTCTGGGGACGCAAGAGGGCAGGGTGGTATCACGGGCCCTCACAGCGGTGAGCAGTAAACACAAGGAGTCTTTCTCCCCAGCACTGAAAACTAGGCACACGTCATCTTCTGCAAATATGGTAACAGGTGCCAGCCCTCGTTCTAGAGCTTTCTTAATGATATAATTCAAGAACGCAAGCTTTTAGACATGACCTACTTCAAGCCTTTGGTTTCAAAGAAGGTTTGCTTATTTCTAGATCAGTCTTTGATGATTACATCTTGATTTAATACCTAAATGATAGAACTGGTCCATGTTATTTATCTTGTTTTTCCCCATTCTTACAGCTTTAAAAATTTTAAGTCATAGATCTAAAGTTGTGACCCAAGACTTACTTCATTATAATGCATCTCATTTTGAAATCTTACTCTGTTTACTTCAGCATACCTCATCTCAGAACTAGAAGCTGCCAGAATGCTCTGTGTGAATGCTCCTCCCAAAAAAGCTCAAGAAGGAGGTGGTAGTGAAGTCTTTCAGGAGTTGAAAGGCATATGTATTGCTCTGGGAATGTCCAAGCCTCCATCCAATATAACTATGTTCCAATTCTTCAGCGGGATTGAAAAAAAAGTAAGATTTTTAGTACCAGATTATAGTATATTAAAGGGATCGCTGTGCATTTGTTTGATATGAAACACTTCTGTTAGTTTTTCTTAGTAGGAACCTAGTAGACTATTATTCAATAATTGTTATTGAATGAACTTTGTGTTTTAAATCTTATGTATTTGCATTTTAAAGATAAAATATTTCCGTTGGTGTTTTGTTTTTTAACACACACTAGCTATTTATGAAAAATGAATCTGTACTTTTTTTGCTTTATAAGCTGAATAAATGGATCCTGGTGGCATAGTGGGATATGTGGTGGGCTACAAGGTCAGAAGTTCAGAACCACCAGCTCTTCTAAGCATAGACTTTCTGCTCCCATAAAGATTTGCAACCTTGGAAACGCACAGGGGAAGCCCACTCAGTCCTATAGGGTCTCTGTTAGTTGGAATTGATTAAGTGGAGTAAGGTTTTATTTTGAAGGAATATAAAAAGATTATAGTCCTTTTAAAAACCGTCCTTGAACTTTAGTACCATTGATGGGTTTTGGGTTTTTTTTTAGCATTAAAAGTTACCAGTCTCCTTCCCACTAATTTGACAGAAAGGGATGTTAACCCAGTCACTTTAGACCTTATTTAGTGTGATTTGTCAAACGAGATTCATTGACTACTGACTTAGTTTTAGTACGGGGATCGGCAAACTGCAGCTTTCAAACCATATGCAGTCCTTTCCATACACGCATGTGGCTCTGAGTTAAAATTGTAAAATTTTAAAGGATAATTATTCAGATAATGGTGATTTCATTTGTTCGTAAAATATATTTATGGCTCTCAAATAATTCTTAAATCATTGTGAGGGACAGGATTAGCTCTTCTGTCTCAAAAGTTTGTAGACCCCAGTCTAGTATATAAAAATCAGAACTAATTCTGAACTATGAATTATGGGTCGCTAAGATCTTTTATACAACCCATTAGGAACAAATAAATTAAAAGGTGACTGAATAGAAGAGAATAGTATTTGCTGTAGCAGGGGCCTTTCCATGTACATATCTGCTGGACTCAAGGATTGCTACATTTGAATTATGGGATAGATTAGCTCTAGGTTACACACGTTTACCACTACATGCTAGCAGCAGTGTGTCGTAGTCCAGGTTTTCTGTCTGTTCAGTGGCCCATTCATCAGGTATTCCTTGCATGAGTACCTGCGCTCTGAGACACACTGCAGGCACGTGAGAAGTGAGATAAACCAGTGTCTTTTCATATAGGTAGGGTGTCGGCCTCTCAAAGCATTCTCTACTTTTGCCTTTGTTAGGGATCTTCTTTTGATGCAAGATATGATGAGAATTGGGGATGAGGAGGAGGTTGTACTTTACCATTAAATTTGTTCATGTATATGCTTCTATTTTTGTGTCAGTTAAAGGAGACGTTAGCAAAGGTTCCACCTAATCATGTGGGGAAGCCGCTATTGAAGAAACCCATGGGACCAGCCCACTGGGTAAGTAGTGACTCATCAGCTTATGTCAAATGTGTGAAAAGTCATGTTTCATAATTTTTCATGTCAGCATTTATCATTTGTTTTCTTCCCAAGATATGTTTTCTAAAATGTAATGTGTAGAATAAATGCATTTTTATTCCTCAAGATTGATGGACAGTAACTTAGTAAGATTGGAGGTACTTGGCTTAGAGATAAGGTTAGTGACTCCTACCGAGCCATGCTCCACAGAGGGAAGATGAAAGATGCGCCTTTCTGCTCCCCTGGTCTCGGAAACCCACAGGGATAGATCTGCTCCATCGCTGTGAGCTGTAATCCACCCAGTTGAGTTTTTTTTTAACTCATGAAAAGTCTAAGCATGTTTCTAATTGCCAAGAGTGTTGTCTGTAAGACAAAAAAACCAGCATTGGGCTAAATACACATTATGTGTTTCATATGTTCCGTTTTACATTTTGAGACTTAATCTTATTTTGCCTATCTTTTCATTAACTGTTAGTTATATGTGGAAAGAATTACATGTTCAAACTTTTGGGGATACAGTTACGAATAAAATAGATACATGTTCTGCCCATTTGTGTCAAGGGCACAAACAGATTTAAATTCCAACTGTTCCTTTTCATTCCAGGACAAAATTGAAGCAATTAACCAAGCCATAAGCAACGAATACGAAGTACGGAGAAAGCTGCTAATAAAACGTTTGGATGTCACCGTGCAGTCTTTTGGCTGGTCTGACAGAGCTAAGGTACACATTAAATAATTTAAATGAGCAGCAGAGTATTTATAGACAATGATCCCTAAGCATTCCTAGCAGAGTTTCGATAAGTATTAAAAGGAAAATACATAGGAGAGACACATAGGGGTTTTTCTTTAGTGCATTAGCATTAGCAAATCTTTGAACTATTCAGCAATACTAAAGATGTTTATCCTTCAATTTATTGAAAGTTTTTAAGGAAACAGCATTTTGTAGACCATTCTGGGAGTCCCCGCTGGGGAGAGAAACAATTAGTGTCTGTCAGTTGCTAAAGTAATATATTGATTTCAAATTGTTGATTTACTATAGGCTAGCAATTTAGTTTTAATTTTATTAAGTTAGAAATACTGGTTTTTGTATGACTTAACTACAATGATCGATTTACGGAGATTTGGAGAATTTGGTGAGATTCGTTTTAGTGTAACTTAGATAATACAGGCGAAGGTCTTGGTTGTTCAACAAGTATTATGTACTGCACATGGGATCACCAGGAGTTTGAATAGCCCTGACTGCAAGTGCTTGCTTAGTTTTGGTTTAGTGGAAATGAACTAACACATTGCATTCTTTTTATCCTCTTCTAACCCTGAGGTTGAACTCTTCCCTGAGTTGGTGCTTTGGCTGATCCAGATGTGCGAGCCTTATGTGTTCCCTTCATAATTCATGCACCTCTGGAAATAGAGTTTCCTCTGAATTTTACTTGACCCATAAAAGAGGTTTCCACTTAGCTCTTTAGTTATATTCCTAGTTTGTTGCTAGAAACTAAACCCGAGTGCACTGTTGCCGAGTCAGGTTTAGCTCATAGCAACCCCACGGGACAGAGTAGAACTGTCCCCAGGGTTCCAAGGCTGTAAGTCTTCACAGGAGCCGACAGCTCTTTCTCCTGAAGACTTGCCAGTGGATTTGAATTGCTGAGCTCTTGGTTAACAGCCCGCTGCTTAGGGCATTGTGTCACCCCCACTGCTCTGTTTACCCTAAAATCTCAGCCTGAACTCAGTTCTATCAGCCCGTTCCATTGCTGGAGTAGATAGCTGCAATACATTAGCGCTGGGAGGTATCTGGAGGTCAGTCTTAGCCTTCCTCATTTTGCATGCATGTAGACCTCCAATAAAAGAAAATGTAGACCCCCCCACCCCCAATAAAAGGAGACTCTGCCTAAGATCTCCTCACAGATATGAGCAAATTCCAGGAGTAAATTATGCTTCCTTCTGTGACTGTGATTTGGGAAATGCCAGTCTTCTGTTACCGTGTTTATTTATTTTACTCTCAACGTGGTAGGTATCCTTCAAAAAAAAAATAACTTGCAGTGCTCAGCTAGAAAAACACAACTGTGATGGATCACAGTGCACTGGACAGACAGGTGTGGTCTTGATGCTGCCAGTGCTGGGCTGACCAGCAGAGGAGGGCTGGTGTGCCTGAGCTCAGGCTGTGCTGTCATTGTCTCATCTTTACAGTGAGCGGGCTGGACACCTGTTTAAACCATGGTTTCTTTGAAATGTGTGTGTTTGCAGGGAGCATAAGGAAAGACTCTTCAGATAAATTTGCACAGCGATCTTTTGGTTTATATGATGAAATTGAAATACTCATCTCTTTGACATTTCCTTTCATTCAGTCTTATTTGTAAGGAAAAGTGAGAAAATGTTGCTGCTAGCATTCTAGATCCTGTATGCATGGACTTTTATATATGTTCAGTAGAAGGCTGCAGACTAGTTCTCCCAGTATTACAGCTGTCTTAGTCTCATTAGGGCGCCTTCAAAGAAAAATAACAACGTCCATTTGAACAGTGGCTTCCCAGGGCGTCTGATACTCCAGCCCCAAATTCACTGCCATCGATTCGATGACTATGGGACAGAGTAGAACTGCCCCTGTGAGTTTCCAAGACTGTAACTCTACAGGAGTTGAAACCCCATCTTTCTCCCGAGGAGCAGCCAGGCTGGTGGTTTCAAACTGCTCACCTTGGGGATCACAGCCCAACTTGTACCCACTACGCCCTCAGGGCTCCGAGGGCGTCTTATAGGCCAGATCAATCCAAGATAGGTCAGCCCAGAAGTTTACGGAGATTATTTTTAGGATTCCCAAGGGATCATCTTGATAGATTCTTCTCAAAAGACATGGGAAGCTTATTAGGAAGAATTTTTCAGAAAACGGAAAACTTCCTTTGGTGGAGAACATCTTTAAAAAGCCATCATCCCTGGTAAAGTGGAGGGGCAGCAAAATGCGGAATGCCCTCCACAAGGTAGACTGACACTGGTATTAGCCGTTGTGAAGGTGGGGCAGGGGCGACCGTTGTTTCATTCTTTTGTACACAGAGGCGCTATGACTTGGAACCGTCGAAACGGCACCGACCGACAACAACAAATCTAAGAGCTCAGAGTTCTCACGGGAAGGGGAGAATTAGATCAACTTCATGACACCCAATCTATCTCGCGGTCTTCTAGCTGATTCTGACCCTGTAGAACAGAGTAGGCGGCCCCTTGGAGCTTCCTAGGCTGGAAATCCTTATGGGAGTGTCTTTCTCCCAGGGAGCACTGGGAAAGTTTGAACTGTTGACCTTGTACTTACCAGCCCAACTCATAACCCCCCTTAGAGAGATGGAAACCCTGCCCCGAGGCTATAGAGGTTATGTGGAAAACCAATCACTTTATTCACATTGTGATTTTTTTGTTTAGTAAAGGCGCCCCAGACTTTGCAATACTGAATAACTCTCTTATGTACAGGCTTAGTAAACATAACTTGGCATTCTCCTTGTTCACATAATGTAAACATTTTTCGTGTTTCTACCTAATTTCCTCTTATTTAATTAATGGCTTCACCAAAATTTATTCCACCAGCCCTACTGTTGTACCTTTTTTCATATTTTTTCTTTCACTGAACTTACTGAGCATACCACTTTTACTGTTATATAGTCATTTTTATGTAGGTATTCTATCTGAGGGAACTTTTGAAAGTTGGGGAAATTGAATTAAAAGGTCAGGGAATTCTTTTTTTAAATCATTTTATTGGGGGCTCGTACAACACTTATCACAATCTATACATATATCCATTGTGTCAAGCACATTTGCACATTTGTTGCCATCAGCATTCTCAAAACATCTGCTTTCCACTTGAGCCCTTGGCATCAGCTCCTCATTTTTCCCCTCCTTCATGAACCCTTGATAATTTACAAGTCATTATTATTTTCTCATGTCTTACACTGTTCAGCATCTCCCCTCACCCACTTTTTTGTTGTCCAGCCTCCAGGGAGGAGATATGTAGATCCTTGTAATTGGCTCCCCCTTTCTACTCCACCTTCGCTCCACCATCCCGCTATCACCACTCTCACCACTGGATCATCTGGCCTGGATTCCCTGTGTTTCCAGTGCTTATCTGTACTAGTGTACATCCTCTGGTCCAGCTGGCTTTGTAAGGTACAATTGGGATCATGATAGTGGGGGAGAGGAAGCATTTAAGAACTAGAGGAAAGTTGTATGTTTCATCGTTAGCTACACTGCACCTTGACCAGCTCATCTCCTCCCCACGACCCTTCTGTAAGGGGATGTCCAGTTGCCCACAAATGGCCTTTGGGTCCCCACTCTGCACTCCCTCTCATTCACAATGATGTGATTTTATGTTCCTTGATGCCTGATACCTGTTCCTTTCAACACCTCGTGATGACAAGCTGGTGTGCTTCTTCCATGTGGGCTTGGTTGCTTCTGAGCTAGATGGCCGCTTGTTTACCTTCAAGCTTTTAAGAATCCAAATGCTTTATCTTTTGATAGCTGGGCACCATCAGCTTTCTTCACATTTGCTTATACACCCATTTGTCTTCAACGATCGTGTCGGGAAGGTGACCATCATGGAATGCTAGTTTAATAGAACAAAGTGTTCTTGCATTGAGAGAGTACTTGAGTGGAGGTCCAGTGTCATCTGCAAACTTTACTCCTAACATATAGATGAGTACATAGTTCTATTCCCCTCTCGTTATATATAAATCTATTTACATATGTACATGCCTTTATTTAGACCTCTATAAATGCCCTTTGCCTCCTAGTTCTTTCCTCTGTTTCCTTTTACTTTCCTCTTGTCCCACTATCTTGTTCAGCCTTCATTTGGGTTTCAGCATTTCCTTTAGGTTACATTGCTCTTGCTCAAGCCCTACCAGCCTCCTACACTCTCTTCACTGCCGACTTTGGACCAGTTGTTCCCTTGTTCCTGAGTCTGTTAGCACCACTTCCTCTCCTCTCCGTTCCCCTTCTCCCTTGTCCCCGGAGCAGTCAGCGTGGTGGTTTTCTCCTCCAGATTGTTTATCCAGGTATGTTCCCTTGATTCTCTCTGCTTTGGGTGGTTCAGACCAAGCTGCTTCCCCACCATGTGACCCCAGAAATGTCCTCTGCGCAGTCTGCTCCAGTAAGGGGACAGCGTGATACCTGCTGTTGTCATTTACCCAGTCCCCTCTGTGTCCCATTAGCTCCCAGCAGGGACTTCATCCTCTGAATATCCTGTGCCAGCGTGGGGCCCAGTCAGACTCTCTTTCTCTTCCCTTCCCCACCCCACTCCCCGCCTGCCTCCTTGCTGGCCCCTCTCCCCAACCTGCTCTCCGCCACACCCACTTCCAGGAAGGGGTCCGCTTGACCCTGGTGGGGCCAGCCTTGTAGCTCTCTTTTCACGCACCCTTCCATGTGGCCACACTGTCCTCATGGTTTGGTGCTTCATGGTAGCCCCTTCCAGGTTCTGTGGAGACAAGACCAGTACCCTCCCCCTGGGTGGATTAGTGCCCTGCTCCCTCTGTTATCATTTCACTTTCAGTCCCCTCTTTTTCTCCCTCCCCCCTCCATCCTTTTCCCATTACTGTGTTGGACCAACATGTACCTCCTTGGGTTTGGTCCAATCTCTTCACACTTCCTTGTATTCTCAACCCAATTGTTATGATATAGGTGGCTTCTCTTCTATACCTACCTTGCTAATTACACTTACCTCAGGGGACTCATGCTGTACTTCTCCTTTTGTGATTGGCTGACTTCGCTTAGCATAATTTCCTCCAACTCTTCCCATGATAAGATATGGTTCATATGCTCATCGGTGCTTTTTAGTGATGCATAGTACTCCAGTGTTTACTGATCCATTCGTCTACAGATGGAAATTTAGATTGCTTTCAACTATTTGCGATTGTGAATTGTGCTGCAGTAAACATTGGAGTGCATATAACTGGTCATGGTTTATCTCTTACTTCTTCTGGGTATATACCCAGTAGAGGGATAGCTGGGTCATAAGGTAGCTCAATTTCATCTTCTTTAAGTATCGCCAGACCTCTTTCCATAGCGGCTGTACCTATCTACAGGACCACCAGCAATGTAGGAGAGTTCTCATCTCGCCACATCCCCTGCAACATTGGTTGCTCTGATTTTCTGATTTGGGCTAGTCTCAAAGGTGTTAGATGGTATCTCATGGTTGTTTTGATTTTCATTTCTCTGATGGTTAATGATTGGGAGCATTTTCTCATACATTTATTGGCCATATAGGTCTCCTCCCTAGTGAAACTTTTCAGTTCTTTTCCCCACTTCTTCAAAGGGTTAACTGTTTTCTTCTTTTTGCAGGCAAGGAGGGTATTATAGATTTTTGTAATAAGCCCTTTATCTGTTGTGTCATTGCTAAAAATCCTCTCCCAGTCTGTGAGTTGTCTTGTTCCCCTCTTGGTAAAGTATTTTGACGCACACAGGTGCTTTATCCTTAGTGAATCCTGTTTGTCAATTTCCGATTTCCCTGCCTGCGTACCCTGCCCTATTGCAGTTGGCCTTTGTATTCCCTGGGCTAAGGTTCTTAGGTTTGTCCTGATTCCTTCACTAACGATCCTGATGGTTTGGGGTTTTACTTCTAGGTCGATGATCCCCCTGAGTTTGTTCTTGTGCATGGGATGAGGTAGATATCTTGTTTCATTTTTCTACATGTGGATTTCCATTGTTTCCAGCACCACTTGTTAAATAAGTCGTTGCCCTCCCACTTGATGCTTTTGGGGACTTTGTCAAAGTCCAGTTGTCTGTATGCTAATGGTTTTATTTCTGGGTTTTCTATTCTTTTCCATTGGTCTGTGTATCTGTCATTATGCCAGTACCACACTGTTTTGACCACTGTGGCTTTGTAGTAGGTGTGAAAGTCAGGTGAAGCCAGCCCTCCGACTATGCTCTTCTTCTGTCTCTGCTAATTCTGGGCGTCTTCCCTCTCCATATGAAATTGGTGGTCAGTTTTTCCAGTTCTTTGAAGAAGTTGTTGGTATTTGAATCGGGATAGCATTAAACTTATAAAGTGCCCTGGGTAGGATAGACATCTTTACTATATTGAGTCTTCTAATCCATGAACATGGGATATTGTGGAAGTTGCTTTGGGTTTCCTGTAGTAGGGTCTTGTAGTTTTCCTTGTATAGGTCTTTTGGGTTTTTTTGGTTAGATATATCCCTAGATATTTCAGTTCTTGGCTGTTGTGAATGGTACTGCCCTCCTGATCTCCTCTTCCATCGTCTTGTCCAATGTATACAGCAAACCAATCAACTTCTCTGAGTTGATCTTGTATCCTGCCACTCTTCCATATTCCTCTATCACTGACAGTACTCCAGTTGTGAAGCTTTTGGGATTTTCAATGTTCAGAATCATGTCATCTGCAAATAACGATAATTTCACCTCCTCCCCTCCCAGTTGGATACCTTTGATGTTTTTCCATTGTCTTATGCTATTAGCTAGGACCTCCAATCTGATATTGAATAGAAGTGGGGACAAGGGACATCCTTGTCTAGTCCCCTTTTTCAGTGGGATTGATTTAGTCTTTTCTCCATTGACTATGATGTCAGCTGTCGGCTTTTCATACATAGCTTGTATGAACTTGAGGAACTGCCCTTCCATTCCTGTCCTCCTGGGTGTCTTAATTAGGAATGGGTGCTGGATGATGTCAAATGCTTTTTCTGCATCAATAGATATTATCTTGTGGTTCTTATACCTTTCCTTATCAATGTGGTGTATAACATTGATGGATTTTCGGGTGTTAAGCCATCCCTGCATCGGTCAAGGAATTCTTGTATTGATTTCTATCTGGAATTTTAAAAACTACATCTGCACATTAATTTTTGTGTGTGTGAATATTCTCTCTATGCCCATTTTCCTTTATCTTTTGTAGTCTTGTTTTTTAAATACACTTATATATTATGACTCCAACCCTTTTGTAATCTTTGCTGTAGATACTTTCAATATTCAATATTTTTTCGATATTCTTCTCCAGTACCTTAAATGCAGTTATTAAATTGAATTTTTAAACAAAATAAACTATATTGCATATTATTGCAGTTAAAGTAAAATATAATGTAATTGGTTAGCCTTAAACACTAAGATGTTTTCTTTTACTGTTAGGGACCTAGAGCAAATTCCCCTTCAATGGAGTGAGATCAAACACAAGGCTGCTATTACAAAGAGGCTTTTATTGTGCTAGTTTAAGCCAGGGCTCTAGTCCTTAGGTGCTTCACACGCGCACCATCTTGGGCTGGAGCCTCGAACGAAAGAAATTCCAAAGTATTTATTTACAAGGTATACGTAATGGGGCGTTCCCAGGCCCCCTCCCGTCAATCCACTGATTGGCTCACTTGAGGTAGGTTGGCCGTCTGGTCCTTTGTGTAGTTCCCGCGCTGGCCGGGTTGTCCTCCCTTTGGGGTTGGGCTCGTCTTGCTGCTCCCGGGTTGGCTAGCCTCAGTTTCCGGGTATGTCCTACTTGGCACTGCGAGGAAACATGAAACCACAGCCTGCCCGAGATCGTGGTACCAGCCACGGAGGCAAGCTGGCTTTACAATCCCCCCTCTTTTGTTTCTATGAGCATTCCTGCTCATAGCCATGACCTTGCATTTCTATGGAACTCTGGAACGGATTTTGATTAAGTTCATTGTACTGTTGTCGAAGAATCATTAATTGGACTGTACTTATGCATTCACGCACAAAGGTCACTAGTTTGTTTATTATGCAGGGACCGAATGAGAGAATGCTTAAGAGAATGGGGAGGGGGCCCAACAAGGTGGATATTAAGGTAGTCATCCAGGGGGACCGGTTGAACCAAGACTCGTACCAGGTTGACTTTCTTCACGTTCTCGCTTCCGCTTCGCTGATCCCTCTCTAACTTTGGCCGTAGATCCTTTCACCACCCCGAATGGTCAGCATAAAAACAGCGTTCTTCCCTAGGGCAGCACACAACCCGCCGTGTTGCAGGAAAATTAGGTCTAGCCCTCTTTGGTTTTGTAACACTACCTCTGATAGAGAGGTTAATGATTGTTCTAGGTGAGAAATGGAGTCTTCTATTCTAGCAATATCTTCATCTATGGCCATTCGGAGGCCCCTTAACCCTTGGTGTTGGGTAGCTACGGAGGAGATACCCGTACCAGCCCCTATGAGGCCTAGCCCGAAGAGTGTGGCAAGGGTGATAGCAGTCACAGGTTCTCTTAGCTCTTTCGTTGCCACTGAATTCCCGTTTTGCACCTGAGTCACATACATTTCATTTTTAGAGTGGTAAATAACTTGGAAAAACCAGTACCATAATACAGAATTCTTTAGAGCTATTAAAGACAGACAGACTAAGGCAGGATGTCAGACCAGCTTGGGAGCAAACCCATCAGCTGTTAGGGGCTGGTAACAGCCATTTTAAATTATAGTTTATATTTATATAAGTTTCAACACAAAGGGGAGTTTATTCTGAGGGGGCTTTTCCCACACAGGTTCCATTTCCGGTCACTGAATTGTAAGTCCTGCCCCAACCCGTTCCCAGGCACATGTAGTTGGGGACTCTTGGGCTAAGTAATTGAAAGTCCCTTTGATTCCTACTGCTTCGTAAAAAGGGGGTCGGATGTCATAACATAACCAGCAACCTGCTGTAATACCGGGGTCGGAGCGGTTTAGAGCTTCATATGCTGCCGTTAACATTTTCCACAAGGGGTCTTCTGCCCCGTGTACCCTAGGGGCCAACCGGGTCCTTGGTGTGGTTTCTAAGGCCCCTATACGTGGTTGTGGGATGACATTCGGAGGTTGAGATAGCAGGTGATGTTCCCTTCCCCCCACCCCCCCAGCACTGGGTTTGGTCCTACAACCCCCGAGATAGGGGAAACTTTTAGCTTAAGTTGTATTACAGTACCATACCAAAGGGAGGACGCTGATGGAGGTATATTCCCCACGATAATCCTGAGACCCATCGTCTGTCCTTCTTCCCTTCCTCAGTGAATTTTACACGTATAAGATTACAATTGTAGTTATACCGCGATAGTGAACACGGCTGGACATAAGACATTTCAATGAGGAGGGGTTGTACCTTCCATTCCCCGTCATTGGAGGTTACACACTCCCAGACTGCGCAATAGAGGGCGGACTCGATTCCCCCACACGCGCGTCTCATTTCCCCGGTTCTAAACCCCGGACATGCATAAAACCCATTTCGGCACCTGGATACTCGTTGCTTTTCATGCCAAGTCTGTCCCCTACCTCCTGCGCGCCCATATCCCCTCTCATAAGTGTGACAATGCGCAGGTCTCCGGGGAGTTGTTCCAGATTAAAATAAAGGTCCGGCCACCAGGTGTTGGGAGGTGGTACTCTAGATGTTTGGTTGTACACTTCTCCTGTCTCTAGATTGTCGATTCTCCAAGTGAGGTTGTAGGGTATTGTGGGTTCCTATTGGGGCCGCCCCTTACCTGCACCCAGAACCAAAAGGCCGCCACCACCAGCAGTCGGCTGCCGGCCATCTCCCTACTGGTTGGTTTTAGGCCTTATGTGGGTGAGCTTCACTTTTAGGGGATTTTCTGGATGAGCCTCTGCTTTCCAGTGATCCTGCTGCAGCTCTCTCGTTCCTGCTGGAAAGCCGTGAGAGTGGTGAATCCAGGTTCTACTCCGTCGACCTTAAGAGCAGTGGGGGTAACAAGAATTACTTGAAAGGGGCCCTTCCACCTAGGTTCTAGGGACTTATTATGTTGCTTGACCCAGTCCCCGTGCTCGTGCTGGTGAAAGGGGACCCCCCTGATGGCCTTCCTGTTTATTTTTATAGACGGTCTGACGAGCGGGCCATATTTGGTCCTGTAATCCCTCCCCCGGGCCTCCTTCCGGCAGTGGATATATGCTTGGAATTACTGGCAGAGGGGATCCCTACATAATTTCGAAGGGGGTCAAGCCCAGGTGATACGGCGCGTTCGGGCTCGGAACAGGGCGAAGGGAAGGGGGGTCACCCAGTCCCCGCCAGTCTCTAGGCACAATTTGGCTAGAGTCTCCTTCAAAGTTCTGTTCAATCTTTCTACCTCTCCAGAGCTTTGGGGATTGTCAGCACAATGCAATGTCCAATCAGTCCCCAGCGCTCTGGCTGACGTTGCTTACAAGAGCCGGACCGTTGTCACATCCTATGCTTTCTGGAAACCCATTCCTAGGGACAACTTCTTCTAGGAGTTTCTTTGCCACCACCACTGCAGTTTCCTTTTTTGTTGGAAACGCTTCCACCCACCCTGAGAAGGTATCTACCATTACTAGCAAGTATTTATACCCATACTTCCCTGGCTTTACTTCAGTAAAATCTATTTCCCAAAACAACCCTGGTTTCCTTCCCCGATCCCGAGTACCTGTGTGGGTTCCCTTGGTTTTTCCCGGTTTCATAACCTGGCAGGCCTCCGCAACATTCTCCACCGCTTTTCTCTGCAGCTGGAACTTGAGGCAGCCGGATCCGATAGTTGCAACATTTTTCCTTTCCCCAGGTGCGTGGTTTGGCGTAGATGCTTTAACACGCGATTTCTATCGAGTAATTTTCGTTGTCCCTCAGCCAGCCGCTTTCGTCTTTGCCTTTAGCTCCTTTTCCGCCCAGACCCAATCTGTATTGGAATACTCCGGTCGCGGAGGTATTTTTCCCATGGGTGGGGGGTGGGGGGGCAGGCCCAAATGTAAGACTTCCGCCCGCTCGGGTCCATTTGTCCGCCGCACCTCTAGATCTGCTGCCCGGTTTCCTCGGGCCTCCAGGGAGTTCCCCCTCTGGTGGCCAGGCATGTGTACTACCGCTACTGCCTTTGGTAACATGACGGCGTCTAGCAGCTGCAAAATCTCGGGCTTGTTCTTTTTTTCCCTTCTGCTGTGACAAATCCTCTCCCGTTATAGCACCACTGTAATATGAATCGTCGCGAACGAATAACGGCTGTAATCAGCATGAGTGTTTTTCCCTTCACATGCCAGAGAGCCTTGGTCACTGCCACTATCTCTGCTTTTTGGGCTGAGGTACCAGGAGGGAGCTGGGATGCCCAAATTAGGGTTCCCTGTGCATCTATGATCACAGCTCCCGCATGGCGCCTACCCTCCTTAGCGAAACTACTTCCATCTGTAAACTACACCAGATCACTGTTTGGGAGGCGCTGGTCTTTGAGGTCTTTTCGTACCATTTGGACGTCAGCCAGGATTTCCTGGCAGTCATGCTCTGGCTTCCAGGGCGTTGTATCTGGCACGAGCGTCGCTGGGTTTAAATTCGTAGGTGAGGTAAAAATAATTCGGGGGTCATTTAGCAACAGCCCTTGATAATGGGGCAGTCTCGTGTTCGTAATCCAGCATCCTGGGGGTTGCTTTATGAGTCCCTCGACCGCATGGGGAGTGGTAATTTCTAAGGGCTGCCCCAGTGACAGCTTATCTGCATCTTTTACTAATGATGCTGTAGCCGCTATTCTGTGGAGGCATGCCAGCCATCCCCAGCTACAGGATCGAGTTGTTTTGATAAGTATGCTACCAGTCTTTTCCACGGTCCCAGTCTTTGGGTGAGCACCCCTTTCGCCACTCCTTGCTTCTCATCTACAAATAGCTGAAATTCTTTTTCCGGATCTGGAAGGGCTAAGGCAGGAGCCTTCAGCATCGCGGCTTTTAAGGCCTGGAACCCAGTCCATACAAAATCCTGACCACTTTTACATCCTTCATATAGAGGTCTGGCCTTTTCTGCAAACCCAGGGATCCACAAGCGGCAATATCCTACCGACCCCAAGAATTCTTGGACTTGCCGGCATGAGGTAGGAGGGGGTATATTTAACACAGTCTTTTTCATGGCCTCGGTTAGCCACCTTTGCGCCCACCTCAGTTTATATCCCAGATATGTGACTTCTTCCCTGCCAAGTTGGGCCTTTTTTGCACTTACACGATATCCCAGCCTTCCCAAGGTTCTTAGCAAGTCAGTGGGGGAAGGGGCTGAAAGTAACAAATCATCTACATATTGCAACAAGGTACTATGGGGGTGGCTGGATCGGTACTCACTCAGATCTTTGTGGAGGGCTTCATTGAAGATTACAGGCGAATTTTTAAAACTGAACCAAGCGCGCCCAGGTAGCCTGGCCCTGGATTTCCAGCTCATCATCCTGCCACTCAAAAGCAAAAAGCTCCTGGCTGCATGAGGCCACCGGTATGCTGAAAAAGGCATCCTTCTGGTCTAACATGGTGTACCAGGTTTGAGGGGGAGGCAAGGAGCTTAATAAGGTGTAGGGGTTAGGTACTGTAGAGTGGATGTCTAGCTCACGGTTGTTAACTTCCCATAAGTCTTGGACCGGCCTGTAGTCCCCGGTGCCCATTTTTCTTAACGGCAATAAGGGGGTGTTCCAGGCCTACTGACACTTTCGCAAAATTCCTTCTTTAAAAGTTGGCGAATGTGGGGCCGGATTCCTTCTCGTGCCTGAAGAGCCATGGGGTACTGACGGACACGGACTGGCTTGGCCCCTGGTTTCAGTTCAGTGAATACAGGTGGCCTGTGTTTGGCCCACCCAGTTCCACCCATCTCCGCCCAGGCCTCTGGGAATTCTTGGAGCCACCATGCAGTTCTTTGTTCTCACTATATTTTACAGGCTCAGTCTAGACTCATTGGCCCGCTGCAGGGTAAGGACGTGAAGAACCGTGGGGTGGGGGGGTGTTCTAGCGGGAATTTCTTTTGGTCTCTCCCAATGGGTCGCCCAAGACTGTCTGTGACAGTTACTTGTTTTTCTTCTAAATGGATTTGAGCTTTTAACTTGGTTAAGATGTCTCTTCCTAGCAAGGGGGTTGGGCATTCAGGAATCATCATGAAAGCCTGGCTCACCTGGCCTGTCCCCAGATCCAGCTTACACCGGGTCATCCATTGATAGGGTTTTGTTCTGGTTGCACCCTGCACCCAGCTGGTTCTAGCGGCTAATTTGCCAGTGGAATGTGTGATCACGTAGTGCTCTGCTCCGCTATCCACCAGGAAGTCTATTGGTCTCCTGTCGAAAAGTAAGGTTACCCTGGGCTCAGGGAGGGGAACCGAACCCCGAACTCCCTAATCACTGTCCTCCTGCCCAACTAACAAACCCTGCTTAGTCTTCCTATCATCCCCCCCTGGGACCTTGTTATACTTTCTTTTAAAAGAGGCCTTCTTTTTTCCTCACATTCCCTGGCCCAGTGTCCCTTCTTACAATACGCGCACTGATCTCTGTCTAGTCTCTCCCTGCGAGGCGTTCCTGTTCCCTTCTCTGTCTTTCATGCTCCGTGGCTGCTAGCAGAATACGGGCCATCTCTCGACTAGCCTTCCAGGGTTCCCCGGCCTGGAACTTTCTATCTTCCCTTCTAACTCTTTCGCACTGTTCTTCCGGAGTTTCCCAGTTGTTGAAAACTTTCTCAGCTACTTCAATTAAATCTTGCAATGCCTTCTCACCCAATCTGTCTATCTTTTGCACCTTCTTTCTAATATGTGGGGCTGCCCGATTCACAAAAGCCATCACCACTGCAGCCTTACTCTCCTCAGAGGTAGGATCCATGGGGGCCTATATCCTAAAGGCTTCCATAATTCTCTAAGTAGGCGGCCGGGCTTTCCTCAGGCCCCTGACATCGCCTACCTTTGCCAGGTTAGTTGGCTTGCGTGCCGCTGCCCGGAGACCAGTCATGATAATCTGGCGATAGACCCAGAAATGCTCCCTACCTTCAGCCTCGTTGTAATTCCAATCTGGGCGCTCCAGCGGGAATGCTCTGTTTATTACTCCAGGGTTGGTAGTGGGGCGGCCATCCTCTCCTGGCCTCTCCTTGGATTCTATCCTGCTCCTGTTGTGAAAAGGACTTTTAGCAGCTGTTGACAATCACCGCAGGTTGGCTGATGAGTGAACAAAACAGAATAACAAATTTATTAAGTCTCTAGGATTGTCAGAGAAATTAGAATTCTGAGCCTTCCGATTATAAAGGTCTCTGGTGGAAAACAGCCAGTACTGGTAGGTTGGCTCCCCGTCCTCCCGGGGAGGGCCCATGGCTCGCTTACAGGTCCTGAATCGGGGGACTTAACCGGTGCATTGTCGAGTTCCGAATGCCGGCCCTTCTCCAGGACGCTTTGACGCCGAAGGAGCTGCAGACAAAGCCGTGGGGTTATATGGTGGGGGAGGGTGGGTTGTCTGGTCCCAACATGAATCAAGGAAATCAAGAGGGTGGGTAGAGTCGGAAAGCACTGTCTCGGGATCTTTAGAGGGGCCTGGTGGACTGGATCTGGTCCTGCTTTCTTCTTCTGGGCAAGAAAAACCTGCGTATTCTTGGGAGGAAGAAGTTTTTGCAGCCAGGGAGGGGGTTTCTGAACCAGGTCCTGCCACACAATTATATAGGGAATTTGATCCGGGTGTTTGATGATGTTTGCTCCGAAGACAATATCTTTTACTTTCTGGATGATGGTTAAGTCAAAAGTACCTTCCCGGGGCCATCCAACCCTGAGGGCAGGCCACTGATTCACAGAAAGTTAAAGTTTTCCTTTTTTAACATTAGCAGAGATGTTAAATGCCCTATCTTTCACCTCCCTGAAATTTCCTGTAATAAGAGAAAGGGGAGTAGTTTGTGCCTGCCCTATTTTACCAGAAAGGAACACAAATAACAAAGACAACACAAGCACAACACGAAGAACAGTTACAAATAAGATGTAACATGGACGAAACATAACTAGACCACAAGGCGCCTGACCTGATTGCCGGCCCTACGGCCGACTCGGCCTCCTTTCCAAACACACGCTCCCGAGACCTACCAAGGGAACAGGAGGACGTCTCCTGTCTATTCCCGACCGGTGACCTCCACGGCACGTCCACCGAAGTCCTCTGCTGGTCACTCTCTTAGGGCCCGATTCCTGCACCATAGGGATTTCCAAAGACCTCTCTCCTTGGTCCAAGCTCTCAGTTCCACTCCAGGGTATAGCTCCGATCCCAGACGAGCCCCCAATTGTTAGGGCCCTGGAGCGATTTCCCCTTCAATGGAATGAGATCAAACCCAAGGCTGCTATTACAAAGAGGCCTTTATTATGCTAGCTTAAGCCAGGGCTCTAGTCTAGTCCTCAGGTGCTTAACTATGCGCACCATCTTGGGCTAGAGCCCCGAACAAAAGAAATTCCTAAGTATATATTTACAAGGTATATGTAATGCGGCGTTCCCAGCCCCCACTCCCGTCAAAAAATCCACCGATTGGCTCACTTGAGGTAGGTTGGCCGTCTGGTCCTTTGTGTAGTTCCCGTGCTGGCCGGGTTGTTCTCCCTTCTGCGGTTGGGCTTGTCGTGCTGCTCCCGGGTTGGGTAGCCTCAGTTTCCGGGTATGTCCTACTTGGCACTGCGAGGAAACATGAAACCACAGCCTGCCTGGGATCACGGTACCAGCCACGGAGGCAAGCTGGCTTTACATTACCCAATAGCTCAGATAGCCTTGTCAGTGGGGTGAAACTCGCCCAGGAGACCCAGCAGTGTGTTTTGTCAGGAGCATCTGGAGCATCCAGAGTTTCTTGCACAGGTGAAAAGCCCATTAAAATCGCCTGCCTGTTTCTCTAATAGACATGTTCATAACTGACTACATCTTCCCGAATTCAGCAAAATGCATCCCAAAGAAACTTCCTCTCAATCACACGTCCAGATCCTCTTATTCAGAGTTTCAGATATTCCATCCTGTTTACCGTGTGCTAGCCTGCCGCTGTAGATTGGGAAAATTTGGTCTTCGTGCATACTTTTAATTAAGTTGTTGAGTATTAATAACTGCCACAGTGTGTGAGGTCGGATACCAGATGTTTTCTATCAATAGTCCCGGCCAAGGAGCTGAAGAACTGAAGCTTATTACTTGCCCATGCTTCCTCATTTCCCAGGTTAATGGTCACACGCTTGTGCTTCTACTCTGTGGTTTTAGTGGAATCAAATAGTACTTTATTCAGTACTTGGTCTTCTCCTAAGAAGTAGTGTTTTGTTGCCCATCTTCTGGCCGTCAGACAATTTGCGGGCGATTTTAGATGAGCAGCGACTGCGCCGTCGTAAGGCGGTCAGAGACCCTTTCACTCCGTCTCAGACGCACGGCTTTGTTTGTCAGATGGAGTGCTTGAATGGTCTTTGTCACCCCACCGGTGTTGATGGGCCAAGTGTGTCACAGACCCCATGAAAACTGAACTATCTTTTATGTATCGTAAAAGAAAGTGTCCAGTAAAGGAGTACTTTTACGAAAAATAGATATGTTAACAACATAATCCGTAGAAATTAGTTGTAGCCAATGTTGTCTCATAAGAATCAAAGAAAATTAAAAGGGACCATTTTTGAAGTACATTTATGTTCTGATTTTTAAATTTAAAAATGTGTTTGAACCAAGATCAATGTCAGGAAGAACCTTTTTGGCCCTTTAGCCCCACAATCTGCAACAGTGCCTTCCGCCCCCCACCCCCTTCACACCCACTCGCCCTCCACCCTCCCGATCTTTCCTGGCTGGAACAGCAAGCCTGGCAGCTGTGCACGCCAAGATGGCACTTACCCAGCTAGGTAGGAGCCATGGTGAGTATAAACACCTAGTCAGTATTATATCCTTATCAGAGATTTTGAATACCTTTAGATCATGAGCCTATTATGAGTGTTTCTTACATCCCTTTGAAAATGGACATTTCTTTCTCAACATTGTTCTTTTAACAGAGTCAGACAGAAAAATTAGCAAAAGTTTACCAGCCCAGACGCTCAGTCTTATCTCCTAAAAGTAGTATTTCTGTTGCCCATCTTCTGGCCGCAAGACACGACTTGTCAAAGATTTTAAAGACGAGCAGCGGCTCTCTTCGAGAAAAGACTGCCTGCGCCATCAATAAGGTAAGCAGAGCACTTCTCATCTTGTCTCGAGTACAGTGTTCTTGTTTACAAAATAAGGCGGCTTCACACGTCTTTGTTGCCCTACAGGTGTTGATGGGCCGAGTGCCTGACAGAGGTGGCAGACCCAATGAGATTGAACCTCCACCCCCAGAAATGCCACCCTGGCAGAAAAGGCAAGAGGGCCCCCAGCAGCAACCAGGAGGCCGAGGAGGGAGAGGCGGTTACGAACATTCCTCATATGGAGGCCGCGGCGGCCATGAACAAGGAGGAGGGAGAGGTGGACGCGGTGGCTATGACCACGGTGGTCGAGGGGGAGGAAGAGGAAATAAGCATCAAGGAGGCTGGACAGATGGCGGCAGTGGAGGAGGCGGTGGCTACCAGGATGGTGGCTATCGAGATTCTGGCTTCCAACCGGGGGGCTATCACGGTGGCCACAGTGGTGGCTATCAAGGTGGTAGTTATGGCGGCTTCCAAGCATCATCGTACACAGGAAGTGGATACCAGGGTGGTGGCTACCAGCAGGACAACAGATACCAGGATGGAGGGCACCACAGTGATCGAGGCAGTGGGCGTGGAGGGAGAGGTGGGCGAGGAGGCCGGGGTGGCCGAGGGGGTCAGGGAGGAGGCTGGGGAGGAAGAGGGAGCCAGAATTATCACCAAGGGGGTCAGTTTGAGCAGCACTTCCAGCACGGAGGGTACCAGTATAGCCACTCTGGATTTGGACAGGGAAGACATTATACTAGTTGAGGCTACAGAACCTTACATTTTGCTAGAGCTCAAGTAATAGAAACTTAGTTTCAGAACCCTAAATCCAGAATCTCTCTTGAATTCATGTGAGCCCACAGGTGGCAGGCATAAGCATTGATAGGTCATCATTTTCAGTTCTGTCGGAATTTTTAATGGACTTACATAAAGCTGTTTATTTGGGAAATGCATCTCTCCTTTGTATGAAGAATTTTTTAAAGAGGTAATTATAAAAGTTGCCTTTAATCTTTGACCAGTAGACTAATTCCAGAGTCGGAAAATGCATACTTTTTTGAAGAAATTACTTGAATAAGTAGTTTTCACGTTTTCAATATACAGTTTTGAAAATGAGGAGTCTCCTAGATTTTTTCTTTCGATTTACAACTAGGAAATCTTCCTCGTATTAACAAACCATTTATATGTGTTTTGCTTAAAGTATTCTAATGCCTGTTTTCCAAGCACACTTCTGCCCCTGGCTGGCTGTTTTTATTCCAGAGGTTATGCCACGTTTACTTCACGATAGAACTTGTAGGTCTGTTCCTATTAAGTGAGCTCTTCTGCAGATCGCACATGCATAGCCTTATCTTGTGGGTGGAATACTGTCCCACACGCGCAACTCAAAACCTGAGACACGGCCACAATCCACCAGAGAAACAAGCAAACTACGTGTGAGCCGATAGACCATGTAGACAGATAGTGTTAAGTATAGCAACTCAAACTGACCTGCATCCATCCGAAACCAGTTCCTCCTTCCACCTTGTTGTTACTTGAAATCTAGAAGAAACAGCAAACTGAGTTTTGTTTTATGCACGAGATAATACCACTGGCTCAGCAAACACAAGTGAGTTTACTTTGGGCAGGAGGCTGTTTGTTTGTTTGGGGTTTTTTGTTTTTGTTTTTGTCCTCGTAACAGAAGACGTGCACTACCGAGGAAGAAGACAGATCGTTGCTTCCTGCAGGAGGCCCTTTATTATTGCTGCAGACAACAAAAGCCTGGCTGAGTTGACGTGTTACATTCTCCTTCACTGAAATCTTCCATGATGCTTCTGGCTGGGTTTTTGTATCCGTAACCATTGTTAAGCTGTGAAAGAAATGGCTGGAGGTGTGCGTTGTGTGCGAGATGAGCAATAAAGCACCTGTACATTCTCTCCCTGGTTTGAGTTTCATTTTAGCTGCTTCTTTCTAACAGGATTATCCTGCCACTGGAGGCACACTTGGGAGCAAAGACTTTTGCTCCCGATAAGATTTTTCAGTATGTCCTCAACAGGATTTGTAGTGAAAGGTAACCATCCGCAAATTGAAAGGGGGGCCATTTCCAAATCCACCTTTTACCGTGGGGATTTCATCAGGAGAGGCCAGCCCTTGGCACAGGGCATCATGCTTGGTAGATGGCGGGGCGGAAAAGAAGATCCCCAAGCAGATGGGTTGCCCTGGTGGCTGCAACAATGGGCTCAAACATAACCATTGTGAGGATGGTCGAGGACCATGCAGTATTTCATTCTGTACCTTGGAACTGACTGGGTGCCTAACAAGGAGGTAGAAAACTGCACCACTCAACTCTGGCCACTTGGTGTAGCTATTGCTACATACCAGGCAAAGATAAAACTGAAATGGGAGACTGGCTGCTCCCCTAAGATTTACATCCTGGATATTGGACCACTATGAGGCAGAATCCATTTGTGACAGTAGGTTTGGTTTTTGAAATTGTTCTTTTTCTCCAATTCATCCTGGCAGACCCTTTCTCAATTGTAAGGGAATTGAAATAATATGTGTTCATAAAAAGGGGTATTTTATTTTTCTGTTGGGATTTTTAGGGTAAAACACGAACTTGTGTTTTGCCATTAAGAATAACTATTAAGATAAGCACATTCTCCCAATAGTTAAACACATCTTTGAAAATCAATGTTGATCCTTTTGCTAATTTTACCTATTAGATTGTTAGCTAGCATTTACCAATCGAAAATACAAATCTTACAAATCACATTTGGAATGTGTGTAAGTCCTATCACGAAGGTTACGATCTTGAAGGCTTGTGCTCTTCAATAAGTCTATTTAGTATGTATAGGTGTTTCTTTTGTGAAAAAAAATTGCCAGGCTATCATCTTAAAAATTTCAATTTTCAGTATATTCACATGCACCTTAGCTTTTATTTTATTTATTTCATAGCCTTGCACTGCACAATGTACCTGGTATTGTGTTTCATTCTTTTGACAAATGTAATTTTTACTTTTTATGGTAATATAGTGCCTTTTCAACTGTGACCAAGTAAGGCAAATGATGCATTTCTCCTTAATGGCTCGAAATTTGCATCTTCATTTTCTGCTTCAAACTGCCATTTCCCCTCCACATGTTGAAACCACGAAAGAATTGAGACTTTCAGTTTCTCCTCTTTGACAGATTAAAGTTCTCTTGAAACAAGATATTTACTGCAAACCACCTATTGGTTTTACTACGTTAAAATCCTTAGGTTCTGTATGAAAATGTGTCTTGATCTCATGCACATTCTTAACCTTAGATTGTAATAAACAGTGACTGGGCGAAGGAATGTATAGAGTTTGTCGAAAGAAGATGAAAACATACAGTCTACTGAAGTGACCTGTGTTCGTCAAATTGAGTTATTTTTCTCAAAAAGAACAGCCTGCAGTTCCATTTAATAAACTACAATGAGAGGGAGAGGACGAGGGCAGATTGGAAGGCTTCCAGGGCCAGGTCACAGAATGCTGCACCTTCCCGTAGACCGTGGAGCCGTTCTGTGTCTGATGATAAATCCATAAAGGGATGGCATGATCATATTTAAGTTCATGTAAATCAAGTATAGAGAACAGATTTAAGGTGAACATTAGAATCTGAACACGAGTTTAATGTGTAGTGAGGATAAAAGGATAGGCTTTAGAAATAATTAGATTTTATAGGACTTCATAGGTTAGAGTGAGCAGAGAAATTCAGTCCGAGTTCTGGGGCAGTTTATTTTGCAATTGGATGATACTATATTTTGATTGAAACTAAGGCAAAAGGTTTGCTGGGGGACTCAAGATCAGGAAGAGACCTGGGGATTTGGAAATGAATGGCACCCAATAACTTTGCATTGGATCATCCATTCAGAACATGATTCTTCGTGTAAGAACAGCTTTAAAGGGAAAGAAATAATGGGTCAAGAATGGAATATTGGGGGATTTCTGGGAAGATGGCAGACCAGGGGACAAGCCTACTTTGAGAGCTCTTTCGAACATGGCTGGTTTGGTGTCTAGGTAGCCGAGTGGTAGAAGTCTGGTGAGTGAAATATCCCCCCGGGCCACCACCTCACACATTTGTCCTGAGCCGGGGCCTCGGTAATCCAGGACCCGATTCGTGGGACATCGCGGGTCACTAATCCTCCGCCAGCTACCGGAGCTGAGACTAGCTATAGCCACACTCCATCCCCAGACCGGGACCCTGCACCCAGAGTCGCTTGCCTGCACCGCTGAGACATGCACAACAATGGCGGGACCCCCTACAGCAGCTGCCCACTCGCAGGACCCCACTAGGAGAGAAGCTTCCATTTCCCATGGTTCCCCTCTCCCCACGTGGCAGCAATCTGCCCCTGGGCCTGCGTCCCTCCATTCATCCAAGCCCTGGGTAACTAACCTGCAGGCTGCCAGGGGCTGCCTGGGCGACGCCCACAAAGGACCATCCACCCCTATTGATGCCTGGGACCTCTCCACCGGCACCCCGTTTGCCAGCCCCCCACCCACGTCAGCTCCTGCTCCATTCCCGGCCTGGGAAGTGAAGCTGTGCACTTCCTGTGGGTGCAAAGCCCGCTTCTCTCCCCGACACTGCGTCTCCGCCGGAGCCCCTGTGAGCCGACCTGTGGCCGGAGCGCTAAACCCGCCTGCCGTGCATCAAAACTATGGGACACTGAAGGCAGTTATCAGAGGAAGCTTGATATGATTAAATGCCTATATGAGAAAAGAAGAGAGGTGTATGACAGATATATTAACACAAAACCTCCAAAAACTAGAACAGAGTTAGCAGAACCACCTCTCAAATAGCAAGAGAAAAGCAATAATAAATATCAGGGCAGAGTTAAATCAGTGGGAAGACAAGAGAACAATACAAAAGATAAATGCAGCTAAACGCTGATTCTACGAAAGAATTAACAAAATTGACAGTCCTCTGGCAAAGCTTACCAAGGATAGAAAGGAGCAAACATCAATAGGATGAGGGATGAAACGGACAATAACAACAGACCCCAATGAGATTAAAAGGATAATCACAAAATACTATGAAGGTTTGTATTCTAATGAATTCAGAAACATGGAAGACATGGATAAATATTTGGAAAAACAGTCTCTCCCTAGATTATCTCAGACACAGATCAAGAATCCCAACAAACCCATAGCGAAAGAAGAAATAGAGAGGATCATCAAAAACCTACTAACAAAAAAGCCCCGGGGCCAGATGGCTTCACAGCAGAATTCTACAAGCATTCAGGGAAGAGTTGACACCGGTCCTCCACAAAGTATTCCGTAACATGGAAGAGGATGGCAAACTCCCAAACTCATTTTACGAAGCCAGCATTACTTTGATACCCAAACAGGGCAAAGACCCCAAAGGTATAGAGAATTACAGACCAATATCTCTAATGAACATAGATGCAAAAATCCTTAACAAAATATTGGCCAATAGAATACAAAAGTATATAAAACATATCCACCATGACCAGGTAGGATTCATCCCAGGGATGCAGGGATGGTTTAACATCCGAAAATCCATCAATGTTCTACACCACATGGAGAAGTAAAAGGATAACAACCATATGATAATATCCATAGATGCAGAAAAAGCATTTGACAACATCCAATACCCATTCCTAATCAAGACACTCATGAAGATAGGATTGGAAGGTAAGTTCCTCAAGCTGATACAAGCTATCTATGAAAGGCCAACGGCCAACATCATAGTCAACAGAGAAAAAACAAAAACAATCCCACTGAGAAACGGTACAAGACAAGGATGCCCCCTGTCCCCACTTCTATTCAATATTGTTTTGGAGGTTCTGGCTAACAACATAAGACAGTGAAAGGACATCAAAGGGACCCAAATGGGAGAGGAGAGGGTGAAACTATTGCTATTTTCAGATGACATGATCCTGTACATTTAAAACCCCCAAAGCTCCACAGTTGGAGTACTTACAGCGATAGAGGAATATGGAAGAGTGGCAGGATACAATATCAATAAACAGAAGTCAGTAGGCTTTCTATACACATCGGACAGGACCATGGAAGAGGGGATTAAGAAGGAAGTACCCTTCACAGTAGCTAAGAACAAACTGTAGTACCTAGGAATATATTTAACAAAAAATACTAAAGACCTATATAAGGAAAACTATAAGACCCTACTACAGGAAACCAAAAGCGACCTCCACAAATGGAAGAAGGCTTAACATAGTAAGGATGACAATACTACCTAAAGCACTTTACAAGTTCAATGCTATACCAATGCAAATACCATCAACCTTCTTCAAAGAATTGGAAAAACTGACCACCAATTTCATATGGAGAGAGAAGAAACCCAGAATTAGCAGAGAACTCCTCAAGAAGAAGGACACAGTTGGAGGACTCGCCTTACCCGATTTTAATGCCTATTACACAGCTACAGTGGTCAAAACAGCGTGATACTGGCACAACGACCGACACTCAGACCAGTGGAAAAGAATAGAAAGCCCAAGAATAAAACCATCAGCATATAGACAACTGATCTTTGACAAGGGTCCCCAAACCATCAAGTGGGAAGTGGATGCCCTTTTTAACAAGTGGTGCTGGAAACAATGGATATCCATATGTAGAAAGATGAAACAGGACGTTTACCTCACCCCATGCACAAGAACAAGCTTAAAGTGTATCACAGACCTAGAAGTTAAACCCCAAACCATCGGGACCATCAAGGAGGGAATTGGGACTAACCTCAGAGCACTGGCCCAGAGAACTAATAGGCTCACTGCAATAGGGATGGGTACACACGCAGGTGAACTGGAAATCGACAAATGGGATTTAATAAGAATCAAGTACCTGTGCACCTCGAAAGACTTCACCAAGAGGGTGACAAGACAACCCACAGACTGGGAGAGGATTTTTAGTAATAACACATTGGACATAGGGCTCATTACTAAAATCTATAACACCATCATGACCTGCAGAAAGAGGAAAACAGTTAACCCCCTAAGGAAGTGGGCAAAAGAACTGAAAAAAGCCTTCACTCGGAGGAGACCCTGATGACCAATAAGCATATGAAAAAGTGTTCCGGGTCATTAGCCATAAGAGAAATGCAAATAACAACAACCATGCAATACCACCTAGCTCAAATCAGAGAGCAACAAGTGTTGGAGGGGCTGTGGTGAAGTAGGAACCCTCCCCTCCTGCTGGTGGTTGTGTAGATTTGTACAGCCACTGTGGAAAGCAATCTAGAGATAGCTAACGAAAATGGAAATTGATTTACCTTATGACCTGGCCATCCCTCTACTGGGCATATACCCGGTG
>NW_022103907.1:6657777-6659422 GCF_000313985.2 Echinops telfairi | reverse complement strand
ATGGGCAACAGAAGGGTGGGTGAAGGGAGACGCCGGGCAGTGTAAGATAAGATATAATAAGAATTTATAAATTATTAAGGGTTCATGAGGGAGGGGGAAAAGGAAAATGAGGGGCTAATTCCAGGAACCCAAGCGGAAAGCGAATTTTGAGAATGATGAGGACAACAAATATATAAGTGTGCTTGACACAATTGATGTATGTATGGATTGTGACGAGTTATGAGCCCCAATAAAATGATTTTTTTTAAAAGAATGGAATATTGGGAAATAATCATTTTAAGGGGTGGATGGAACAGAAGCCCCAAGGTGGCATGAAATTCTAGGAGGAATGTAGAAGAGTGATAGTTACTGGCCATTGCGCGCATCATGTGTATCTACTGTCAGCCGCATTCCCATAGGAAGCAGGAAGCCTGTGAGGTTTGAGCCGATTGCCCGTCGACGTGGCTGTGATCAGGAGAGCTGGAACAACCCAGGCTGCCTGGCTCATGGGCAGCAATTCCTGATGGGCATAGTTGGGAGTTAGGGCTTAAAGATACCTATTACATCTCACAACTTCAGAATAAAGAAATCGGTTTTGGGGAAGTTGAGGACAATGAGGGCAGGAGAAAGCAGAGATTCATTCTGGAAGTTTATCTGGAGAGGGACAGTAAATGCAATCAATGAGGCGATGTCTGCCACGTTACACAAACCCAAGGATAGTTTCAAGACGGTATAAGGATTGAAACTTTGAAGAACCCACAAGGGTCGACTGCAGAATTGTTTCAGGAAGTCAAAGCAAACAGATCTATTACTGATTGTATCTCAGTGCTCTTCTGTGTTAGGCATTTACTGTCTGCAGCCGATCAGATTTTCTTTGGGAAATGTATGAAAATCTCTGTCAAGTCCTCAGAAGAGATAGCTTCCCCCCTAGTTTGGCACCATTCCAGGAACTTAACAAGGCCTTCCCTTCTCAGTCCCTGATGTCTCTTAAGGCTTCCTCGGCATCATGTTACTTTCTCTCTCAGTAGGGTTAGAAAGTGATCTAGCTCAGCTGCAGGGAAAATACAGTGAAACTATGGTGAGAAATCTTTCATTCTAACTAGTAGGAAATTAAGGATCCCTAGTGGCACAGTTTTTAAAGTGCTGGATTGATAACCAAAAAAAATTGGTAGTCCAACTCACCATAAAGATTACTAAAATTCTGTCATTGAGTGGGTTCCCACTAAGAGTGACCCTATGTAAGGTTTCCAAAACTATAAGTCTGTGCGGGAGCAGACCAAATCACCTTTCTCCCATGGAATGGCTACTGAATTTAAACCACCAACCCTGTGGTGAGCAGACTGCAGCCTAACCTACAGCACCACCAGGATGTCTTTTCCATAAAGATGACAGCCTTCAAAGCCCTAAGGGACACTTGCATTCAGGGTTGCTATGAAGCAAAACTGACTCAATGGCAAGGGGTTGCATATGAAATTATCAGAAGTGGAGGAAAATCTTCAAGTGAAACCAGCCGAAAATAAACCCCAGCCTCAAAAGATGACCACGGGCTGTTTTGTAATCTTATTTTGCAATGATCATGCAATGTAATATTTGTATCTTGAATTGTTGCATTGCACTGGTTAACTTCTGCCAGTTACATAATCTGTCAACTTGAGTGAAGGGGTGG
>NW_022103907.1:6655160-6657372 GCF_000313985.2 Echinops telfairi | reverse complement strand
AACGTACATATATGAGTGTCAAGGAATTTGTCTCTAATCAACTCTGACTAACACAACTTCTTGTTCAGTGATTTAACCCCTTACTGTGCAAGTGGGCTCAGAAGAGGGAGCAGCAGCAGGAACTGAGGGTGACCCATCAGTGTTCGTTTTGTTTTTTCCCAGGTGAAGTCTTTATTTTATACAATAGAATCTACCAAATCTTTTAATTCTGCTTTCGAGTTGCACAGTTAACATTTTCCCTATTAATTTTTTTATTAGTTGGAATTTAATACAAATAACAGATCATCCCATCTTTCAATAGCAATACGTTGAATTGTACAATTGCTACCACAATTGTTTCCAGCCATTCTTTTTCTACATGGACTCCTTGACATTGTTTCCCTTTTACCCACCACCTCTACCACTGGAACCCCCTCCTCCCGAAACCCTTATTCCATTCTAAGGAACCCTTATTGCTGTCCCTCTAGGTTCAACCATCCAGTTTTTGTTCTGTTGTACACAGGGTCTCTAGGCGAAAACCAATTCCACGACACCCGTTGCCGGTAGTGTGGGAAAACAGAAGCTGTAGGAAGGCTCTTGGGAAACAGAAGGATTTCTCCCAAGTTGTCTCCCCCAAATATATGCCAGACTTAGCTGCTTGAGAATGACTGTACACTTGGAGGTCATCAGGATTGGGGGTCATTCTCCCTGAAAGTTATCAGCTGCTAGACCAAGCAGACACCACTGTTCATCCCACAAGTAGGGCCCACTCCCTTCTGATAAGGACAGTAGTTGTCTGTTTCCTTGTAGGAGACACCAGAGAGGTCAAACCCGCCCAAGGATGACCAAGGTTAGGCTGCCATCATGAATCTAGGGTCTGCCCATCTTGTCACATGTATACCCCTAGACCTTCCCATTCCTATAGGCACACCCCTAGCTCACCCCCTTCCTGTTACGTTTATGCCTGTCATAGATCCCCTTCCTACAACATGTATGCCTATTGTACTCCCCTTCCTGTGACGTGTGATTCTGTAATCATGTCCCCCTAAAGTGATATAATGATTGGTTAGCAATAAAGAAGAGGCTCTCCCCAGCTTTGGGGCTGAAAGCTCTCTCCAGAGCCCAGGAGGCTCTCTCCGGCTCCTGGGGCCTGGAGGCTCCCCGGTTCTCAGTCTCCAAAGCTGCTCCTGCTCTCATGGCCGGGTTCCCCCCACAAGGACCACCGAGCGGGGCTGCAGTGAGCAATGCTACCATGAATTGTGTCTGACTCCATTTACTCCAATCTCTCCTCTAACTCTCATGCTATGACTTTACTATAATCTTTACTTATTATCGCTGTACAATTGCGCCTACCGGACCCGTGACGATTTGGGGGGGACCCCTTCTCCCCTTAACCCCACAAGGACCTTTCTTCCCTGTGGAGGTTCTCATTTCATCAAACCAGAGCAACAAAATACACAGAGGCTTCAACAGGGAATAATGAAAGAATGGATTTTTCCCACAACCTTTTCGAAATGGTCTCATCTGTGGCCATTTTACCATCTGAGAGAAGCAGGTGATGGACAGATTTTTGCCTAACAAGCTATTTAGAACCACCAGGCACTTGGTTAGGGTCGGAACCCTGCTGTACTAGCTATACAACCTTGCTACACCATAATCTTTTAATCTATAAAACGAAGGTGAAAAGCCCCCACCCTCCAAGGATAATTGTACAGATTAGGTGTGATAATCCATGTAAAATGGCTAATGCTGTGCACACCCAGTGTTGAGCTAATATTATCACTACAGAGGTAACTACTAACCATTATGAACTCCCAACACAGAGGGTTAGGTTCTTCCACATCCTGGTTCAGATTTAGAACAAATACTGCAAAGCACATCACAGCCAAGGTTAAAAGTTCCCCTTCTGACAGTGTCTGAGCAGCCAAATTACATCTCACAACTTCAGAATAAAGAAATCGGTTTTGGGGAAGTTGAGGACAATGAGGGCAGGAGAAAGCAGAGATTCATTCTGGAAGCTTATCTGGAGAGGGACAGTAAACGCAATCAATGAGGCGATGTCTGCCACGTTACACAAACCCAAGGATAGTTTCAAGACGGTATAAGGATTGAAACTTTGAAGAACCCACAAGGGTCGACTGCAGAATTGTTTCAGGAAGTCAAAGCAAACAGATCTATTACTGATTGTATCTCAGTGCTCTTCTGTGTTAGGCATTTACTGTCTGCAGCCGAT
>NW_022103907.1:6652813-6655060 GCF_000313985.2 Echinops telfairi | reverse complement strand
CTCTTTAAATTGTTCCCTCAAGTTGGGTGCACGTTCCACTTTTCAGTCTGAAGCGGTGAGAAGAAGGGAGGATGGTGCCTATGGCTTAGTACAAACCCAAATCAAACTCTCTGCCATCCAGTTGACGCCGACGCAGAGACCCTACAGCACAGGGTAGAACTGCCCTGTAGAGACTGTGACTCTTTCCAGGAGCAGAAAGTCCAGTTGTTCTTCCCTGGAGCGGCTGGTGGGATCAAACAGCTGACCTTCCAATAACAGCCCAATGCGTAACCACTACACCACCAAGGCAAGAAGGTAGTTAAAACCCGTTTCATCAAATGTAGCAGTGAAATATCTATTTTAATCATAGTGAATCCTCCTAGTTCATCTTTCAGCCAGCAATAAGACAATATGAAGAATCTCATTATATATGAACTTTGAAATGTGCAAGTGAGTTATGAGGTCAGAAGGCCACGGATTGGAGAAAGGTTTTCACGGATGTTGGTGTGTTACTTCATTACTAATGGGCTGTCTGTCGGTGGCCACCGAGGCCTCCTGTGTACTATATACTATTCCAAACCCCTTTACGAGAATATCACTTTGAAAGCGTTACAGAGCACTGGGTTCAAGGTCAACTTTTACCTATAGCAAGAATCAAAAAGCATAGCCACAAAATTGTAGACACCTTCCTTAAAATTGTCAACATGTGAAGCTATTGTTTCTCCATATAGTCTCCAATTAGGCCTATGCACTTCTGAGACAGTGTTTCCACCTCCAACTCGTTCCTGAAGAATTCTATTTTCTTTTATTTAAACCACTTTAAAATGGCAATTTGGACATTTTTGAAGGACTCAAATCATGTTCCTTTACATTGCTCTTTGAGTTTGGGGAATAAAAATGTCTGAAGGCAAGAGGAGGCTTTAGGATGGGCAGAGTAAGGTTTCCCAAGGCAAGTGTCCCAGGATCATTCTTGCTACCTCAGAGAATGATCAGGGGCATTGCTTGGAGGTGGGAGAAATTTTTTCTGGCCATTTTCTCACCAATGCAGTTTTCAACTTTCCTAAAACTTCTCCTTAATAAGCCCCTCTGTTTATCCTGAATCCTTAGAGAAAATCTATCAAGATTATCCCTTGGATAGCCCTCCCCCAAAAAAGAAAGAAAGAAAAAACACCCCAGTTTCCATTAAGTTTCTGATATGTCTTTTCTGCCTTAAATTGAATTGGCCTGGGAGGTCACCTCAGAAGCCACTGTTTTAATTGGGGTTAATTTTTAAAGGTCCCCTGATGAGATTAAGGGAGAAAGACAGGGCTTTCTACTCCCACGGAAGAGTGAATAGTCTTGGAACCCAGCGGGGCAGTTCTGCTCTGCCCTATAGGGCCGTTATGCGGTGCCATCAACTCAATAGCAGTGATTGGGGGGTTTGGATTAAGACGGAAACAGGTGTGTTATTGAGAGAACTTGTCTGCAGCTAGCCACTGATTTCGGGGACATGTTTAAACAGGTTGTTTGTAAGAACCCTGTGCTTGTATGAGCTAGAACCCTAGTAGCAATACTTTCTGACTGATTCTCGTAGACTGATGGCATGATGTCATGGAAGGAGGACTGTGTAAGTCTGGGTAAACTAGGGAAACAAATCCACAGAAACATAGGTATAAGAGAAAGTTTTATATAAAGGGTAAGTGTACATTAAGAAAGCATCCCAACCCAGTGCTGTCCAAGCCCATAAGTCCAGCATTAGCCCATATGTCTGATACCGATCTACAAAGTCCTCCTCCATCTCACAAAACACACACAATGACGCCGACTGCAGGAGGAAAGCTGAGTCAGTGAATGCGTAAACATCTCAGCACTGGCAGGGGTCTCCACACAGCTGCTCCAGCACCCAGGGCTGCATCAGGATAGGTCCATGTGGCTTCTCCTCAAGAATGTCTCACAAGTCTTGCCAGCTGAAGCAAGTAACTGGGTAAGGCACCTGCACCCTGGTCTGACCATGAGAAAGCAAGAGATCCGAGAACTAGAAAGGCGAGACTCACCAAACCATTTATCTCTCTGCCCTTCAATTAATCCCACGTGTTCATTGGCCAGGTTGGCACAATAAACCTTAACTATCTCAAGGACTCAAACTGAAAACAACAACAACCAAAAAAAACCCCTCACTGCTATCAAGTCAATTCTGACTTATGAGGACCCTCTGAGTAAACAGAGTAAAACTGCACCAGGGAGTTTTTGAAGTTGTAAATCTTTATGGCAGCAGAACGCCTCTCTCTC
>NW_022103907.1:6649853-6651821 GCF_000313985.2 Echinops telfairi | reverse complement strand
GGCCAGGCTGGCACAATAAACTAACTATCTCAGAGACCTTTCCATATGAATTTGTAAGTTCATTTTCAACACCGGAATGTTAGCTAATGCATTGACTGTAACGTGATTTATTTAACCAGGCCTCTATTGATAAATCTTGGATTATTTCCAAAAGTTTTCTACTGTGAGCACTGCTGTGGAGAGGAAAGCCTATTTGAGCGATCACACACAAAGGCATAGAAGCTAGCATGAGCCACTGGGTTGAATCCTGCCTCCAGTGTTGATCAGCTATTGTCTTGGAGCTCCTAACATCTCTGTGCCTCAGTTCCTCTTCAAGAAGACCCATTGGCTTCTATAAGCCAATGAATAGGACATACAGTAACGCCTCTATCAGTTGCTGCTACTGCCACCACCACTACTGTTATTATGTGGTCATTATTACATTTATAATGAGTTCCCAGACATGGAATTGCTCATTCAAAAAGAAAGAACATTTCTTCTTTCCACGGATATGCCGAGAAGGTTTGTACAGAGATTGAGAAAGCTCAACAAGATGGCAGTGGGTTAGTTTGGGGTTTTTATACTGATGTGTGAAGACAATGCTGGTGTGTCCTCTCCCAGGCCAAAGTGTGTGTGTGTGTGTGTGTGTGTGTATGTTTGAGTCTGATGAATAAAACTGTTATCACAATGTCATTTTAGTTGCATATTTTTAGTAAGAAAGTAAAGTTTGTAGAGTCATTTGAGTGCCTCTGTGTAAAATGCTCGTTTCAATTTCTCCGCCCATTTAATTTAAAACCAGGATGTTATATTGTCTTATACATTTGTAGCTCTTTATATAGTACGTGAATGAGTTCCTTTTTGTTAACATGACTTACAAATATTTAAAAATATTCTTGTTTATCTTAGAGTTTTTGATGGATGTGGCATCAGATTCAACTTTTTTGTATCAATCATCTTTAAGATAACATTTAAAATAATTATCCCATAGTTTCTATGATGGTTGTATTCTTTTCTACTTAAACTTTATTTCATTCAGATATTATCATGGTGTAAGTTTTCAGGTATCAATCCAAATTTGTTTTATCTTATGATTTGTACCCAATTGTCCCAAATAATTCATTGAATAATATTTTTTCTGAAATGATATGAAATGCCTATCTTTTCATATAAGATATTACCATATTGATTCTTGGTGTCATAGTGGGTTCAGAGCACAGCTACTAACCAAAAGGTTCGGAGTTTGAACCCCACAACTGCCCTGTAGGAAAAAATGGGCCAATCTGCTTCTATAAAGATTTACAGGGCTTTAGAACCCCTAATCAGTGTTGCTTTGAGTTGGCATTGACTTGATGGTGATGATCAATGGGCTATTCCATTTCAATCTATATGAATGTAGTGGAAGAAGACTGCTTTACTAATTGAGGCTTTGTGCTGGGATGTTTGATAGCCCTCGTTCTTAATTCTTTCTCAGATATGATTCAGGGATTTGTTTGTTTTTGTCCTGTGACCTTTAAAATCACTTTGATGGGATGAAGAACGAAAGTTCTCTCAGTGGTTCTGGGGGACTGTCGTACTCAGCGCTTCACTGGATTGGCCATGTGTTCTTCCTATCAGAGACCTTGAGGCCTTTTCATTGGTTCTAATCTTATTTATCTCATTTTGGGCAGTTCAGTTGAAGTTTTGTATCAATAATATGCCTGCTTCATTAAGACGACTTTGGAAGCATACCCCCCCCAACCGTTTACAGTGTAACTTAAGTTACACTGAAATTATGTACACTTTAAAAGTTTCACACTGCCCGGCTATCGAGGACTTAAAGGCTTGAAAGTAAACAAGCGGCCATCTAGCCCAGGAGCAACAAAGCGCACATGGAAGCAGCACACCAACATGTGTGATCATGAAGGGCCAAAGGGACCAGGCTTCAAACACCAAAGGCGGGGAGAAAAATCATATCCTCGTCAATGAGGGTGGTGCGTGATGGGGACCCAA
>NW_022103907.1:6645395-6648897 GCF_000313985.2 Echinops telfairi | reverse complement strand
TAGTTACTATATATTGTTCAATTTCAGTTTCCACGCTATCTCAAGATTTGTTTGAAATGTTTGGGAAAGCTGGGTTTTATTTGGCTTTGTCTTAACTTCTGAATTTTAAAAGCGGCCCATGCACATGGCGATGCACTTCTGCTCAGAATTATCCAGGGAGCCCCCAGGCTTTCCTATGCTCTCCCAGAAGCACCTCATCCTCTGGAGCAACTCCTGCTTATTGGCGATGGCAATCTGTACTTCCACCTGCTCCATGATGACACTGGGGTCCAGTTTCCCACCCCCACAGTTCCCGAAATCTGAGCCGAGGCTGCCCTCCATTGCTCCGCAAAGTCACCCGGACTGGCGCTGGAAGCTCAAAAGGATAATGTTTTTAAGTGTTAAAAACACTTAAAGTGTTCAAAGGAAAGATGTGACTTTGAGGACTAAGGTATGCCTGACCCAAGCCATGGTATTTGAAATCACTGCATATGTGCGTAGAAACTGAACAATGAATTAAAAAGATCGGAGCAAAATTGATGTATTTGATTGTAGTCATGCTGGGGAAGAATTTTGAAAGTACCACACAGACTGCCAGAAGAATCAATAACTCTGTCTTGGAAGAAGTACAACCAACATGCTCCTTGGAAGCAAAGACGGAGAGACTTCGTCTCGTGGACTTTGCCGGTTTTCAGGAGGAACCAGTTCCAGAAAAAGGACATTGTGTTTTTCACATAGAGGGTTAGCAGGATTGCCAGAGGAACAAGCAAACATGTCTTAGGAGAACATCGAGAAGAAAGAATGGAGAGACTTTGTCTCACTTTGAACATGTTATAAGGAGTCTATGGAAGGAACATAACAATGGATAAAATAGAAGATCAGCTAGCGAGAGGAAGATCTTCGAGGAGATGGATGGACACAGTGGCTTGCACCAGTGGGCTCAAACATGACAATAATTGTGAAGATGGTGCTGAACTGGGTCCCTGGAGTCAGAGTGGCACCCCATAACAACGTATATGCGTATGTATGTATTCTTTTGGTTTGTGATCATTTTTACTGAAGTTTAAATATTCCATCTAGTTTCCTTACCATGTTGTTGTTACTGGTAGGTGCCACGGAGCCAGCTCTGACCCACAGACAACCTGTGCACAACAGAACAAACCACTGCGTGGTCCTGTGCCCTCCTCACAATTGTTCCTGTGCCTGAGCCCATCGATGCAGCCACTGTGTCCATCCATCTTCCTGAAAGCCTTCCCGTCTTTCCGCTGCCCTGCCACTTTACCAAACACGATGTCCTTCTCCAGGGACTGGTCTATCCTGAAAATAGGTCCAAAATATGTAAGACAAAATCTTTCTATCCTGGCCTCTAAGGGGCACTCTGGCTGCACTTTTCCCAACACAGATTGGTTTGTCCTTTTAGCAGTCCATGGTACTTTCAATATTCTTCTCCAGCGCCACAATTCAAATACATAGATTCTTCTACCACTTCCGTATTCAGTGTCCAACTTTCACATGCATATGAGGCAGATTCACCTGATGCCGTCCATCTTCTGATCTCCTGACTGCTGCATGAGACCTCTCCAGACTAGTGAAGAGCAAGGATGTTACTTTGAAGACCCAGGTGAACCTGACCCAAGTCATGCATTTTCCATTGCCTCACTTTCAGCAAGCAAGCAAAGTTGTGTCATATGCATATTTCAGGTTGATTATAAGCTTTCCTCCAATCCTGATGCCACATTTCTCTTCATATAATCCAACTTCTCTGATGATTTGCTCAGCATACAGATCGACTAAGTATGGTGAGAGGATACAACGCTGATGCACACCTTTCCTGATTTTAAAACATGCAGTATTCCCTTGTTCTGTTCACACAACTGCCCCTTGATCCATGTATAAGTTCTGAATGAGCCCAATGAAACCTTTTGGACTTCACATTCTTCTCAAGGTTATCCACAGTTCAGTATGACCCACACAGTCGAATGTCTTTGCATGGTAAACGAAACATAAGTAAAAACATCTTTCTCGTATTTTCTGCTTTGAGCCAAGATCCAACTGACATCAACAATGATAGATAGCCCTTGTTCCACATCCTTTCTGGATCTGAAATGAACTTCTGGCAGTTCCTTGTCAAAGTACTTCTGCAACCATTGTTAGATGACTTTAAGCAAAATTTTACTTATGTGCTACATCAATGATAGCGAGAGGAAGATCTTCGAGGAGATGGATGGACACAGTGGCTTGCACCAGTGGGCTCAAACATGACAATAGTTGTGAAGATGGTGCTGAACTGGGTCCCTGGAGTCAGAGTGGCACCCCATAACAACGTATATGTGTATGTGTGTATTCTTTTGGTTTGTGATCATTTTTACTGAAGTTTAAATATTCCATCTAGTTTCCTTACCATGTTGTTGTTACTCTAGTTCGAGCATTCTTTTGAGTCACCTTTCTTAGGTATGGACACATTTGTGGACCTCTTCTAATCAGTTGATTAAGTAGCTGTCTTACAAATTGTCTCGCTTAGATTAGAGAGTGCTTCCCGAGCTTCTTCAGCTTGCTGAAACACTTCAGTGGGTGTTCCATCCAGTGCAGTTTGAACATCTTCCTTCAGCACCCTGGGTTCTTGCTCCTAGGTTCTTCCGGAAATGGTGGAATGGTTCTTTTAGGTACTGTGACTGTAGATTCTTTCCATCTTCTCTTGATGCTTCCTGCATCATTCAATATTTTCCCGATAGAATCTTTCAACATTGCAAACTGAGACTTGAGTTTTTCCTTGAGTTCTTTCCATGGGAAGGCTGAAAATACAAAAAACTCATTCTTATGTGAAAACTGACAAGTAAAAAACAGCACAAAGTATCAAGTGGAGTAATTCCTTCCAGAAAGAGAGAAACAATCTAACATTTATTAACACATTTATTTTTCCCTGGATTTTAAATTTTTAAAAAATATGAGAAAGTTTTCCTGCACATAGCCTGTTGTTTGGTTTTACATTTTGTTAATATATAGTCATTGTATTTAGGAGTAGGAAAACTTTGGGGATGGCTGTTTGACTGGGAAGCTGTGGGTTCTCTTATTATTCTTCTTAACTGCTACTCCTCCAGCTTTTAACTTCATGTAATTTGCAGGCCTTCTAGCCCCTGAATCTGTTTGCTACAATTAAGTTTGGAAACATTTAAAAGTCTTGGAACCTTTCTGCCTTCATGCCCACAAGACCTTCTGCTCCCGTGGGCAGAACCCACGCCTTGTCAACCCAGAGCAGGAGCTCCGTGTCTGCAGAGTGGAACTGCGCTCAGGAAACAGGTGGAGAGGAAAGAAAAGGCATTTCTTTTCTGCAGTGATGAACCCAAGCAGAAGCTCCATTTTATAGGGAGCATAAGCGCAGCAGCTCCCAAAGGGGAACTGGGCCGCCTCTGTGAAACCCAGTTCTGATGGGCCACGTGGAAGCCGGTCATTCCCTACTCTCAAGCCAACTCCCATCTCGACTTTTGGGCATCTTCAACCACCTTCTCGCTCCTCTGATTGTGTA
>NW_022103907.1:6644307-6645295 GCF_000313985.2 Echinops telfairi | reverse complement strand
AACAATCAGAATTCTTACAATTATTTTGAGGTTTGTGGTTGTTCTGCCTTTGATTAAGTGGTTTGTTTTTCTACTGAATTTTAACCTGAATCAGTTGATGGCTGATTGCTTAGTTGTTCAGAGTACAGTGGTCTTAAGACAGAAACCTGGCTTGGCCCACTCAGATCCAACAAGTAGAGTTATTTCCTCTCAGGAAATTCAGAAGGCTTTCCCGGCTGTGTGATCATTTGCTAGCAATGCAGGATTGGTTAAGATGCAGGTGGCCCGCAGGTGTGATTTGTTACACAGCAGAAAGGCAACTGCATGATAAGAACAATGTAACAGGTGCTCCTTGCAACAGAAGGTCAGTAGAAGAACCACTGCATTCCAGGACCTGAACTGCTGCTCAGGAAAAAGCTAAGTGGTGGCCCACCCAAAAAGCATGCAAAAAGACCTCTACTACACAAAAAATACCTAGCACACAAATCCTTGTGGACCCCCTCCCCCCACATCCCACCCACCCATACGTAAAAAAAAAGTGAAATAATATACACACAACAAAAGGCAAAATCTGCATTTAGAAATGAGTATTAGGTACATTCATGAAAGCTTTCATTTCACCCATATACAAACGGTGCTAGGGAAAGATACACGAGAACCAAGTTAACATTGTCTCTGGGCACCCCACTCGGGGCAGGGTGGGAGAAAATAAATAGTTCATAGTTAGGGCAATCCTCTGTCCCCTGATCCCACCGGGGAGATCCATGACGTCACAAGGCAGAAACGATGGCGAGGTTTTCCACATGACTTCCTGAGAGTTGGAGGTTTTTCCGTTTCTCCTCTTGCTCCTCCCCCAAGCTATTGCCGTCAGTTTCCTGGGGCTGGAGGAGGTCAGCCATCCTGCAAGACAAACCCACAGCCGTCACGTGGCTGGGTCTCAGTTCACCACCACCACCACAAGTGTTCCTAAAAAAGCAGATTCTCAGGGGAATATGACCTTCCAACCCAC
>NW_022103907.1:6642078-6643940 GCF_000313985.2 Echinops telfairi | reverse complement strand
ACGTATGTCTATAAATGAACATCAATACATAATATGTATATGCATACTAGTATACATGCATGGATATGTACGTATATACATCTTGTAAGTGTATACCACGAGCCTGGTAGGGTGGTGGGCTAGGCATTAGGCTGCTGACAAGGTCAGCAGTCCCAATCGATCAGTCCATTCTTCAGAGAAAGATGTCTACTTCTGTACAGATTTTCCACCTTGGAGACTCCGTATAGGATTGCTAGGAGTCAGAATCAACTCTATGGCAGGAGGTGTGTGTGTGTGTGTGTGTGTTTGTGTGTTCAGCTTTGTTATATCCAGCATGCCTCAATTCTTTGGTGGTAAGGACTCATTACATTTAGTTTCGGGAAAGGAAAGGAGAAACCAAAGCAGCATAATAAAGGCAATGGGAGTATTCTTACTGTCGAGATAGTGAGCTTGGCCTCTCTCTTCCTCGTGTTCAGAGATAAAACTCAGACATCATCTGATAGCAAATCATAAGCGTGCACGAAAAAGGCCTTGAGGAAATTGGGGTCATCTCCCTAACCTGTAAGGCTAAGGTCATAGAGGGCAGTATTGCTTTGCTCAGGAGTCACTATCGTGCATAGCACATTGGGTGAGGCACAGGTCCCACTGGGCTAGGTTGGTGTTCTGAATTCTTAGGGTTGGCCCTCCACGTTCCACTTTTCCGGAGAGCTCAGCACAGTCTCCATAGTTTCTTACAGTCAACTTCCCTGTGTTTTATTCATCTTTATATTCCTAATCGAGGGCGAAGTCTAAGGCTGAAATATTCTCCAACGTGGTGAGTGAGGAGGCTGTTTTAAAGAAGTAGGTGCTGTGAACTCAATGGGACGGGATGCAGATTAGTGGTTGCCCAGGCTGGCGGGGGGAGACTGGGAGAAGGGTGAGTGAGACAGGACCTGGGGCTTCTTTGGTTAATGAAACTGTTCTAAAATGGATTGTGATGAGCACAGTCTTTAATTATACACTGTGCCGACACTAAGAGCTACTCCGTTGTATACTTCCAATGGGTGCACTTTATGATCTATAAATGATCTCCGCAAAACTGTTTAAAAAAACAAAAGTCGGTGTATAAGAATGGTGGGGGGAAATGGCGCAATGACACTTTAGGAAAAACTGGAAGTGACTGAAGACAACGTCTGTCCTCCATATGGCTGTCAGGGAAGAGAACTGGAAGCATTGGGGTTACAGGTCACTAGCGCTTTGTCCCGGGGGAAACCGGGAAGAGGGGAATCAGGAGGGCCGACCGCAAGCATTGAGAACACCAGGAAAGCCCAGTGGGATCTTGGCCAGACCCAATATTTTGTGCATGATAATGACCCCAGAGGAAAGCAATAGCCAATTTCCTTTTTCCTCCTCTACAATGGACTATTGACAAATTGAAATCCATTCACCTCCATCTGAACCACCTTATCTTTTCAGCTTGTTCCAACAAGTTCTACATGCTTCCCAGTTTTCCTTGGGTGATTTGCATGCAGTTTCCTTCCGTATGGAGGCAGAGTTTGACGTGTGCAATCTCAAGGTCCCCCAGCACCCCTATCCTGTTTCTTATCATCCCATAACCCATGATGATGTCAACGCTCTCTTTTTATAAAGGGGAACAAAGGCTTCCGATTCTCCTCTGTCTATACATATATTTTGCTTCCGTTGCCTCTCCTGAGTTTGGATCCTAAGTCTATCTTAGAAAACCATACCGAACTGCGTGGTTGGTTGTATGCACTGGTGTGTTGGCTACAGGCAAGAAGCATGGGCTGCTGCTGGGGCAGCCTGCAGGACGTGGTCGTCCCAACAGCACTATGTTTTAGAAACCATTCAGTTCCATCTTCGACTAGATGAAATTGAGGCCCAAC
>NW_022103907.1:6634371-6641739 GCF_000313985.2 Echinops telfairi | reverse complement strand
TCTGTTCCGCCCTGGTCCAGTTCAAACTCAGTTCCCCTGTCCACAACATCCACGCCAGCCTGCATCCGAGGCTTCTCGTTCTCCCATTTGGCAAACCCTTTGTCCTTTGCTGCTTTGCCATGATATTTGGATTTCATTTTGGGGAAAGTATGAGACCCGGAGTCCCCCCAGCCGGCCTCTGACCACACGGGCTCTGTCTGGGTGGCCTGGCTGGTGGTTGCGCGCTGTAACCGCACAGAGATCTTTCGAGAAGAACCTGTAACCAGTGTGATGGCCCTGCTGTCCAGGTCCCGGTGTCCAGCAGCAACCCCAGGGAACTCAAACACTTCATCCTGCACTGGAGAGGGAAGCCGAAGGTGAGTTTTTGGTATTTGACAGCAAACCATAAACGTTAGTGCAGACAATGAGGGTGTGGCACGCAGCGTCCTGGAGGAACAGAACCCAATCAGGCAGCTGCAGGTGAGTTGCTTATTGGTTGAAACAAGGGGGTGGGGCTCTAGGATCAGCCACGGCTGCTCCTCTTGGCTTTGATAATAATGGGGACTGGAATTACACTGAACTCCAGTAACAACCAGGTGTGGGAAGGTGAGTGGAGAGAAACAGGGCAGGAAACAAAGTTAAGTACCTGGGGGCAGCGAGGGGCTTCCAGGCAGCGACCCCTGACCACTGCCCAGGGAGGGCGCCCGGGCAAACCTTCTGCAGGCCAGAACCAGGAGATCTTTACACTGCTTGTGACAATTGGCTCCACAGTCTGAAAAAGTGCAAACAGATCAAGGTCACTTGGTAGAAACCCTGTGCGCCTGGCACTGATGGCACTTTCAGGTGTCACGAGAGCTGCCGGCCCCCTGGCCTCTGTGTGAATCTCCAAGGCCAGGCTCAGGCCCACAGGGTTGGTCTGCTGTGTGCTATTAGGCTAAGAAAAGGACTTTGGCTCTCGTCCCTCCCTGAGGCTTCTATAGTTCCCTTGGATTGGTTCAGCTGGTTCCTGGACAGAATTCATTGAAGTGCCCTTGGAGCAAACAAACAAGATCTAGTCTTTACCCAAACTAAACAGGACTACTTGGGATTACAGTGGGTTTAGCTGGTTTACTCTGGGGTTTCTTCCCCAGGCAACATGGGCGCTCTGCACAGAGGTTTCAGAGCCAGAAGGCGAGCGAGCGAGGTCTCTGCTTCTAGTCGCTTGCTGCACCAAGTGCAGCTTCTCACGTCTCTGCTTCTAGTCTCTTGCTGCACCAACTGCAGCTTCTCACCATTTACGGGAGTGCTCGTCCATTTAGGACCTGTCTGGGTTCTGGGTTCTGGGTTCCTCCCGCCCCTGAAACTCTCCAGGGCAAGCAGTTGTATCTTTTAGCTACAACCTCTTTTTGAATAGAGGAAAACGTGCTCTGTGGCTGTGCTCCGTATCCGACGACAGCTTTGGAATGAAGTGACATTCTTCACAAGGGGGGAAAATATACATGTTTAATCTATATGTATTTATATATTTATCACTACTTAAGGGCAGAAAGAATTCGGCCACTTTGGAAATTAGCATCACAATGAAGTCATATGATGAGCCTCACGTTTCCATTAAGAGTTGCTGAGCAGATATTTGCCTCTCAAAAAAGACCTTTATCATTATTTCCAATAACCAACCTCCCCACAAAGTTGCCTCATTTCAAATGGTCACTTAATAGCATGAAGGAAAATAAGTTAGTCTGTTTTGATAATGGCTTAAACCCTGTGAGACAAAGATTGTGTATGCAAAGATGTCCCAAGGGCTGAGATGATCTTGATAAAATCCTTGGTGTGTGAGTGTGCACGCGTGTGCATGTGTGTGCCTGACAAGGAAGAGGCCAGAAGAAAACTGACTGACCACTGAGCAGTCAAGTCTTGCCTTTTGATGCTTGAAAATTAACACCCGCGCTGTCTAACGGATGCAGAGGCACCAATAGGCAGCACCTTCTCGAAGCGCCAAAGGGTGCCTCCGAGCAACGTTTACAGGCAACTCCCCATCCGTGAGAAATGAAGACCAGATTCTGGAAGACATCTTTGCCCGAGAAAAGGGCATCAGTGTGGAGCAGGAGTAATCTGCAGGCGTTTCTGTGACCAAGAGGCTTCCTTCGGTAGCCTTAGTATATTTGTCAACAACACGATTAGATTCTTAACCACCAGTGCAAGCACGCTACAGAAAGCACTCAGAGAATTCAGCACTGCTGGGGGTCAGAGTTAACTCTAGGGCAGTGAGTTTGGCTTGGCTAGGGAACAGATAACTTCGATTCACAGTGACCCTATAGGGTAGCGTGAAACTGCACCAAACGAGTTTCATAGGAGCAGACAGGCCTTCACTTTCTCCTGCGAAGTGCCTGCTGGCTGACCATGAGCCAGAATCGACTCTTTGGTTTGGAAGAGGTAATATAGGAGCCCTGGTGGCTCTCTCGGGGAAAGTGGTGGACTGTTACCAGCAAGATAGGCAGTTCAGACTCACCCTCTGCTCTGAGGGAGCAAACAGAGGCTATCTGCGACTGTAACAACGGACAGCCTTGGAAACCCTCAAGAGTTACTGCGAGTTGGAATCGACTTGGTCAGAGTGGGCTTTTGGTTGTAAAATGAAATGTGGGGGCCTTCTGAGAGGATCAGGCGTTCTGCTTTCATGATGATTACAGCCTCGGAAGCCCAAGAGGTCGTTCTTCTCTGTAGATAGGGCCATGGCAGTGGGTTTAGCATGAAATAATCATATCAATAAATGCATAGAAAGAGTAACACACTTCCTTGTGCATTTGGATAAGCATATTACATTTGTCAAATATATATTGAGTTTATAAATGTCAATTCAATGGAGAAGAGGCATGAACTAATTAATTAATTGATTATAATTGAAATAAACAATTAATTGAAAGGAACAAAACTAGATTTTAAGCTTTCTTTCTCATCTTCATCTCTGAGGGTTTAGAGAGAGGGAAAAAAAGTGGCTAGGTAAGAATGGGGTTGGCAGGGGGGTGGGGAGAATATATTACAGATATAACTGTGTTTTTCCCCTAACGTAGAAAAGTTCTTATGTACGGTATTTGCGTTACATGTGTCCCACTCTGAAGACAAAATCTCACTTGCTGCTGATAATTCCCCAGGGATCTCAGAGTTGAGGGCTAGATTTATGAGAGTGGGGAAGGGTAATTTGCTTTCCTTTGGGAACAAGCTATAAAATTCCAATCTGGGCTCTCCCAAACTCCAGCGAGTTATCTGTGGGAAACTAACACTGAGGGAAACATGATGAGGACTATATTCCCTGATTTATAACAGAGGGAATCTGGAAAGCTGGTATTCTCTGGTAGGAAAGCCTCCGCTTTGGTAAATTAGAGGTAAAGTCCTAGTACATTATCCTGCTTTAAGTATCATTCCCACAGATTCTCCCCTAACAGCTATGCTGCCTTAGAGTGAGCACGTGGTTGATTTTATCTCCCTATAAAAGAAGACAACCTTTTGCTGTCTCTTCCCACCATGTCACCCATCCCCTGTACCTTCCCCCAATGTAGGCATTAGGTTTTCTCACCTGTGAACTCCCGGACCTTGATGTCGATACCACCCACCTTGTGACGCATGTAACTACTGAATACGCATGTCTTATGACTACCTATCAATGTCCCAAGCTAGTAAAGGTTGTCTCTCTCTTCCCAGTTCCACATGGACCATCAAGAGGGGCTGAGGTGAGCATGCTACCAGAAAATGTGTCTCACTCCCTTATTGTCTTCTCTCCCATTTTTCCAATCCTCTATGACTTTACTATCATCTTCACGGATTCTCGCTGCACAAGTGCACCTCCTGGCCCTGCGGTTGTCGGGGTCTGGCTTCCTCTGACAGTTCCTTCCCTGGAGACATGACCCTTCTGATAGCTGAGCCTCAAAAGACTCCAGTTCACACTGATGTCAGCCACTTTCGTGGTCGAATTGGGTCGATGTGATTTCTGCTCCCAACATCACATTTTAAAAAACGTAAATGTGCATTTGTTTACCTTTGCACTTGTACCCTTGCTTGATGATGCCCCAGAGCTGTAACGAAAGACAAAGGGACGTTAGGGACACCGGAGAGAAGTCTGCAAGGAAAACAAGACCACGAGAAAGGAAGTCCTGGGAAGCTCACCCCGCTTAGTCCAACACAAACAGGATGTAGCTGCTCTACCACCCTTCCTGTCAGCGAGCAGCCCCGCCCATCTGACTGCTGCTCGGATGATAACAGGAGTTTTGCTTCCCCTCTCTTTTGAGGAGCCAAGTGGGAGTTGGGATGGAAAACTAAAGTGGGTGCACACATAGGATTTTGGTGTGGTGCACCCTGAGCGAATTGCAGGTGGAAATAATTCATCATTGGAAGACCCTATGCCCCTGTGACTTCTGATGTGCGTGCGTGTGTGTATGTGTGTGTGTGTGTGTGTGTGTGTGTTGAAAATAAAATACATCACCTCAACAATTTCTACATATTCAATTCAATGACATTGGTAACATTCTTTGTGTTAACCTTTCTCGACCCATTTCCACATCATGTCACCACCACCATTAACGTAAACACAACCCCCCACCCCCCACCTAAAGAAAAACTTTCTCTTTCCCCCTGCCTCCCATCTCTGGTAGTCACGGATAATCTTTGGTTTCAGTCTATTTGCTCATTTCATACATGTGAGATCATACAGTCTTGGTCCCTCTCTGACCCTTTTACTCAGCAAAACGTCTCCCAGATTCATCCGGGCTGTGTCATGAATCAGGACCTCATTTCCTTTCATTGATTCTTCTGCCTTCTTTTTATTGTGAATTGGATGGGAGGGGAGTTACATTTTAGACCATCAACATTTCAAACTATTCATCACCCCCCACCCCCTCCCCTGGTATTTCGCCCCACCCTCAGCTTCCTGCCTTCTTTTCAATGACACTAGATCCGCTGGATTCCCACTCCAGGAAGTAAGCCATCTATGAAGTGCATGTCACCTGAAAGCATTGGGATGTTGTTAGGATACTCTGTGAGTAGTATCTGCACCTTAGATGCATACACAAGAGGAAAAGAGCTAATGCGTATTCATTGATTCATTCACTCATTGATACTGCCCTCTGTCTGTTCCTGGGCCAAGGCCATGGGGGCTGTAGAAATTACTCAGCCCCCGCTCACAAAACAATGAGTGCCTTTCACATGGGTAACAGGCAGGACGCAAAGAAGGCCTCCTGCAGAGAGCACGTTCATTTAAAACACGAACTTAGTATTTCTGAGCATTCTAGACATCACGCCAAGCCGCCTCACAAGAAGGGGCTCTAAGATGACACACCGCCACCAGGGGCGCAGACTTATCTGGAGCATGTATGGACGAGATACATCACCACCATGGACCCAACTCAGAGACACGGACTCATCTAAGAAGCCTATAGACTAAATACATCACTACCACAGACCGACTCAGGGGCACAGACTTATCTGAAGAACCAAGCTAAACAAGTCCCACTGAGAGACAGCAAGCCCAGAGGGACTAGACCAGCGCAGCGTTTTATGCTCCAAGCCCACGCTGTTGCTCCGGGTGCGCGTCCCCCCTTTTTCTTCCTATATCCTTCTTTGCTGTGTGAGCTAACCTTTGTGTGATAGACGTAGAGCAGCAGCAGTGTCTAGCTGTCTCGTGTGTATTCTTACCTGTGTCGAACTCAGTCCCTCGAGACACCTCCGGAGGAAAACGAGGATGATGAAAAGGGTTACACGAGGCTGGCAGATGCGAGGTGAGCCCACCCGGGGGCATTTAGGGAAAAAGGTTTGGTGAGCTGCTTCTGACAGATCACTCACGGAAAACCCTACGGAACACAGGCGTGCTTCGCGGGCCGCGGGCACTGTGAGTCCGCAGCAACTCCATGGCAAAGACAGCTGGGTGGCAGAATTCAATGGCAGAGCATCTGTCCAGGTGCTTCAGGGGTAGTGTGGTCTTTGCTCTCCGACAGACTAACTGCTGTAAAGAAGGGGCCCTGGCCGTGTCCTTTCTTGTATCCTCCCCATTTCCCACACTGGCATATGGGAAGCAGAATTATGATTTAATGAAATGAGCTTCGTTCAAGCTCAGGAAGCATTATTCGTAATCGTTGGGGGGTTAGGTGAGGTGACTACTTTATAGAATGATTTTAAAAGAAGCTTATGTGGCCTCCTGGGCACATCTGGGTGCCATCACAAGGCACTACAGATGATCAGTGCCCCCTGGTAGGGGCCTCGTGGCCTCGTGAGAAGAGCAGCTGCCAATGTGAAGTGACCCAAGAGTATTTCACAGCTGCTTCTACAACACATTGTATGCCTTAGAACACATTAGCGTATACACAGGTCTCCTGGGAAAGGGTAACCAGGTATCCTGAGGATGGGAAGGATTCATTGACCCCCAAAGCCTGTGAGCCTAGGTTGACGGAGGGACAGTTGGGGATTAAGTCTGGAGAAGGGGAGCGGATGTCAGATAATTATGTCGGGTGCACCAAAGAGCTTTCAAATAATCTCATTTGCTTTCCTTTGGTAAAATGTGGGTGCAATGGCCCCAAGGAATGAAATCATTTGCAAAGTTGCAAACACGTGGCAAGCTTTGGTGTGAAGAAAATGTGCTTCCTTGTGGAGCCTTCTGGCAATAGTACCGTCAACAGTAACAGTGACAGTGAGGGTTTACTGAGCTCATACTACGTGAGCTGTAGGGTGAAGGGCTTTTCTTGTATGAACTTATTTAATCTTCACCACATCCTTATGGGGAGGTCATGCTATTTTCCCCTTTTTTTTACACATTTTAGCCCTCATCTCTAAGATCTCTTGGAACCATTGGCATCAAGTTAAATTGGGATACCAGTGTGGGATAGGCCTAACTGAAATACTACATACAAGAACTTCTTTTGCCTTCCATGGGGAAAAAAAAACCTCTCTCTGATCTGTAATAGGAACCATCAGATGGGGGGTAGGGTGGGGTGAGCAGGGCACTAACCCACCCAGGGGGAGAGTATGGGTTATGTCGCCACAGAATAGGGAGTGTCATACAGACCCCACCATGGCTCACCAAACCTTGAGGGCAATGTCACCGTGTGGAGGAATGCATAAAAAGATTGGGCTCCTGCCCCGGCCCCAATCAGTGCCACCCTGACCCCCTCCCTAGAGGATGTGCGACAGAGAACCATGCTAAACCTATGGGTTGGGGAGAGGGGCCAGCATGCCGTCCACATGGAAGGAAACCAAGATGGGAAAAGAGAAAGAGACGGTCGGTCTAGAGCCCGTATCGGCACACCAAGCCCGGAGGACTATGGCCCTGCACGGAGCTGCTAAGGCACAGAAAGGACTGTGGGGCCCACAACAGCTCATGGTCTGTTGTCCCCTCACTGGAGCCTACTGCGACAGGGGACAATGCGGGGG
>NW_022103907.1:6600643-6634108 GCF_000313985.2 Echinops telfairi | reverse complement strand
TTTTTTCTTTTCTTTCTGTTTGGTCTCTGTTATGGTTGGTTTGCCTACTTATATAAGATAAGCATGGGAACCAAGCTCAAGGAGAAAGCAACTGGCCCGTGGGTCCCAGAGGGACTTGGGAGAGAAAGAGTGGGGGAAGGGAACGGTGAGCAAACAATACCATAAACAGGAACAACTTGGGAATTAAAATCAACAAGGGGGACATAGAGATCCTGGGGGTGCTGGAGCAACAGCAAACTAGCTGAGAGGAATCACTAAGTAGTTGAATGTGATGGTGGGGCAGGAGGAAGGTAAAAGGAAACAGAGGAACGATCTAGGAAGCAAAGCTATGGATAGATGTATGAGCATGCATAAATTCATAAAAATAGAGATATTTGCCTAGGTACATATATTTATATGGAAATACACTGAGGTAGTGGACAGACTTCAGGCCTCTCTGCTCATACCCTCCCTCAGTGCAAGAACACTTTGTTCTAACAATCTGGCATTCTGTGATGCTCACCCTCCCGGCACAATTGCTGAAGACAAAATGGGTACATAAGCAAATGTGAAGAAAGCTGATAGTGTCTGGCTATCAAAAGACACAGTGTCTGGGGTCTTAAAAGTTTGAAATTAAACAAGCAGCCATATAACAGAGAAGCAACAAGTCCACATAGTAACAGCACACCAGCCTGTGTGATCACGAGGTGTTGTCCAGACTGGGTAACAGGCATCAGAAGACCCACAACAAATTAACTAACAAAAACATATTGTTGAGAATGACGGGGTCGGAACAGAGACCCAAAGCCCATCTGTTAACAATGGGACATCCCCTCACAGAGGGGTCACAGGGAAGGGATGGGTCAACGAGGATGCAGTAAAGCACCGAGAAAACACACAATAGTCCTCTGATTCCTTGAGGCTTCCTCGCCCCCCTGCCCCCCCACTATCATGAACCCAGTGCTGCCTCTTATGGCGAGCTAGACCAGAGCATGTGCACAGATACAGCTAAGAGATAAGAGCTCACAACACACAGAATCCGGGAACAGGAATGGGAGTAGCGATACCAGAAGGGTAGGGGGAAGGCATGGAAAGGAGGGGAGGAAGGGGGAGCTGATTGCAATGATTGGCACATACCCACACCACATCCCCCTCCAGGGGGACAAACAACAGAAACCATGGGGGAAGGGAGACAGTGGTTGGTGTAAGATATGAAAATAATAATTTATAGTTTATCAAGGGCTCATGAGGGTGGGGGGGAGGGAGGGAAAAAAGAGGAGCTGATACCAAGGCTTAATAGAAAAATGTCTAGAAAAAATGATGGCAACATATGTACAAATACGCTTGAAGCAATTGATGTATGGATTGTTATAAGCGTTCTAAGAGCCCCCAATAAAATGATCTTTTAATAAAATAAATAAATAATGGAACCCACAGATTTCCACTCTGACCTCGCCTCCCTCCACCCCCACCCCACCCCCTCTCTATAAACCCAGATAGTGAGGATGAGGAGAGTGAGGTGCAGAAATCACTTGGCGAGGGCTCGGCAGTCCCAGAGTCTAGTAAGTAGGGGAAGCCAGTGCTCCTTGTGGAAAGGGCAGGAAGCCCTGTGCCCGAGTGCTTTGTGTGTGAGCAAAAGCCACGGAGCTGGAACACAATGGGTAAGGGTTTAAGAAGAAACAGCCTAATATCTAGATAGTGCACCTTGTTCAAATAGCTACAGGAACTGCTGGAAAAGATAGAGTCAAACAAGGGTCCTATCAGGAGAGGAAGTCAGGACACTGCTCGCAAATGTTGACTTGATACCTGGGAGAGGACACAAAAGAAGAGCCACGGAGGCAAGACGGTGGCCAAGGGGGGGAGATGCTAACCTCACGTGGACGGGTTTGCAGGAAGACTCAGTATGGCCTGTCAAGAGAGAATGGGTTGAGGTCATGTTCATGGTGTGAGAAGCTCTGATCTGGGACCCCAGAGACCTGGATATCAGCCATGGACCTATTACTAATGGTCCATGTGACTTTGGGGAGTCACTTAAGAAATGCCTCCAGAGTTTGTCCGACCTCAGCTTCTGCATCTATAAAGTAAATGCATAAATGGAACTAGTTTAGCTTTAAATTTCTAATTCTGTATGTAATGTATGGTAAGGCAAGTGAGGGTTTGGTTGTTTTTGTTTTACTCTGAAAATGGAATTTATTTCAATAGCAGTCCAATCACTTGGGATCCACCCCCAATTCTTCCAATGACAAATCTGCAGTAGTATGTATTCGAAAGCTCACTGACCTTTTAAAAATGTATGTCAGTGAAAATCAAACTAGATTAAACCATGGAAATGGAACATATTTTGAAAAATCGTAAGGGATATAAAATCAATGAGTTCACTTTAATTAAACCTTAAAAGTATCAAGTAGAGGACCGCAGGGGCACATCTTGGGTCTGTAGGCCTTGTCGCATGAGGGCCCACCCTCCTCATGGTCCAGAGCCTGGGGGCTGCTGGTCCCACCGAGAGTAGCACATGGAGGGGTCTGAGGCAGTGGTGACATTCAGAGTGACCACCCCCTGGAACGTGACCATAGCTGACGACTACTCGGATCTCTTTGATGCCAAGAATGATGTCAGGAACAGAGCAGGCAAGGGCACAGAGATCCCCACAGATCACATCTTGTGGCTTCGACAGAACCCGTGCTCTGTAGAAGGGAGGAAGGGCAGAAAGACTGGGCAGAGAGAAAGCTCGTAGGCTCACCAAAGGACAGGTGCACATTCCGGACCCGGCTGAACTACCGCGTGGTCGAATCGTCTGACGTTTGTCTTCACTGAGCCCCACTTTGCGGGAGAGTGTTACACATGCCCCTTTCCACTTCTTAATTTGTAGGTCCAAATACTTTCAAAAATTTCCCCCCAAACAGAGCAACTAGAGACACATGACCAGGGTGGTGGTATTTGTCTTATGACTACAGTTAGGTCTCTGGCATAGAGACCGGGCTGGACAGGGGTTTCCTCTCTTTCTCTTGGATGGCTGAGAAGAGCAAGTTAGGCTGGCCCTCCCCTTTTAGTTGCTTGACCGTCTGGAACCATCCTTGAGGTAGCCAGTCTTCTTTGGACTTTTGTTTATCCCTTTTCAGAGGTATGTGGGGATGAACACAAGCTCTCATTCCGTGCGCCCTTGAAAGCCAGTTCTTCAAGTGTGGGTGGGAGAAAATGTAATTTTCTGGTAGCACGTAAGAGAAACAGCAAATCTGAGTCAATAGGGTGACCTAACTGCCAACAAACCCTAACCTGATGGATGGGGCTCGGGTGTCCACACGAGAGGCACGGAAGCTCTAGTTGCTTTGGTGTTGGGGTACCCTCCCTAGGAGGAACATATTTTGTATTTCATACCTTTTGAGATTCAGAACTAAGGATCCATGTTTTAAGTGGGGGGCCAAAAGCTGACCTTCGTGCCCCCAGAACCCTCAAAATGGGGGAGATGAGTCTTCGTGTAGTGAGGACTGTCGGTAGAACACTGGGTGCTGAGTCAGAAGACCTGTGTTCCAGGCCAGCTCTGGGGATTATTAACTTTGCAATCCTGGGAGCTCCAGTGTGCCCTCTCTGCGGCTCCTTCTCTCCATCCGGGGCGTGGGTGGAGTGAAATGGCAACCTCACAGGCTTGTGGTGCAAATTAATTACACTCATGGCTAAGGAAATGATCTGTTATTGTCAAGTGCTAAGTAAAATGTTCTTTATTATTATCACCATCTTTTCTCCAAAAGATTTTGTTTGTTGGTTTGTTTTTTGAGATGTGAGTTATTGAGCCATGCCTGGAAGGATTTCTAAGGATTGGCACCATATCAATAAGAAATGGAAGGAACTAGCTAAGATAAATACTTCCCTTAATTTCAAACATTTACGAACATGAATGATGAACGCCAGGGCTCACGGGGTGACAGTCATCCCAGGCAGGATAAATCCCTCCTGATTAACAAGCTTGAATTAACAGGCTTCACCTACCTTCTTTGTCTTTGTTGACCCTACATTCCCGGAGCATAGCGCAGGGTGCAGATTCTGTCTCCATTTTAAATGTAAATCAGGGAGCATTCAAATTTGACTTCTAACCCAAGGCAGCTCAGAGATTACATTACATTGCCCCACCTTCTCGGCATGCTCTCCCAATAACAGCATACAAGAGAAAATGATGGAAAACAGACTTACAAATCCTGCACAGTGCTCACAGAAGGTTGGCTTGAGATAGGTCATCTCCTGAAAATTATGGATAAATCCTGGTCCCATTTTACAGTGGAGTTGGGACTTCGCTCTCAGGAAGTAAGCCATCATTTCATCTTTACTGATTAGGCCATCCCTGTTAAAGAGAATTTTTTTTTTTTAGAGCCATCTTTGAATACCATATTGTTAAGTAATCAGCACACTTAACCAGCCATCTCCCAAATGGTGGCCAAATGAGGTAGAGATTGTTCGTTTCTTTGTCACATCTTAATGGGAGGGCAAGACTCCAAAGGACAGCTCCTAGTGCCCCAAACATTCTTAGTAAGTAGGAAAATGGGCTCCGTGTGTGCACAGAGCCTGTTCATGCGTGCACACACATGTGCATCACAGCAATGACGTCTCCTTCATTATGAAGAGGTGCTTCTAGAAGGGCATATTTTTTCTCATCCTGGCTTAGCTACAGGAAGCAGGACTCAGACCGCTAGAGAAAGACAGGCCACTGTGTACACTGGCCCACCATTCCCTCATTCATTCAGGCCGATGTCATCGGAGCCAAGGCCATGGTGATCTTTATAGCCATGCCTTACTGCCCATGGCCCGTTTATGAGAGCATTCACCCAGGTCTTCTCCAGACGGACTAAACCTTCAGTTCCACCCTCTCCCTCATCTCCTTTCTCCACATAATCTGACCCAGGGACCAAAATGATCCGAGAGTTCTGTGTTGCCAGGTCTTCTCACCCCTTGCCAATACGAAGTCCGTTTTAATCTCTCTGTCTTCACGGGTCCTTCTATCTCAAAGGAAGAGATGCTCCCACCTCCGCAGCCTCCCAGAACACTGTCCATGCAGGCTCTGCTGAGCCTCTTCACCGATTGCTTCCTCTGCCTACAAATACGTCCCAGACTTCCCCTCCCCCAACTGAAAACCACACTCTTGCCCTTGACTCAATGCTAGCTCACAGGGCTGCCTGCCGGTTGCTGAAGACTGTGACTGTTTACGGGAGTAGAAAGCCCAGAGTTCCTCCCGAGGATCTGCTAGTCATTCGGAACTTCGGACCATGTGGATTTCACCTCCGCACATAACCCCTACGCCATCGGGCTGCAGTTCCCGCCCCAAATACCCCTTTATTTTTTCATTCTACTATCATCTCCTGTAGCTTTCTTTCCTCTCTCCTTATCCCCACAGTTTTCAAAAGGAACGTTCATTAGCTATTCTTATTCTTTTATCCATCTAGTCAGGTTCTGACCCTCACCTGCCTTCCACAGTGGGTTTTCTCATTCTGTGAACTTGGCCCCTGGCATGGGAACTGATTCCTTTTTGACATTCTCTATACTGTGGACTGAGTGTGAGTGTGTGCTGCCCTGCTCGTCCTCCTCCCCCTCACACTCCTCTGGCTCATCTACATGATCCACTTCTTTCTTTACCTTCTACACGAGGGGAAGGGCGTCCCGGACACATCTGCCTTGGGCCATGCCCTCTTCCCTCTAAGCCTCCCCTCAGAGATGCATGTACTTTCTCCAAAACCATATTCCAACCCCATTCCTTATTTCTCTTCCCCCCAAGGCCTCAGCTACAGAGTTCTTTATTGCTGGTAGCCACACCATAACATTTCTCCAAGCTTCAAAGGTGAAGCTTCCTCTCTCAGCGTACCCAAATCATCTTCAATAATAGTTCAGGCTTATTGACATCAAAGTCATCTAGTGTTGAGCCCAACTCAAGAACTGCACTCCCCCTTTCAACTCCGGTATTTACTCACAAGCACACAGAAGGAAGCTAGTTTTCTGGTGGGAGTACACCCATTGAGAAAATGGAGATACACACACACACACACAGAGATGTATGTGTGTGTCCTATACATGTGTGTGTGTGTCCATGTTCCTAGGTGTGTGCTACTACTCATGGAAAGGTCGGTGGTCTGAACCTAGCCAGAGGTGCCTCAGAAGACAGACCTGGAGATCTGCTACCATAACCATGATGGAACACGCTGTGGTTTCGTTCAACTCTGTCACACGAGGTCACCATGAGTCAAAATGAGATCGATGTCAACAAGTTTCATGAGATATGTATCTCACCACTAAGTCACCCTGGCAGCACAATTCACCTGGCTCAGGCCTTTTTAAAGCTGAATCGGGGACTAGAGGGCTAAGAATGGTTGCTCCCTAGCGTGTGCTCCTCCTCTCATCACCTCAACCTGCTGCGAACCAGGGAGCCGTCCCGGGGTGAGAAGCCCGTTTCCAGCCCCTCTTGGATGGAGGCGCAGGCTCCGTGACTGTGGCCGAAGGAGCATGAACAGACACACCACGTGACACAAGGGCAAAGGCATAAAGGCTCTCTGCTTCTTTACCCTCATGTCTCACATCTGCCACGGATGCAGGCGACTCCAGGACCTTACTGCTGTGAGCTGCCAATGAATTGTTCTTGACCATGACAACCTTAGAGGTGACAAACCTGTGTGCTGCCCCGTCTTGTGCCCTCTTCATTTGTTTTGCTATGTTCGAGTGCCCTATTGCAGCTGCCATTTCGATCCAACTTACTGAAGGTTTCCCTTGTTTTTACTGACCCCTGCACGTTTCCAACTACTATTTCCTTTTCTAGCGATTGTTTTTTCTTCATTATGCATCCAAGGCAAGCCAGCCAAAGTCTCACATCCTTTCTTTGAGGGAGCACGCTGATTATAGTTCTTCCCATTTGTTTGCTCGGTTGACAGTATGCTCAGCATTCTTTGCCAACCTCAGAGCCAGGACACATTGATTCTTCTATCTTCCCCTTTCACTAACCTGTCCTTTGAAGGACTGGTCCCTGAATGACCAGGACTGGGAATGAAGACCCGGACACAGGAGTCCACATGAGTGAGGAAAACAAAACAAACCTTGAATCAAAATGATGAGATCGTGAGGCTACCTAACTGCTGGACCTGGAACTGTCCCACCCTCTCTGCAGAGAAAAGCATCCTTCCTCAGCTCACATTGAGGGCTTGCAAAGGTCCTTGTGGTGGTTACATAATTTGGTGTCAATTTGGGACTTGAGAGGATTAAGAGTGAAAGGTGGAGTCTAGTCTGTCAATCAGATCATAGCCAATGAGGCCTCTGTGTGGGCATGGCCTCCTGAGAATTCTGGGAAATCCTGCTTTTGCTCCTTGGGGGTGGGAGAGACTCTCTCTCACTGCTCACTCCCTTGGAGACACTCTACTGACAAGACACGTAGCACATGCTGATAGACCCTGTGCCCTGGAAACTGGAGAAGCCACATGGACCCCTGCCAGCTCTGAGATGCTTACAATGCTACTGGATCCACAGACTTTCTACACACTGGCCTGTGACTGTCCTTCATTCGGCATCATTGCATGTGTTTCATGAGTCTGAAGAGGACTTTATAGATTGGTATCAGCATATGGGCTAATACTGGACTCACGGGCTTGGATTGGACTGGGTTGGGATGCTCTCTTAATATACAATTACCCTTTATAGAAAACTCTCTCTTATACACATATGAGTTTCTATGGATTTGTTTCCCTGGTCTTACCCAGACTAACACAGTCATCAAGGAGTATATCCACCGACTCTCCGGAGGACCTGACTGTCCTGTGAGTGCCATACCACCTGGGCTCACCTGGGCATCACCTCAGACATCCCACTGTTGCTCACATACACCCGACCTGCACTCTGTTAAACAGATTGTTTTTAGTCACTAAGTAGAGTTAGGAAAATATGTCAATCAAATGAATGAAGACGTTTTATTTGGTCGCTGACCCACTGAAACCTCTCGCTATGGCCTAAAACCTATTTCTGAGGTTTCGTCACAGGAGGCATCATTTAAAATGAAACATCCCTGAAAATACAAGTTCTCAAAGAGCATTTTGGGAGAAAAATGATAACCTGCATGTTAGTCAGGGTTGAAGGTAAGATCGTTTGTAGTGAATAAATGAATACATTTCCCCATACAGATATATTTGTGCAAGTATTCACGAACTCATCTCTCAAAGAGTGACAGTGCATCTTACCCTATTTAAAAATGTTGGGAAGTCATCCTTAAAAATAGTTGTTTAGTTGGGTTTAATTTCTTATTTCCCAAATTTGACCAATTAATTCTGCTTTTTAAAGTACTAATCACCAGCTACCTGTACGGAACACAGGTTAGAAAACATTTCCTTTCTGAGACTTTTCCAGTTTCACTTGAAGCTTCGATGCGATGGTTGTTGCGAGGTGCCATGATATCAGTTTCTACTCAGAATGGAGACAAGGTGACCCCAGGACAAGACGGCCTTGCGCAAATTCGCCACCGTCAATTTGATGTATTAATTTAAGATATCTCATTGTCTGGCAAAACAGTCATATAACCTATGACTAGATCAAATTTTCTGGTAACATCCTATCATTCGATCTCCCTCTTGGCCCATTTTAAAGTTGTTTCAGTTAAAAAAAAAAGGTGACGGGGAAGTACACTCGGGTTCAGTCTCCAGAGAATCCCCTCTGTCTAGGGACCAGGGATGGATAGCCCTCTGATCATGAGGAAGGAAACGGAAAGTGAATGGTTGCAGATGCAGTTAGGTTGACATTTAGCTCCCTATCATTTGATCTCCCTTCTGATTCCTTTGGTGCAGTGGTTATGAGTTGGGGTGTGACTCGCAAGGTCAGCAGTTTGAAGCCTCCCGGCGCTCCTCTGGGGAAGGAGTGAGTTTTTTATTCTCCTGTCAAGAGTCACCGTCTCAGAAAGTCACCGAGCAGTTCCGCCCTTCCTTAGAGGGTCACTGTGAGTTGGCCTTGACTAAATGGCAGTGAATGACTGGTGCTTCACTTACATTTGTTCTAGAATATTTTCTGCTTTCTTTTCGACTGAGGTGTTTATCTCTTTTGCTTTATTACCATTGTTAGTTTTTTGTTCTTTACACGTGTTTCTGTATATGAAATCCAGGATCGGTTAATCTATAGAAACAGTCACTGGATGATTGGCTCCTTGGGGTTGGTACGGAAGGCTGGTGTACTAATAACGGTGGGCACAAGAATGAATGACATGTTCTGTGACCGATTGTGGTAATGATTGACCAACTCTTCTTGATGCGACTGAATTGTTGGATTGTATGACATGTGAATTGCATGCCAATAAAATGGTTGGGAAAATAAATGATCAAGTAAGGAGTGTGGTGGGGAGGGGGAGCCTTTAAAAATAGCCAGGAAATCAGAACTGTTTACATCGCTTCTCGGGGTTTTCCAAAGCAGGTCTACTGAATGACAGCTGACTGCTGTCAGAAGCCACCGAGAAGCAAGCAAAGACTGAGAAGTATCATTAGGTCCAGGGCTTACTCCACATCATAGATACAACTAACTAAGGAGAGAGGCGAGTATTTCGCAAATAACACACTTTATGTTGTAAAGGAAGTTTGTGTTTTGTATAATTTAACTTATTTTAAAAGCATTTTTTGTTCTGGACAAATCACAAAATTGAATTTAAGGTTTTAAGACATTTTTGCTAAAGTATCAAGACTTTCTTTGGTGTTTTGAATTACCAATATCATACTTCTTTTAAAAATCTACACCGGCAAAATTATTGGTATAGGTACATTTTGATGTAATTTGGACATTTCACTTTTAGAAAATTAAGCAATTAGTACAGATAGTTTTACAATGAGGAACAAAGCTCACATCAAATTATTAATGCCAGGTTTCCTCAGTAATATTTTTTTAAATAGTATTTTTAGTGAGCTAGGGTTTAATGACTTAATTTTTCAAGAATCATTTGATGCTGAAAACACATACATATATTTTTTTAGAAACTGAACTGTTTTACACATGTTTTCATCAGCAATAAATGAGGGTTTCAGTTTCTTCACCACAATACCAACATGTGCTGTTTCCTGGTTCATTTGTTTTGTATCCTTACCATTCTAATACAAGTGAGGTGTATCTCATTGTAGTTCTGATTTGCACCTCCCTGATGGCTCATGCAGTTAGACCCCAGCAGCTGCTCTGCAGGAGAAAGATGCGGCAGTCTGCTCTCGTTAATATGAAGGCTTGGCAAGCCTTTGGCGCAATTCTACCCTGTCCTGCAGGGTCCCTACAGAGTGGAATCAACTGGATGGGTTAAAGGTTAACGATAATTGAGCATCTTGCCACGCGTGTCTCGGCCATTGGAATATCCTCTTGGGTAAAATGTCTGCTCACGTGCCTTTCTCATTTTTTTGCTTTTGGCTTTGTGTTGTCGGGTGTAGGACTTTAAAAAAAATACATTTTTAGACACGAGACTCTTATCAGATACATGCTTCCTGAAAAATGGCTTCCAATCTCTAGGTTGACTTCACATTTGTTTGATAAAGTCTTCCATCAAACGAATTGGCCTCCACTTTTGGCAGAAGTTCAAGGTTGGCGAAATGGGTAAATATTAGAAGTAATGCAGGAAATGGAGAGCTGGGCTAATTTGCAAATGGGTCCTCGAGCATGATACGGATGATACGGTCTGCCCCCTGGTTCCGTCCATCCAGCCATGTTCACATATACCAAGAAAAAGTGAGTGAAAAGTAAGACAAAGCTCATTACAGCACCAGCGTTAACATGGCCAAGACATGAGTGACGGTTTCTTTGCTCCTCTCTAATAATCGTTTTCCGCTCTGGGGCAGTGGGATTTAAAAAGGACAACATGCAAACTTACTGGTCTTTGTCGAGCACACAGAAAGAATCCAAGAAGGGAAAGTTGGCGGCTATGCTTTCAAAGTCCTCTTGGGAGATGTACCCATCATGGTCATGGTCATAGTTTCTGAACACCGACTGCAGAAGAAGGACAAACATGTCATGAATGACGATGTAAGAGCCAGACTTCAAGCTTGTTAAGGTGACACCTTTGATAACTAGCAAATGATCCCTCTCACTAAGGAGTTTAGAATCTAGTGCCAGATAACTCCAGTAAGAAGCCAGATAGAGCACTATAGAGGAGGAGAAGGTGTAGAAAAAAGAAATGAATTTGACAAAGGATTCTTGGCAAATATGAGGCCTAAGCTGAGACCTAAATGTTGAGTAGGAGTAAGGCTTAGTGAAGTCACAAATCTCAATAGAAAATGGAGCTTTAAAAAATTCCAATTATTTTAAAAATGAGAGTACATATTGAATATAATTCCAATCAAAAGCTCAGTGGGAACTTGCTTTAAATGAACAAGTTGATCCTAAAGTTCAAATAGGAGTAAGAATATTAAGAATAGTGGGAAATATGTTTAAAATTAGGAGCAATGTGGAGAGTATGCCCTACCAGAAATGGAATATTCTAAAAACTGCCTTAGTACCCTCTATAGCTCAGTAGGTACAGCAACAGGATCTCTCAGCCAACAACTGAAAACTACCTTCATCAAAATAATGTGGTATTATAACTTACTAGAGAGAATGGAGTCTAGAAATGGATTCATGAAAATATAACCTAACAACTCCCCACCACCAAAGTGAGCCTGACTCCTAGAAGCCTAGTACTGCCCCTTGTGGGTCTCTGAGAGTATACCTCTCTATAAGAGTGGAACACCTCATCTGTCTCTGAGGGGTACTTGGTGGTTTTGAACTGCTGACCTTGTGGTTAACAGTCCAATCAATACGTAGGATTCAAAAAGCATTTTTCCAATCCACAAGGCTATCTAATAATTGGGGTTAACTGGCTAATAATTCTACAAAATAAATGTCCCCCAAACTAAATCTTAGATGCATTAAATATTTTAATATAAAAAGTTTTGGGGTTTGTTTTTCTTGCTGGTTAAGTTGATTCTAACTCATAGAGACCTATGGGACAAAGTAGAACTGCTCCATAGAGCTTCCTAGGCTGTAATTTTCATGGAAGTAGATTGCCAACTCTTTTCTTCCAAAGAGCTGGTGGTCGGTTTGGAACACCTAACTTCTCAGTTTGCAGGTAACACCGAATTAATTGCTGTACCACAAGGGCTCCTTCTCCAAGGAGGCTTCAAAAAGTTCATAGAAAAATTCCATTTATCTTTTATTTTCCTTGAATCTTTGAAGCCACTTAGTATTAAAAAAATTAAACTATGGAAATACCAAAGATTGTGTGAACCGATCACAATGATCTACCTATAACCCCTTCCCCAGGGGGATGGGCAACAGAAAAGTGGGTGAAGGGAGACAGCGGTTGGCGTGAGACATGGAAAAAATTAAAAAATGATCAATTATCAAGGGTTCATGAGGGAGGGAGGAGGGAAGGGGGGAAATGAGCTGATCCCAAGGGCTCAAGAAGAAAGAAAATGTTTTGAAAATGATGATGAAACATATGTACAAATGTGCTTGACACAATGGATGGATGGATGGATGGATTGTGATAAGAGCCGTACAAGCCCCCAATAAAATGATTTTTTTAAAAAGAAAAGAAAATACCAGAGGTAACAGATGACTGTTTTTTGTTTAAGATATTTGAATGGCAAAGTCTTTGACATGTCATCAAAGTCTGAAGCCGCAATGAACAATGTTCTATTTATAAACAGTTAAAATACATACAAATAGTCAATAACAATGTGATATCTATCTCATATGATTGGAGACAACCTCAGGAGACTAAGACAAGTGTATTATTGAGAGAACTTGTCTGTAGCCACGATCAATCAGGACATGTTGAAACACATTTTATTTGGAATAAACCCATGGATGTGAACTGGAAACGTAGTAGCAACCCTTTTTGATTTGCCCCCATACAGCAAGCTTTACGTTCTGCTGCAGCTATTCCACTTCTGAGAGTCTTTTCTACAGAAGCAATTGAACAAGTCTGCTGGTATACATTTCTTTGGAAAAGATCATCTAAACGTGCTGGACTGTGAACTCAACAGTCGGCGGTTCAAACACACCAGCGGCTATGTAAGAGAACGCTATGGCAGATTGCTTCCAAAGGATTTATTTACAGCCTTGGAAATCTCAAGGGCCATTTTGTAGTAGAGGTTCGCGGCGAGGCAGCATCACTTTGGCGAGTGGAATTACCAAGGCCTGAAAGTGACATTTTCTATAATGTTTGAATATTTACAATGTTGTTCTTTATCGTCAGAAAAAAAATTAAAAGATTTTTCCATTGCCCCTGGCTAAGTAGGGGCTTTTAAAAACACCTCTCTAAGGCCTCTCTATAAACACATGCATGCACTGTATATTTGATTTGCATTCCAGTACAACTTAATCTTCCTCCCTTTTCCCAATGCTCTCTGTCTATTCTATTTAAATACATTTCCTGATGTTACATGCTGCCTCAAAAGTATTTTAAAAACAGGTAGCCTATAAATGAGTGGATCATTTAATTAAAATATGACTGCTCAGTACCCATTGGAAGTTTGTCCACAGGTAACTCAACTGTGCACAAAACATACAGCATTAGTATTTATATTTTTGGCAAGTCAAAACTTGGGCTTCCTAGGTAACACCAATATTCAATGTGTTTGGTGGGGAATAAAAAAAATGGAGGTTCAATTTCACCCAAGAGCCACCTTAAAAGAAAGGCCTCAAGCTCTACTTCTGAAAACGTAGCTGCTAAAAACAATGCCAAGCAGTTTTACTCTGAGACACACGGATTTCCCAGGAGTCAGAATGGACCCTCAACAACTGTTTTGTCTTATTTCCATACTTATTCTTAGCCAGCATTAAAATGGTTGTAAAACTAGTTTGGAGTATTGATTTTGTTTTGTTTTTACTAGCCTACCATTCATGCAGAGAGAATAAGCTTTATTTCCAAATAACAGTTAGCATAGAAATTCGTACGGAATTCACTCGTGTTATTTGATCAAGCTAACGATAGGCAATTTCCCAACACTGGGCCAAGCGGAGGCTCTTCTTCTAGAAGATTTTGGAATTGGAGGCAAAGGCATAGAGAGTGAGGTAGGCTTGTCCCCCTGGGAATGGGGAGTAGCGGGCAGCAGTGGAGTAAGAAGTGTGTAGAGACCAGGGGGAGTAAGGCTATTTCAGTCTTTCGTTTCTGGGTCTCAGAGCCTCCTCCGTCTTCTTGGTCCCCAAGGGCCCCTGGGTCCTTCTCCCTCCCTCCCTGGCAGTTGGGTGTGCAACTGTCTCATCACCAGCCTGCCTCCATTGGGCCTTATCTTCTTCTCAGCACCAAATATCCTCTCTGTACTACCTTTTACAATCGTTTCCGTCCTGCCTCATGTAGTCCAGAAAAATATATTTCAGCATCTCATAGTTGCCTGGATTACCTAAGATGTAAAAACGTTCCTCCTTTAAGGATCTTCTCCCAGCATGTCGCACGGACTCAGTCCTGTTTCCCCCGAACCAGTGTGACTCATGAAGACGTTTAACAGGGACCCCAGTGTCCGGGGCTGACGGTGTTTCTATGTCCCTCATTTGAGCACCCTCCTCTTCTGCCTCCATACAAGGAAACCCATACGAGCCAGAACTCAAAGGGGGTACCTTGCTTTTCCAGGCGTCACACGGTATTTGCCTTTGACAGTGTGCCCGCATAGGGCTATTCTCTCACTCATGTTGGATATCATTGGTTTTCCTTCTTGGACAGGTTTCTGCCTTGTGCTCCCCACCCCCACCCTAAACTTAAGTGGAGTCATGCTGCTGTGCCAGCCTCCCAAATATATACAGCACGTGACACTATCCAACTCATAATTGTCCCTGCCCTTGGGTGATCGGTGGGCCATGCCTTGTCTTGGTGGCCTTGCACGGTATGGGGACCCATAGGAGCTTTTCTTGGGTAATTCTAATCCCCAAATAGCCTGGTGTTGCCATGACCATGGCAACAGGAAGCCCGGAAAAGGAAGTGTGGAAAGCATTTGAACACGTGACAACAGACTGAAGGGAAGAGGAGAGGGAAAGAAAGGGGCTCTTTCTAGAAGGTTCTCTTCCAGAGACCAATGCCAGGGAGAGCCCAGTCTGCTAAAACACCCTGCCTACCAAACGGGCTATTTGCGTGAATTCCATCGGCTTCCTGCAGAACTGCAGAATATTCTGGAAAGAGAAAGGGGCCCTCTTGACTGTCCCTCAACCACGTACCTCAACTAATTTCCGTATGTGCTTGTTGATGACCGTGGGATCCGGCTTTGGGATGACTCCTGAGGCCCACTCCAGGGGCACCACGGGCTTGGTGGGCGTGGTAGGGGAGGTAGGCTGCTGACAGGAAGCACATACATTTGTTGTGTGTTGTGCAAAATACATAACAAAGCATTTGCCAATTCAACAATCTCCACATTTTCAATTCACTCAGGTTGATTACGCTCATGATATTTAAGCACCACCTTCACTCTCTTTATCCAAACGATTCTACCACTAGCTGAAACCTCGGGGCTTTGGTGGTGTAATGGTTACACGTTGGACTGCAAACTGAAAGGTCAGCAGTTCTAGACCACCGGCCGCTCCACAGGAGAGACAAGACTTTCTTCTTCCTTAAAGTGTTACAATCTCAGGGCAGTTCTGTCCTGTACTAGAGGAGTCAGAAGGTGGTGAGCGGAAAACACATTTTAAAATAGTAACTGAAGCCTCAAGCAATTCAGACTAGGGATGATGGAGAGAAAACTAACTTTAGGATATTGTGACCAATGACACTTTACATGTATGTAGCGCTTAGATGTTTATAAAACATTGGCATCTTTTGTTAATAGAATCTTATCTGTAACTGAGTGCATGTTTGGATAGTGTGTTTAGCTTGGCAGCAGATAAAATTCCAAGTTGGCAAAGCGTTTATCTTGAAAATTAAATATTATAAATGAGGGGGAAGTTTCCATCCAACACTCCCAAATATCACTGTCACATCCTGAAACATACATGTAACAGCCCATCAAGGACTCTGTCATGATGCACACATGTAAAACACCAGTTTGCTCATTATTTTACACTCGGTATCCCTATGAGTCAGTGGTTAAGCATAGTCGATGGTACCAGTGCAAGGTCAAGTTCACGTCTTGAAGCCTGCCCCTCTCTCAACACAATTGCTTCTGACCTTTCTGGTAGTCATTCGCCCACTCGAGACCTCTGGTGTGACTGTGGCTGACATACTTTAGACATTCTGTGGGGCAAGACCCTCCCTGGGAAAGGACCTCAAGCTTGGACAAGTGGAGGGTGCAGGCCTGGCACGGTTTCTTTTGCTTGTGCTTAGTGTTGCCTTGAGGTGGTGTGGATTCAATAGCATTTAAGAAGGGCAACGGTCCTGTAGTGGATTTGCTTCCTCCGTAGCAGTTTCCACAGAATTGCAAGGTGCCTTTCCTTAAGAACCTGGGGAAATAAAGGTGATCATGCCCCACCGAGCTTCCTGTGCCCGTCTCTGGGGGGCCCTCACCACGGTAAACATTGCTGCTGCTGCACGCAACCTCATACTGGAAGGTTCTGATACTTGATAATATGTTTGGAATAAATAATTTTTCAAGAGTTGTGGCATCTATGCAGAGAGTGAGAGCTCTAACAATATTGTGAGGAAGGTATTAATAGTATCCTGAATGCTACCATCAGGACCAAACATTACGTGCTATTTGGATAGGTTCACAACACACACACACACACACACACACTCCACACACTTCCATTCACACTCACATGTATGCCACATGTACACAGCACTCCAAAATAAATGCACACATCATAGAACATTGTAGCCAGCCATTCATCTTGGTAAACGATAAACACATTTCCCAGAGTACACCAATTGCCGCAAACTCCCAGGGATGCCATAGATATTTCAAGTTTCCAGGGAAAACACTATACTCTATGTCTGTCAGCTAAGGGCCGAAATTAACCTAGCAGTAAAATATCTACGACTTATCTGCTAGCTTAACTTATTTCTGTGAAGCAAAAGCAATGGGTTCCAATAGGATTTAAAAATTGCCACCAGACATGTGCAGCTGTGAGTCAATGACTGTGCCTAAAGAATCACATGAAAATATTATTTTGCTTTCGATGTGTGTGTATCAATTTTTCAAGTGAGAACATTAATATTTATTCTGCTATTTGGACTTAATTGTTCTGTGCGTGGAACTCTTACATACACGGGGGCTTCAAAAAGTTCATGGGAAAATTCCATTATTGTTCCATTTTTCCATGAACTTTTTGAAGCCTCTGCATACTTATTTTTTTTAATCATTTTTTTGGGGGCTCATACAACTCTTATCACAATCCCTGCATATTTATTTTGATCTAGGAGTGCCATGGGAAAAAAAAAAAATACCATTACCCCCTGTCGGTCTAGGACCAAGTATTCCAGTGATGTCTGCCCGTGATAACTGCAGATGCGTTAAAGCTTTATGCCCTCGCTTGTGTGACCCTGACTAGCGAGTACTCTCAAATTCGCAGCATGTGTCAAAGACGATGCACACTCAAAAGATGCCCCGCCACTTGGAGAAGAGATAGAAAGGCCTTGAGAAATAGGTTTTCAAAGATTCTCAACCTTCTAGCACTTAGGAGGGCTTTGAAAACGTCTGATCTTACCCCAAATCAAAAGCCTCTATATTTGAAAGGAACATCTCCCAAAATTGGCGAGATTGGCATTTATCCTGAAAATAAAAGGTGATCTTCGAAGGCACCATAAAACGATGTGCACAAAAAGGTGTGCTAGAAACAGGGCAGTGGGTGTGAGGGACTATGCGAAAACGGCGCAGGATCACCAGGTGCTCACCATGAAGACGCAAAGGCCGCAGACCAAGCCTTCTCACGGGCGGTGCGATCTAGACTCAGCTAAAGCATGATCGAGACCAAGTTCAAGGAATACGGATGCGAGGTGCTGCCAGGCCTCCAGCCGCAGGTAGACACTGCGGTGCCGGGTGTGGGCACAGGATGAGATCCGGCGGTGGAAGGGCTGGGAGTGCGCATGCACTGTGCTAACGTGGGCGAGGCAGGCTCTTCCCACCAAAGCTGGGGAATGAGGGAGGAGAGCAAATTTTCCCTTTTTTGCAAAAACTTTGTTTCATCTCATAGTCTGCTGACCGTGAAGACCCTCTGTCCCCATTCTCCCTTTGGCGGTTCTGCTAGATTTTCTCACACAGCTCTTGTCCCCCACGCGATGGACCTGCGGGGCGGGGTGGGGTGGGGGCAGGGAGTCTGGTGGTGCTGACGTCATTACCCTCCCTATTCTGGGAACTACACTACCAGGTCGAATGACTCAGATTCAAGTGCAGCTCTCATTCTGTCTCTTCCATTTCCGCGGTTCAAATCACAGGAGATATGAATAGGTTGCCAGAGTTGGGGTCCCAGTCCCTGGCAACAACATTCTGCAGAACGCCACTAGTACAGAGTTACTCTATGCCAGCTTTATTAGGAATCTGACCTCAAGATACCAGGGCCAAACTGCGGACATTTTCCCCTTCAACATACAAAGCCAATCCTACTTGTAAATTCCAAATTCATCTGGGTTTTTAAAGTTTTTCTTTTTACTAATACAAAACCCCAAACCAAACTCACTGTCGAGTTGATGCCAAATCATAGCAATCCTATCGAACTGGGTGGAACCGCCCCTGTGAGACTGAACCTCTTTACCAGAGTAGAAAGCTGGGTCTTTGTCCTGTGAAGCAGCTGATGGTTTTGAACTGCGAACCTTGAGGTTAACGGCCCGATTTGTAACTACTACATCGCCAGAGTTCCTTTATTAATACAAAATAGATCTACAATATAGTCCACTTACCACAACAAATGAGCAAAGTACATTCAATGACATCATTTCTTCAATCTCCTTATCGTGTGTTTACTTACTAAGAGTGGGCCACCAATTACCTGAGACACTATCCATTGTGACTCTGATATTCTGAATGGAGTCAATCCATCAGAAATTTTTGTTGATTATAACCAGGGATACATAAAGTAAACATATCTAATTTTATTTTCAATAGGATGTCTTAAAGGTTGGGAAATTCTAAATGATCTCTAATATGAGGGTAGCAGTTATCACTTATATATATTCATTTTTTCCCTTTTGATTCTCTACATAGGTAAGTCCTCAGACAGACTACAGCAAATCGGTCAATGAAACAGAATAATTAGGAATGATATCTTTCTCTTATCACTCTCTGATATGAAGAAAGTATGTTAACCTGTTAAGGATATGCTGTTCCATCAAGAAATGAAAGTAATACAGCTTTTTAATATTTTGAAATCTTTAGAACCCCAAAGCCTCATTGTAATGGCCAATTATTATAAATGACAAACAATAATATCTGATACTGACCCTTAGGTAGAAATCAATACCTACTGACTTAGCGTTCCTGGGTTCCAGCACCAGTGACAGTTTATAAATATCATCTTCGGTGTGGTAGAGGTCTAGAGAAAGCTGCAACAAAGAAGAGACACTGCTGTTGTCTTGTATTTATTTATTTACACTGCTGAATTTTTGAAAATCCAATGTTTAGTTCCACTGTCTAATCATTCTAGGGAATGCAGAAAACTAGAAAGATGTCATGCCGAAGTGGACAATGAAATACAAAAGAAAAAGAATTGATCCTGCTGTAGTCATCAGCATCAATAAGGACTGCCCCACACCCTGCCCAACTCAATTCCTTTGTAATATTTATGGAGCCCCTACTAAGTGCCAAGCACTGAGCTCAAGGTTAGGGATACTGAAGGATTGTAGGCTAGAAGTGGGGAAAGATGCCTAAAATGAGAATTGCCATGCAAGATAAAGGGCCCTGGTTGGCACAGGTTAGTCAAAACACCATCAATTTGGCCCCAAATGGACCACAATTCTACTCTGTGCACATGGGATCACCAAGAGTTGGAGTTGACGCTAGAGCAGTGAAGCATACAATATAAAGGGAGGAGTCCCTGGACGGTACCAACAGGTAACATGCTGGGATGCCAACAGAAAGGTTGGCCCTTCAAGTCAGAAAGGCCTCATTATCTACTTCTGAAAAATCAGCCACTGAAATGTGACCAATGGAGTCTTGGTCTACTCTGACATACACGAAGTTGGCATGAATAGGATACAACTTGATGACACCTGGTGTCCATGCCAGGTCACAAATGCTATCTTAGAGGCCTAATTAGAGATTTATGGAATTAAAGGAGCCATTTGCTAGGTCCCTATTATCTCAGGATCCTAAGTTAGGTCTCATAGCAACCCTATAGGACAGAGTAAAATTCCCCCTTTGGGTTTCTGAGGTTTTTAACCTTTATTGGAATAGAAAGTTTCTCTCTCTCTCTCTGTCTTGGACTATGTCAGGTTCGAACTGCTGACCTTGCTGTTAGCAGTTCAATGTATAATCCACGTACACTACAGGATCTCTATGAGGCAGAATGGGCTCAGTGGCAGTGGGACTGGCCTTTTGGTGTGTTTGCTCTCACTGTGAGTTGGCATCAACTCCATGGTAGGAGTTGGTGTTGGTTCTGGTGACACAACATAGGATACAATTATTGCCTAACAGTTTCTTTAAACACAGAAAGAGGACTTGATTAAACACAGGGCATGTTAAGTGTGAAGTGAGTCACCTCGCTCTAGTGAATTGTTCATAGAAGTAGAATAGTAAGGAGGACAGGGGGTAGAGGTTGTGCAGGCAGAGACACCTGGGTTCAAATGATGAGCCTGCCACTTACTAGCTCTGTGATTTTGAGTAAGTTATGTCCTCTGAGGCACAGTTCCTGCATCTATAAAATGAGGATGATCAGAGGACTTGACACGAAGTAGATTTTTATCAGGATCTCATGAAATAATGCACACACACAACTTCACAGAGCAATTGAAAACACATTAAAAACTCAACAAAAAGCACCTGATGTTGTTGCTATGATTATGGTTTTATTTACAGTTTATTATTATTGGTGGCAGCCACTGAGGACTAAAATGGTAAGGGTAGGTTCGCAGAAGAACTTCTAAACCGCGTGGGTCCTGGCTTGAAGGATGAAGAAGGAGAAGAGATTACTGTCAGCAAAGACAATTTAGAACCAGCTGAGAGGTGATGGCTGAAACGCTACAGCCTGAAAGTGAGTTTTCCATTGACCCAAGACACGAGGAAGCCCCACAGAAATTCCAAGGCAAGTCCCTGCTCCATCCCTTCAATCACACATTCCTGATGAGTCACCTGCTCCCCCCAAAGTGAAAATGATCACGTCTTGTGACCTTTTATTGACAATCCCGTGAACGTGTTCATCTTAAAGGTGAGAACACAAGGTGTCTGAACGTGGAGTGTGTGCGCAGGGGGGTGGGGGTGGGGGGGTAGGGGAATGAAACAAGGAAACAAGAGAAAATGCACAGCCGCTTTTCACGGGTTTGTTTTTGGTTCGATCCAGTTTTGGTGTGTTTGTTAAAGAGTCAGCATCATTATACTTTAGGATCATTCATTTTCATTCAACAAATCTTTATTAAGTATCGAATATATATCAAGGAACAATCGAGGCACTGTCCCTCGGAAGACAACACTTAAATGAACATTTTCATGTTTCAAGTCATCTATTGTTTTATTTACACTTTGTCAACTAAACTTCTTTCCTAAACATCATACTTTTTTCTCCTAAATATAATAAAGGGTTTTTTTCCCTATAAAGTTGCCATGGGCATCATTGTAAACCACAAACAAATCTTGCTCACAAAGAACAAATATTGCATCTACCATCTGTTGAACAACAAATACTCCTCCGTCCACAGGCTCAGCATTCTTAGGGGAGAGGAGCTAGCCACAAAACAAATGCGTGTCTGAGTCAGGCCATTCTGTTAGAGTGGAGTGGGATGCACAGAAGGGATATTTTGATAAAGGTATTGGTACAACAAACAGGTATCATACCACTTAGTTTCACCATAAGGAAGCATATGATGACAATCTGAGTTGGTTAGAAAAACACTGGGGCGCTGCGTGGTCTGAGATGAATCGGACATTGTTCAAAACGTGCAGTTTGATAAGATTTTCAGAATGTTCAATGTGGCCCATTCACGGGAAACATTTATTTCTTTGATCATTTTGATTGGGCGAAGAGTTACACAGGAGACCATCAGGGTCGCATTCCGCAATCCGTATGCATTTTGTTTCAACGCATCCCTGTCATCTCCCCAACTCACCATCCTTTATCCCAGACCTGCCTGGGCTTCCTGCTTCCTTTCCTCACCCTCCGAATGCTGTCCGTGGGCGAACGCCATTCTTTGATTTTAATGATGGATTCTTCTAACACATGGCGAATCCGGTGCCAGACCTGAGGGATGGTTGAGGATCACAGTCTTGGTGGTTCCACGAATCTCTAGCTGATGAGCAAGCTTGATGGCGTTTATCATTTTGAGTTCGGTTCCACATTTTGCTCCCACTCTATGACCTTGTCACGTGATCCTGAAGAAACATCTTCTTCTTCTTTTTTTAAAATATTCCATGTGGGTGACATAAAACATCAGCCGTGGGCAATGGCTGCCATTTTGCAAACGTCCCAGTGGAACACGCCTGGGCTCAGAGCTTTGTGCAAGTGGGCAGTCAACCCTCTGTCTTTTCCACCTCTGTCTGGGCAGGCTCAGGCTGCTGCCTGGCCTTGCAAACATCACACAAATAAAGAGTGAAAACCAGTGATTTCTTCCTTCAGAATTTCTTGTTATCGGGAGCTCATCTGAAGCTTGAGTAGGATGTTCTTCCCTTCTGAATCAGCCCTCAAGTCCCAAGAGAGCAGAGATCACTCACGGTGGCATCTGCTGGAGATCAAATAATTGTAGTGCTGGGACATCTGACCAGAGAGCCAAATAAGCTACATGTTACATTGGAGAGCTGCTCTTTCAAAAGATACAGGACCTCTTTGAGTATTTTCATAGGTCACACAGACAGATATCTTACCTTATTATGGAAATGCATATGCTCGTCTGCTTCAAATATTTGCTTTCTACTTATAAGCCACTGCCCTTCCTGAGTCTCAGTCTCCTAATCTCGGAACTGGGAATAGGACTAATATAGCTCCGTCTTGTGGTGAAGATGACATGCGCCGAGGCACAGCTGGCTGGTTTGCTTAAAGGACCCATCGATGGGAACAGCAGGGCTTGGCTGCAGTCAGGGCAGCAGCCAAATGCCAGTGTGCTTCTCTGTGGATATGCAGTTGCCCTGGGTCACGATCCCACTTCCTCTCTCCGTTCTCCTCTGAGCACAAGGACTCTGAGCTCCAAAGAGCAACCTATTCCACATTCTACATATATATGTTTTAAAAGATCTAGATCTAGATACATTTGATGATAGATATTTCATATAGGCAGCTTCTCAGTGAAATTTCAAGACCATGTGTTACCGTCGCACATATTTGAGCGCAGTTGCTTCTGAGAAGAGTCCTGATTCACTGTTTCAGGTGGTTGCATTCAGCACGCCTTCTTGTCAGCGAAGACGGTGGGGGATTCTTATCTGAACCCTAGCATCTACATTGCCTTGATTGGAGAATCATCTGATAAGGCAACTTCATCATCAAACTATCCCCACTCACCATTTTTGCAAGTCTCCTTCTCTCTCTCTCCTCCATTTTTTTTTGTTATTGTTAATGAGACTAAAAACACAGGGGCTTTCCAGTTGTTTGCATATACTCAGAATGGTAAAAGTAACTGATGTTCTAAAAATACAATGAAAAGAATCACCGGCCTGTTTTGTATACTGTGAAACAGAAACATCAGCTTTCAGATCTCCTGCTTATATGAGTGTGCATGTGTGTGCTGTGGGGGGGGGGTGGTGGCCGCAGGGGCACAGGTGACAATGTCTTCCCCAACTCTTCCCTGAAAGGAAGGGTCACCCCCATTCCAACTGTTCCCTTCTTTCATCTGCCAGATTCTGTTCAGGGGGCTAAAGACACAAGTAATGAACATGGCAGACAGACCCTGTCCTTACAGATTTTGAAACTGGAAGGAAGAAGTGGTGAGGGTTCGAGGTTAACTTTTTACACAAGTCGCTGTTTACTACAGGGCTTCACGAGGGCAACAGAAGAAAGGAATGGGGTGTAACACAGAGCACACAGCCTAAGTTCCCAGTCATCTAGTGGCAGTGCTTCCCAGGGGCCCAGGAAGGATGAGCAGGTCAAGAGAGGGAAATGGGCTTCCAGGTTAGAAGAATCACATGTGTAATCACCTGAGACACAAGGGAGCTTTGGCTCAATCAGGCCGGTCCCCAGTTACTAGCAAGACCCATCCCTAAGTGTGCCTTTAAGTTCAATTTGTAGATAATTCAGAACAGGTACATATGGCTCTTCGTTAGCCATACTTTATTGCAAGACAAGGTTTAAAGAGTTTATAATGATTTAAAAGTGGTACTTTCAGCAAGTGAAGGTGATTCTGATAGAGAATTTGTTGTAGCTAGGGGTTGGGTCAGTTGTTTCAGAGTGAGGGCAAATGGATTCATTTGCCAATTCACGTTGTCTTATCAAAATAGCAGGTTTATTCTAGAGCAGTGGTTCTCAACCTTCTGAATGCTGTGACCCTTTAATACAATTCCTTTGTACACTGGTACAGATAGGAACTGGAAACACAGGGAATCCAGGGCGGCTGATGCCTTCAGGACCAGTGGTGTGAGTGGAGATACTGGGAGGGTAGAGGGAGAGTGGGTTGGAAAGAGGGAACCGATCACAAGGAACTATAAGTGACCCCCTCCCTGGGGGATGGACAACAGAAAAGTGGGTGAAGGGAGACATTGGACGGGCAAGATATGACAAAATAACAATTTATAAATTATCAAGGGCTCATGAGGGAGTGGGGACCGGGGAGGGAGGGGACAAAAATGAGGACCTGATGCCGGGGACTTAAGGGAAGAGCAAATGTTTTGAGAATGACGAGGGCAATGAATGTACAAATGTGCTCTACACAATTGATGTATGTATGGATTGTGATGAGTTGTATGAGCCCCTAATAAAACGATAAAAAAAATACAATTCCTCATATTGTGGTGACTCCCCAACCATAAAATTGTTTTCATTGCTACTTCATAACTGTAATTTTGCTACCGTTATGAATCGGTCGACTCCTGTGAAAGGGTCATTGACCCCCAAAGGGGTCACGACCCACAGGTTGAGAACCGCCGTTCCAGAGGATAAAATATGTTATCTTGGCCTTTCCAAAGGCACATTCTACAGTAGCATGAGGTCAAAAAAGAACAAAAATAATAAGGGAAGAGAAAGTAACATATACAGGCTACCTAACGTATTTCAAGAAGTCTGCGACTAAGATCTTGGTAAACCCCATTCTACAGAGGAGGATGGCGAGGCTCACTGAAAGGAAGCAATTTGCCTAAAATTACATGGACATTAAGGGCAGAGCTAAGACTGAAGAGAGAAAAATGAAAAAAATGTGAGAAAAGACAAAGAACAAGTAAATGAATCCATGGACAATTCCAAAAGCAGTGACCATCAGTTCCTGCATACGAGAAGTGCAATATCATAAAAGATGATCAATTTCAAAAACAGGGACATGCATGCAACAAAAACACAAATGGACCGAGCGAACCCAGCTCCCAGAACGATGGCTTGCATAAGCCTGCAGTCACATCTGAGAAAATTTTGCCCAGCCGTAGACTGTCCCCATCTAGTTTGTCCTTGAAGTAGATCGAAGCTGAGAGCCAAGCTGGGATTCCTACCAACAGATGAGCCTCTCCCAACGTCTTCATTGTTTGAGAGTCCCTGGGTGTACTGAACCACAGTTACAGACGCCATTGACCAAGAGAACAGCGGTTCTCTAGTAAGAAAGACGAGGATGAATGCTGCCCTCTTCATGGTAATCACCTTCACTTGCTCCATGTACAGCTTTTAAATCATTAAAATATCTTTGATCCTTGTCTTACCCTACAGGATGGCTACTTAAGAACCATGCGCACCTGCTCTGAATTCCCTATGTACTGGACGTAAAGGCTCCCTCAAGGGTGGGTCTTGCTAGGAAGGGAGGGCTGGTTGTCCTCCTCCAAAGCTCCCTTCTGTCTCAGAGACTTTACACAGGTGGTTCTTCTCGACTAGGCCATTTCCCTCTCGTCTCTTCCACTTAATCCCAGGAGCAGGGAAAAGTCCAACAGAACGGGTCATTGTTAACAAAATAGGAAGTCTGCAAAGTTGATCTGTGGGAGGATTCGAACACTATAGGAATTTATAAACATTTAACAAATAGTCCTGTTTTCATTGTTTTCTTTTTCCCCTGGGACTTTGGAAATAAACCTCTAAAGAAGAAACAGAATTTACCTCATATTTAAGTAGCGTTGATTAATCACATGATTGTTGATCAATATCAAGACAACCTGGATGTAACCTTTCACCTGGTGTCGATTTGTGACAATACTGTTAGAATAAACCATTAAAAAAAAGCAGGGGATGGCATTTAAAATATGCCCAATGTCTACAGAATTCAATCAATACAAAATCGAATATAATCTTAACATGATATCATCTGATATTTGTTTACTATTTCTTTTCTTCATCAGCAACTATCTGTTGAGTGCCTACCATATACAGGCATGAGCTGGATACTGAAGACACAGGGTGAAGAGGCCACAGCATCTTTCCCAGGAATTCCTACCTGTCAGAGAAGATGGGTCAGGCAAACACAGTAGGGCATTTGAATGATGGTGTTGCTTAGGAATATGTGAAGTATCATGGGTTGCTAGAAAAACGGACTAATCTGTCTTGGAAGACGTACACGCAGAAACTTTCTTAAAAGTGAAGCTGGTGAGACTCTTTCTCCTGTAATTTTGAGGCTATAATCAGGAGAGATCATTTCCTGGCAAAGGACCTCATTCTTACTGGAGTAGAGGGTGAGTGAAAGAGGAAGCCTCTCAAGGAGGTGGAAGGACACAGTGGCCGCAACAATGGGCTCAAATATAACAAGTGTGAGGATGGTGCCGGACCAGGCAGTTTTGTTCTGTTGTACCTCGGGTTACCGTGAATTGGAACGGACCAACTGGATAGCACTGAACACCAGCACGCTTTACTGATGTGCTCTTCACTGCGATCAGTCCAACCATGGATTATTCCTCTGTGCAGAAGGAAGCTGCGAAGAAACCACGCTGGAAAAGTCTGGGCTGTGCGACTCTCGTGCCTGCAGGTTAAGCACTCTACTTTCCTCCTGTGTTGGGTCAGAGCTTCCATGGCAGAGCACCTAAAGAGCTCCATTCCTGCTCCTGCACCTACTACAATCTTGAACTAGGAGCCTGCTATGCCCTGTGGGCCAGATGGCTTTCCTGTGAGAACACTAGGAAGCTGGTCAACACCTCTCTGCCAAACACCCTCTCCAATGCCGATGGCTCTCTCTGTCTTCCCTTCCACAGTACTTTTGATCTGCAAGGCCTCACGCCACCTAAGAATTAGTAGAAATCCAGAAGAGGTGCCCACTGGTTCCGTAGTGCCTGCACATCTGCCCAGAAGAGGTAGCCATGGAGGAAGCCCGCTCCTCAGAGCAGCTGGATGTTACATCCTGACTTCCAGAAGGAAGTGAAGGGCAAGGGCAGAGGCCTAACTGACACTGTCCTCAAAGGACGGGCTGCCTCCTTCATTTGCAAAAGAGTTAGATAGCAGGTTTTGACTGGTAACATAATTATGGAATGTCAGCTGATGAGATGGTGGATTCGTGCGGAGTCATGATCTAGATCGTTTCAGGTTTTTGGTGTGAATGGAAGGACATTTTAGTAACTGACATTTTGCAATTTCTTCATACTGATTCCTGGAGTAATGCTGTGAAGTTTTGCATGATGGATTCTTTTAGGGTCTCTCTAAAACTCATTGCTATTGTGTCAAGGATGACGCAGAGGCCCCCCTGTGGACTTCCGAGACTATAACTGTTTGCAGGAGAAGAAAGCCCAGTATCATGGACTTAGCAGGTAAACAGATGAAAAGAAGGCCAGCAAAAGGATGCTTTAAAGCAGGGGTGTCAAACTGGCAGCCCGCGGGCCGCATGTGGCCCCCAAGGTAATTTTTTCTGGGCCACCATACTCTGAAATAAAATGAAAATAGAAAAACTGTTATGAAGAAAATTGTGCTTAGGGGCGATCGAGGCAATACCATACACACAATTCCCTCATTACATTTTATTTCAGAGTGTTATAAGTCAGAACTGAATCAACTGGCAATCAACAACAACATTCGTTTTTTTCAATATAAAAAGAGCAGATTAGGCACAGCAATTAGCAAATACAAATGAGAGAAAGAGATGGCCTGTGGAGATCACCAAGAAACTAAGGAACGGAGAGGCTGCAAAAGCGGAAAAGAAATAAAAAGGATTCCTCCTCCCCAGAGCAGGCAGAAAGCCTTACCCCATTAGTGGATAGCCCTGGATTTGGACGGCCTGACTTAAACCGTGAGAAAATAAAGTTCCACTGGTTAAAGTCACCCAGGTGTGGCTTTTTTGTAATAGCAGCCTTAGGTAACTAGAATAAAGTCAGTGGGGGAAAAGGAACTGACCCTTTAAAGACCGCAAGTACAGGCAGGGAGGCCCACCCTTAGGTAGTTATCTGTACACAATCACAGGGTTCTAATCCAAACAGAGATGAGTCCATCTCCTAAACTAGGTCCCCATCTTTCAGGGATGAACTCTTTCAGCCTATTTTGGCTCAGCTCAGGGTTTCTCCTTGGATACAGAGTGAGAGGCCATCTCTTGGCTTGATGTTTAGTGCACTTGTGCTTGCACTGTCCTATGCCGAGGTGCTCTTGGACTGGCACTTAGAAACAGGTTGACACTTGGCTCCTTCTTCTCAAGGCCCCATGATTCCTCACATAGAGAATCATAAAAAATTAGAGCTGAAAGAGCCTCAGAAGTGAACATAAACCCCTTACCAAAAACAAATGAAGTCAGGGTGGGTTAGCTAGAAGAAACAGCTATGCAACTTTAGAAGCAGAGCTGAAAACAGGGTCTTCCATCTAGGAATCCTGCCACTGCACTATGCTATTCAACATGGCACTAACTAACTGTGGTGCTTGATGGCACTACGCTATTCAACATGGCAGTAACTAACTGTGGTGCTTGATGGCACGACGCTATTCAACATGGCAGTAACTAACTGTCGTGCTTGATGGCTTCTAATGCTTCCTTCCATACTTTGGGGAGCAAAATAAGGAGTAAGAGGGGACCGAGAGAGAGAGGAAAGAGGAGGGAGGATAGAGAGAGTGAAAGAGAGACAGAGAGAGAGATTCTGATTGAATTGGTTTCCTAGTCCTTAGATTTTAATTATAGATCTCAAATTTTTCATATGCAGCCTCAAAGTGTCATGTGAAATCCTTCAAGGCTTTTTGGAACATCCTTGTCATTATTTTGCTTGCGGCATCAGTAACTCAAAATAAATTTTTCCTACACTAGCTTTGATTTTCCTCTAGAGAGAAATTACGCCAGTGTAGGCAGCTGCTCTGAAAGTTACTTTCAACATTAACCTAGGCACAGGCGATGGAAACCAAGCTGCACGTAGAGACCGGTGTGCAGATGTCACATGTGGCTGTGGGTTCGCCGTCTGATTAGGCTGCAACTCGGGACACTGACTCATAGAAAGGCGATTCCAGGTAAAAGTAACTACTAAATTCAGGTGCTTGGATTATTGCAAGTCTTCTCTCTCTCTCTCTCTCTCCTAATAGAGAAGCTCTGTGTGTTTATAATTTGTCAAACAAATTCGGCCTCCAGAGATTTCTGCTTCTGTGTGTTGGCCACTTCTGCTTTATAAAGAAGGTGCATTGGCAGGACGACTGCCTGTTCTTAGGGGTTCTCTTCTTGGGGTCACTTCAATGTGCTCTAGGAACAGTTTGTGAGACGCCCTAGTAACCAGGCTCTGATGCCAGCACAGCAGTCCTGGGAGAGCTAGACTCCCAGGCCTTCACAAGAGTAATTGCTTTTGTTTTCCAGGGCAGTAACATGAACATGGACAATTCAGTATTAAGGAACCAAGTTTCAGGTGCTCTGGTGTTAACTACACAAACAAGGAAGTTGTACCTTCACTCATTTAAGCAATGGTGAGACAATTTGGTTATTCTTCCTCTACTCCCACCCCCAAAGAAGCAAGCAATGGCAAATAGTCTCTTCCAGACACCTCCTGTGTCAACAAGTGCTATGAGCTGGAGACCAGCTACATGTATGGAGGCATGACAAAATATGAGTTGTAGGTCTGCCTGGCCTACATTATTCTTGAATGTTAACATTAAATTCTTCTCTTGAACTCCTAAATATGCCAGGTGCTGTTAGAAGTACTGGGCAGGAGAGCAAACAGATCAATCTCAGTTACATAATTTGGTGTCAATTTGGGACTTGTGAGGATTAAGAGTGAAGCGGTGGCGTCTACTCTGCCAATCGGGTCATAGCCAATGAGGCTTCTGTGTGGGCGTGGCCTTTCCCTAAGGATTCTGAGAATTCCGGTGTTTCCTTCTTGGAGGTGGGAGACACTTCTCTCTCTCTGCTGACTCCCTGGGAGACTGCCAATCGGGTCATAGCCAATGAGGCTTCTGTGTGGGCATGGCCTTTCCCTAAGGATTCTGAGAATTCCGGTATTTCCTTCTTGGAGGTGGGGGACACTTCTCTCTCTCTGCTGACTCCCTGGGAGACATTGCAGCTGACAAGACACATGAACTATGCTAGTGCCCTGAGCTGGAGAAGCCACTTGGACCTACCCTGATGCAACCAGACTTCTGAAGCTAGAGAAGACACATAGAGACCCCTGCCAGCGCTCAGATGCTTACAACACCACTGGATCCAAGGACCCACCAGCCTGTGATCATCCTGCATTTGGTGTCATTGCATGTGTTTTGTGAGTCTGAAGAGGACTTTATAGATTGCGATCAGACATATAGGCTAATATCGGACTTATGGGCTTGAACTGGACTGGGTTGTGATGCTTTCTCAATATCCAATTGCTCTTGTATAAAAACCTCTTTGTTCATATGCATATGAGTCTCCCTGGATTTTTTTCTCTAGTCTACCTGGACTAACACACCTTCTACGGTTAATAAAAGTATAAAGGGCAAGGACAGATACATCACTGTTTTTAAGACTAGAAGATCCTCCAGGAGGATAGTGGTCAATGAATTTGAGCTGGACACATGTTACTGATTGCTGTCAAGTCAACTGTAGATTCATAGAAATTACTTACACAAGAAAACATTGTGCTACATGGGGCTTTCATTGGCTGATTTTTAGGACATCAATTGCCAGGCCTCTCTTCTGTCTTATTCTGGAAGCTCTGTTGAAACCCATTCGACATCAACAGGAACAGGCAGCCCTCCACTACAAGACCGATGGCAGCTGTACTTATGGCGCATTGGCCAGGAAGCCAACCCAAGATTCATTCCCATCGGAAAGGTGAACCAACAGCGAACCACCACTGCTGCCCACATGGGTGGGGGCAGGCATGTTAAAGGAAGTGTCAAGGCCTGGAACTAGAAGACATCATCTTGGAGTAGGAGTGATTTCAAGCTTCCTTAAAGTCAATGTGATGTGGGAAAGTTTAATGGCAAACTGGTGCTCAGCGAGCAGCTTGTGAAGGTCCTGTTGGATGCCATAAGAGGGGACCATCCTGGAGGTATTGCTTTACTCCAGCCTCCAACTAATTAATACCGTGTGGGTGAAAAGCAGCAGATGAGACAGGGACAAAAAGCAGGAGGTGATGAAGTAGATGGGGAGGATAAAGGAGAGGGTGGGGCTGATGACAACTTTCCAAGATCCTTTCCAAGAGCTCCAGAAATACAAGCCGTCTGTGTAGAGGCTGGGCCCCTCTGCACCCCCATGCTGAGTCTCAGGCCCTGCAGTCTCCCCTTTACCCCATCATGAATTCAATCCCCCACCCGCAGATCTCCCTGTTTCCCCTGCATCGTGAAGCCCAAAGAGTTATGACCACAAAGTTGGCCCCTCAGAACTTACCGTGAGCAGGTTGATCAAATCCATGTTGGGCTCTAAGCGGTGCGAGGCACTCTGCAGGGCGACCAGTTCACTCAGGGTAACAGAGAGCTGGTGCATTTTCACAATGTTCACTTTGTTTTCCTCCATCCAGTCTGGGAAAATGACATGGACCGCTATCAAGTCTTTCAAGTGGACTCCCAGGATGGGGATTTTGAAGCCATCGCAGTCTGCAAACGCCTTGCGGTAATTGCAGTAGTTGCCATTGGAGGAGACCAACTCTGTCATTTCATTCCAATTCTGGGAACGGATACAAAAGAAGAGCTTTCAGACCACCTTCCTTTTGCCCACCGCCAGGCCCTGCAGTGTATGCTGAGGAAATTCCTCGGCTCCAGAGAGAAATCTCGCTCGCACCTAAGTTGGCGCGGGGCTGTATTAACCAGGAAAAGGTAAGTTAGAAAAGCATCCTAGACCCGGCTATGTGAGATGAAACACAGCCCACTATCAAATGGAAAGCACCCAGGCCTCTGGCTACCTATTCAAGAAAAAACCAAACCAAATCAGGGCCATCCAGTGGGTATCAATTCACAGCGACCCGCTAAGACAGGGTAGAACTGCTCTTGTGAATTTCTGAGACGCTAACCGTTGATGGCAGTAGCAGGGCTCATCTTTCTCCCACAGAGCGGCTGGTGGTTTTGAACTACAGACCTTGAGGACCTCAGCCCCATGTGGAACCACTCCACAACCAGGACTCCTACCAACTAAGGATAGTGGTGTGTTAAATGACATGTATATTTAAGCATTTTGTCATTCATGGAAATATTACGGTCCACAAACTGAAGCGAGTATCGTATTAACTAACATTCGCTCATTGTTCCAAGAAGACTACATGAAAGATGGTACGCTCATGGAGGTCTAAGTTGGCATTGACTCGATGGTAGTGAGTGAGACCCTGTCTCCAAAGGATCCCTGGTGGCACAGTGGGCAAGCACGTGGCCGCTAACCAAAAGACCAGTACCTGGAATCACCCCTTTCTCAAAGCAAGCTTGCAACTCGGGAGCTGTCCCATCCACAGGGCCAAATGTATGATTTCCTACCATGGTCATCCCATCCCGCCGGCTTGTGATTGCCTCAGTAACATCAAGTTAAGTCCCTCCCTTCCTCTAGCAACTGCTGATGTTCATGAGCAGGAGACTTGGAGTGCCTCCGCCCACTGCCACTGAGCTGATGCTGACTCGTAAAACTCAGAACTCACGGCCATTGAGTCGTTGCTGACTCATAGCGACCCTACAGGGCAGGGTAGAACTGCCCTGTGAGTTTCTGAGAGTGTGACTGGTTACGGGAGTAGAAAGCCCCTTCTTTCTCCCATGAATGGCTTGTGGTTGCCAACTGCTGACCTTTCAGATTGCAGCCCAACCTGTAACTACTGCACCCGAGGCTGCAAATCTGACCGATAGCAGATAGCCTCATTCTTTCTTCCCTGGGGTTGCTCTTGGGTTTGAACTGCCTCATGGCACTTATCCACCTGGCCCAATGTGCCTTAAAAAGAAGGTCTTTACCAGAGGACGTACATTGGTACAGATGGGAACTGGAAACACAGGGAATCCAGGGTGGATGATCCCTTCAGGACCAGTGGTGTAAGT
>NW_022103907.1:6581566-6599966 GCF_000313985.2 Echinops telfairi | reverse complement strand
TAAAAGTCCTCACTGAGACAGACAAGTATACTCACACACACACACACTCACACACACAAAACCCTTTAAAAAGTATACATTTCTCTCCCCCCCTTTTTTTTTCCTCAATCAATAAGGGCAAAAACCTTATTGTGGTCTGGAAATAAAACTGGCAGAAAGCTAGTCTGGGAAATTATTTTTGTTTAATATTTATGTGTGTGTGTATTTTTTTCCTTACAAATTAACTCTAAACGCTCAGAATTTCTATACAAGGTTGATATCTTTCCCTTGCTTTGATTCTTTTCCTCTGTATGCTCAGCACTATGGGTAGAGTAGGTCTTGAATGGACGACTCCTTTCGAATCGTGTGGAACTGGAACTCTTCGGATCTTTTGTGCCCTATTACTGCTGTGTGTATCACTGGGCCTAACACAGCAAACCAAACACCAAACCTGCTTCTACGAAGCTGATTCCAACTCATAGCCCCCCTGCAGGAGAGAGTATATTTTTCCCATAGTGTTTCCAGGAGGGTGTAGTGAGTAAGAACTTGGTTCTTAACCAAAAAGTCTGTGGTTAGAACCCACACCAGCCATTCCGCAGGAGAAAGATGTGGTCTGACACACAAAACCAAGCCAAACTCACTGCCATTGGGTCAATGTGGACTCATAGTGACCCCCTGTGGGTGTCTGAGGCTACTATTACAGGGTTAGCAAGCCCAGTCTTTCTTCCGCATAGTAAGTGTGAAATAAACATGCGTTGATTATTTACACTTACGGTATGCTAATGCCCGTTAACGGTATGTCAGGTCATTCTTGTTGGGACGCTTACATCTCTGACCTGGTTTTCCCAGGGGACTCAGCCTCTCAGGATGTGCTCTTTCAACTTTGCCCACCTCCTCCCGCACGCCCTCCCCTCCCCCACCTCCCCACCCGCGTAACCAACCATTGGTCTAAGAGGAAAACTTTCCTACTCGCAGCCCAATGTATTGAGAGCACACCAAACCCGAACAATTCACAAATGAAGCTGAAGCTTGGGCCCAGGGCCCGTTCCACCGTACCTTCGTCACTTCTGAAGAAAGATGAGAATGGGTCTCTTTGAGGCGTGAAATGGAACTATGGCTTAGGCCGCCTACCACCGCCATCAGGGTGTTAAAGTTTTTGAGCTGAAGGAGTTTCTGCAATAAAAATGTGCACAAAAATATGTTGTAAGCATTTTGGCTGCATTTTCACCTTCCTGTGAGTGCAGATTTTAACAAGGAACTGAAAAATAACATTCGTAGAAAATGCAGCACAAGTGGAATCCATTAGAAAAATACATCAGTTCTTTCATAGACGAGCCAGGCAACTGGCAATGCTTCCAACTATTGTGTTTTTGAAAGCAACCTTCTCACCTGAACAGTCTGATTTGTCCATTAGACATGGAATGGGTGGCTTGAATGTCTAATACTATTTTATTGTGAATACCAAATTTCCCTCATGTTTTTCTTGATAGAGCAAATAAACATCGAGTGTCCTTTTAGACCTTCAATTCTGATTGCCAGACATACCTTTGCAACATTGATAAACTTTGTGATGACCTCGGCCCTCTGCTGGGGTGTGGGCTTGCTAAGAACCATCAACTGGACCCACTTCGAGATTCCATTAAATAAAGCGATAGATCTCTCCAAGGTCGGATTGTTGTCTAGGCAGCCGTGGATGACATAACTTTGGTAATCGGTGAACTAGTCAAGGAAGAGTCAGAGATTCTGAATTATCACGGAGCACGGCACAGTTAGAACTTAGGAGGCTACGTGGAAGGTGGGAGGTCCCGGTTTCCACCATTTCACATTCTAGTGGCACACTGCATCTTTAAATGTGGTATTTTGCTGCACTGTACACACCCTTCTCCCCCACCCTGCCCCCTATGCAGTCTTGCATATCACAGTGTTGGTGGATGGAGGAAGGGACCGGAGTGGGTACAGGCCAGTAAGTCCAAAATCTACTCTCACAATATCCACTTGGGCCATTTGTTAAACTACGTATTCCCAGGGTCACCCCAGAAGCTAAAGGATCCGTCGGATCAGAGGAAGAACCTAAGAGGGCCCAGCTCCACCTGTAATCCTTTTCTAGGGAGTTGAATGATTGGGCAAGTTTGAGAAGCAATGCTGAACCACAAGGGACAGAAAGCGGCCATAATAATGAATTGGACGTAGGGTCATTGTGTGCATTGTTTTCAAGGAAGAAAAAGAGATGCGCTAAAATGGCAATTGATGTGAGGCAGCTGCTCAATCAAACAGATAAACGCTTTTCAAGATCAGCCTGGTCATCGTCTAAAACATAAGAGCCCGCCGATAATATAAACAGCGCAAGGGATTCCCTTCCATAAATTCCCTGAAGAGAATCCTCAATGTCCTCTCCAAGGAGGATTGCTTAAGGAAAACCTCGGTATTTCATAGACCCATGCTTCTAAACAGATGCTCATATTTGCAAGCAAGAGTGTCGTTCATTTCTTGGCACCTGGAACAAAGTAAAGGAGTCACTGCTGGGGAGGTTGGTGGGACCAAGAACAGCTGGCTGACCATGGACCAGTGTGGAGCTACAATGACAGCAAGCTAGTATGGTGGCGGTGACCAGGAAGAGATCGGTCTGTAGAAAGGAACGAAATGTCAAGGCAGAAGGAAGCCTCTCAAGTTGGGTAGAAAATGAAAAATTTGTCAGGGTCTCTGTTCTCAGACAAGACCCAAAAGAAACAGCGCCGTGTTGAGACTCTCCTCAAAGTCCACAATTCCCGTTTCCAACCTACACCCAGGAGCAGGCATTGATCCAAACCCCAGCCTAAATAATTCTTCCCAGATATGAAGGAGCAGAGCAAAACACGCTCGCTTGAGAGACGTCAGTGGAGTGAAATAAACCTTGCATGGTTTCATCTCCACTGAGTATTTCAAAAAGCGTGCTTTCCGACTATGAAAGGAGACATTGAAAATAGCGACCGAAATATAGCTCCTGAGCCATAAAATAAAGACGGGATAATATTTATTTTTGGTGAGAGGGAATTGTTCCTATGAGTTAAGGGCCCTTTTCCAGTGGAGCACAGTGACAGAGGCTGCCAACGCTTCAGAGTATGAAAACGCTGCTCTTGGGAAAGTTGGCATGGTGCTTATTATCCTTGGAAGAATAAATGTCGAGTTTCTTACTGAGATCCTTCTAAAAGATTTATGTTCCAGAAAAGTGAGGTGCTCAGCCAATTCGATGGGCTCCAGATGGTCAAAGAGCAGACAGGCTTTTCCCTTCTTGGAAACTTTTTTCCTCTGTGTGACTCTCCTCATCCAGTCATAGGAAGGGCTGGAAAAGAAGAGCGAGCCGGTCAGTGTGCTGAAAGCCCGCTTCACGGGGAGCTACTCGCCTATGGGCACGTGGCTTGCTTCCAGGGGCCTATGAGTACATGCCATGAGGGCAATGAATGTACAAACGCGCTTTACACAATTGATGTGTATATGGATTGTGATAAGAGTTGTATGAGCCCCTAATAAAACTATTAAAAAAAAAAAAGAAACATCCATGCCCTGTCCTTTATGTTTGAAGAGAACCCCATGGCCCCATGACCCACAGAGCATACACTTTGCATGTTCTTTTCCTGACAAAGTGGGTTTACCCTGATCCATCCAGAATGTCCTCCTAGATCTCCCTAGTCACCGGCAAGGTCTGAATCATGAAGGGGGAGGCATGTGACAGTGTACCAGCACATAGATGGTGAGTTCAGAAATAATGGAGCCAACAGGAGCTGTGGTTCCATACTTCAGCATCATATGAGTCATCGGTTCTTATTACCAGAGATTCTGACTTCTTAGGAGTCAACCTGAATAATCTGTAGTTCTAACTATCCTCCACGATCCTGCTGATCACCCTTACTGAACTATTCTAGGAAAACAGACGATGAATACCTGGGCCACAAGAGTCTATCTTAATTATCAAGATGAATATCCAGTTTTCAACCTGTATAGTTAGCAGGTTGATACAAAACCCTAAGCCAAATTTGCACCGGGTTCCTATTTGCTGAATGACCAGTTCTTGGAACCATCTGTAGAGTCGCAGGCCAACCTCCAAAGTGCCTTCGCTCAGGACTTCGCAGATGCCAATGTGTCTGTAAATCTCTTGAGCATTCTTATTAAATACAGATTTCCACTCAGCAGGGTTAGGATGGGGCCCAACACTGCGTAGTTCTGATGAGCTCCAAAGAGAGGCCCAAGTTGCTGTCTCTACATCTCTGGCTCTTGAGCTTTTACATACTGGCCTGTGGATTTATTGGGTGCTCACAACAACCCACGAGAAAGGTCTTATTCTTATTTCACAGCTCGACACTGAATCTTGGAGAGATGAGCTGTGTCCAATGCGGCTTTGCCCAACCTCGCAAGAATTTCCTCAAAGCAGCAAACCTAAAATGTGCAGTGGTATGGACTTGGATCAAGTGAGGTCACCGGCCTTCTCGACAAAAAGGGATGAACTCATCAGGTTTGAAAGAAGCTTGCGCCACTCTTACATGCTGGATATGTCAATGAGGCCGACGTGTTTTTCATATCCTAGTTGACTCGCTACTTCCCGGAACTCCTCGGTCATGCGAATCAAACCAAGATCCAAATTAAACTCCGCAGGAAACTTCAGAATCCAGTACCTGAAATGCAACAATATATCTGAAAGGTGGGCGACGTCAAGTTGGACTTCTAGGAAAACTACGTTTTATTAGATCCAATCCAACAGTCCACCTCCAAGTAGCAAGCTCACTCCTCCCCTGTCCATCACAGTGGGCCGGCCTCGCCCTTCATGGAATCCAGGAAGATGTTGCACCGCCACCCAAGCCTTTCTTTCTGACTCTCACTGAAACCACCTTCAACTCACGGCGAGAAAGTGAGACTGTGTGCGGTGAGCGGGTCGAAGCAAGTGAATTCACCTCTTGAGAGCTGCTTTCGCTCCCTCATCCAGTGTATCCCTGCTTGACCTCCACCCTTAGGAAAGATCATTCTACCCCCGGGAACAGAGGAGAGCTCGATTCCAAAGAGTCAATAAAAGGAGGCTCAGAGTTGCTATTATCTTCAAACAGGGTCTGCTGCTTGGGGGTAAGGGAGTTGTCAACAATCTCAGAACCTGAAACCACACAGCCATCAATGAAAATTGTAAGTATAATTACCTCATGAAGTAGCAGATCTTTAATCGAAATTCATTGCAGCTTTCTCCACTCGCATTTTGATACGTGCTCTGGTTAAAGAAAAGATTCTTGCACCTTGCTTTCTGTAACACCCACCTGAAACTGTCTTACCAATGAGATGATTTCCTACTAAAGGGTCCTCCTGGAGACTTGGGGGTTAGGTGGACACTCACATGGAGAGAGGAATAGAGTCTGATCGCTTCAAAGCTGAATAAGCAAAATCTGATTTATCATTGCTCTAGGATGTACTCTTTGTCTGGAAGAGAGGGCACTTAAAAACCTAGTTTAGTCGTCCTGAGTACCTATAACTATGAAAGGCAACCATACTTACAAACATCCTGCCAACTATAGATAAACTGATGACCTATTATGAGCACCATGTTAGCCCTAACCCTCGGATTATACAATGGGAAGAGAATTGTATTTAAGATGAATGACTTCTTAAGCACATTAATTTCTTCTGAAGTGGAAAATGCCATTTCCAGGGACATGAGTACACAGATTGTGTTGTAATTTGGTCTCAAGTCAAATCATTCATAATCTTTTAAATAAATATTTATTGAGATTCTGCTCTATGCCAGGCACTGTGGATGTTCCGTCAACAGGGAATTCAGTGTTATGGATTGAATTGTGTCCCCCTAAAGATATGCTGAAGCCCCTAACCTCTATCCTCTATCTGTCAATGTGACTTCTGGTGAGAAAACAGGGTCTTTCTCCTCTGTAGATGCTACCAGTCAAGCAAAGGCGATCATTGTGATCCTTACAGAACTGAGCAGACACTGAGATAGGATCACACACAATGAGAAGATACCATGTAAAGATCCAGCTGTAAGACAAGGAACACCAGGAATCTCCAGGACTACCAGACACTGGAAGAGAAATTCAATTGGACCCCAGAATGAACTGCCAGAGCCCTGAATTTGGACCTCTGGTTTCCAGAAATGTGAGACAATACATGTCCGGATGGTTGGCTGCTTGGTTTTCTAAGTCTTCAACTTTGTGGTATTTTGTTATGCAGCCTTGAGACTCAAAGGTAGTATATTTTAAGGAAACGTCAAATCACAGGGAATAAAATCTGTACTTCTGTACAATCTGTTCAAATATCCTCTTTTGCTTGTGTTTTCTACCTCATGGGAGATACATACCGTGGGTGAGATAGTGTTAGTAGGCGGATGCCTTGCAGAATATGTGGCCGCTGACCAACTCAACCCTGCCCAAGCTTCCCTGTGTCTGCCTTCCACAGTTGATTCCCATGAAGCCCAAGCCCTTTCTCCCTCAGGGTCAAAGTCACTTTGCCACTGTGAGACTGAGGGATGCAGAGAGAAGCTGCTTATGGAGGAAGCCTGACATGAACAGTGGAAGTCTCATTTGGCCCAGGCAGCAGGGGTAGATCCTGGGAACTCTCAGTGGATTCTCCCCCGAGCAGGCTCCCCGTGCCCTATGCACCCCAGATTGCCCAAGGTGCTCTGGGCTTGGAGAAAGTGGAGAACAGAGAAGCCGACGTTAGAAGTGATATGACATGCTTTGGATTTGGGGAGGAAAATCTCGTTCTAAATGTGAGAGATTTAACCTGGTTTCAATCATTTGACTTTCAAATTCCATCAGGACTGCCTTATAGACCAAAGTGATAGAATTTGTTATGCTGGAATGTTGTTTCCAACTATATTTTAATGTCGGAGGAAAGAAAAAACTAATATCAATCAACAAATTGTAGTAAACCAGGCAGGGCGTTCTTTGTGTCTCGCCAGCATGGAAGATACAAAACTTGCATAGTGTTTGTACCTCAGTCATGATAGCTGGTTTGGGTTGGCACTTCCATTTAACTGGTGGCCCATCATTTTGCCATCCTAGAAGGAATAAGTTAGGTCTTGAATCAGCTGTAAATATTCTCATTAAATATAGTGAAATTCATGAGACCCAGGACCGACAGGCCGGCCTTGCTCTTCCAGGTCTCACAATTTTCCCCCTTTGGCAGGGTAGTCATACCACTTCCCTACCACCCTCAATTAGTAAATATTTGCATTGTCTTGCTCTGACAGGTTTCCTCCTTATACAGGTTCCAGCTTCTGCAGGGTTTGTTGTCACAGCAGAAAGTATAGAAGACAAGTTAGAAAAGGCAGCGACTGCCCCATTTGACATATCAGTGGAGTCAAAACACCCAGATGAATCAGCCTATCCTACAGATGTTTTGTCTAGACAGGACCAAACTCATATATTCACAAAACAGATGGGTCAAACTGACTTTATGCATCTTTCTACTTACTTGCTTCGGACAGACACTCTAAATACCAAACTCTGTTTATCATGTTCACAATCACACAGTCGTTAAAAAGATATATGCAGAGAAGTTTTTCTGCCAATTCAGTGGATGATAAATACCATCGGTGCATCAGGAGAACTGTTCTTGGCAAACAACTGCTGTTTAGCTCTCCGCTGTCATCTGTTTAAAAAAAAGAAAGAAAGAAGGAGGAGGAGACCGTAGAGTTACTCTTCCCTTTTCACTCAGCCAGGAGGGAAGCAAGAGCAGCACAGATTTTTCATTGACCCCAGGACATGTTCCCACCTTTTACTTGCGGCTGATACTGCCTTGCCCTTGACAGTGAGCCCTGGCATAAGGCTGCTGTGAGTCAGAAGGGACTCAGTGACAGTGGGGTTCTTTGTTGGTCTCTTTGCTTGCCATTCTTAAGGTTTCGACTTGCCAGATTTCGCAGATAAAAAAACAAGATGCTAGGCTAAGTGTAAATTTCAGATAAACAACGTGTTTCAAAACTGTAAGTATGTCTCATTCCTTATTTTGGACATACTTATTTATACTAGAAATATAGTCGCTGTTTATCTGGAACTCAAAGTTAACTGATCATCTTATATTTTTATCTCCAATCCTACGCAGCTTTAACTCTGATTCCTGTAGCAGCTAATTCAACAAACCATTCCTTTATGACTACTTGTGCAAGGAATTTTCTTACTGACATGGATCCAGAAATAACAGCATACAAAGGATACACTTGTATAATCTAAAATCTGGTAGGAGATAAAATCCATGCATGCAAATATCGAATGCAGTTGATCGTGCTACCATTGTAGCATAAATCATAAAGTCATGGCATTCACAGCATCAAGGGCTATGGGAGCATGGAGAACACAAGGAGCACTGCTAGCAGGGATATTGGGAATGATATTCTGAAGAAAATGACATGTGAGATAAGCCCCAACTCTTACTTTCAATGAAAGAAATATAGTAAAAGCAGGAAGGTTCAAAGGTGCTGGGAAGCCTTAAGAAACATTATTAAGTGGACAATTTGGCTGGGACATGAGCTGTGGTCAGTAAAGAGGGACACATGCAGAAGGCAGTGATACTGGAGAGACAGGTTGGGGTCATTTAAAAAGGTCTTCAATACTAGGATGTAGAAGCTGAACTCTGTTCCACAAGCAACACACGCATCTGAGTAGAGACATGGGGCTATCACACGAGGCACCAAGAATGGCAGAAGAAAAGGCTCCTACCAAACATCTCAATGCAAGTGCTCAGCAGTTCATCCAATGTGGCCGCTTTCCCCAGTCCGCTCGACCCCATGGTTGTTTAGCCGTTGTCAAAAAACTCTGCACATTTTCAGCATCAAAGAGACCATCTCTAGGTTCATGCAAGCTGGTGGTGTTGGGTGGTCTCTGCTCTTACTGGTACTTCAAGAAGAAACAAGGGAAAAGGAAGTTACCCGAGTGCATCTCAGACCCCACTACAGCAGCGCTTTCGTACCTGAAAGAAAAGATGACTTCCGTTTATCTTTCAAAGCAGCTAAGGTTACAGCAGCCACCATGATGACCAAAGGCCACTTGACTGTCCTTAGCACATTTTGTGCTGAGTCCAGAGATGACCCGTTAAAGTTTTGTGGCTGAATTTTTAATGCTTTCAATATTTTATGGTATTTGCTGCTGAATTTTAGAATGTCTTCCATTTTGAGTGATGAGTCATTCAAACCTGTGTTATGTAATTTGATACTATTACTATTAGAAATATATTAATATATTTACATTTAAACATTTATCTTGAAGCAAATCTCTTTCAAGATAAATGTTTAAATGTAAATATATTAATATGTATTATCTTCAAAGTTCATGTAAATTTAGACAACCATAAAAATTCTGTATGCCTTACTTCTTTACTAGTAGCAATAATAGGAAAATTATTAATAATAATTAAGATCATGTTTTAGGAATCATGCCAAGTGATCGATTATATATATATATATACACATATAAAATATGTATATATTTATTTTGACTTTCACAACAATGCTATGAGATGATCATTATTACTCCTTATTTACAGATGAGGTCCTGGAATCCAAGAGTTTCAGCTACTTGTTCCACAGCAGACAACTGTTAAGGGCCAGAATCAGGACTCCTTTCTGAAATAAAGGTCTGGGCTCCCTTTCATTTCTCCCCTAGGTATAGACATTACGAGATGTTATCATTATGGCCCCAAGACAGTGTGAAGCATCTCGCACCCTTATACCATTTCAGAGAGAAACTACGAGCCAGATTATCTATCACAAGTTACTACCACATATGCATGCAAAAGCTGCCCAGTCAACACGGAAGACGAGTTGATGCATTCGAATCGTGGTTTTGACAGGCTGCCAAAGATGGAATGAGTCAGCCTGAGAAGCAATACCACCAGCATGTCGGCTTCACCTGCTTGCTCTGGACATGTCATCGGGGAAAACCAATTGCTAGAAAACTTGGTAGCGTCATAGCTGGTGAAGCCGCATGTCAGTGAAAATGAAGAACCCTGCCCTCCCCACCCCGATATGGCATGGCTCCATATCGGACTCCCACACGAGAACACTGGTTAACACGGCGCAGAGGGAGGTCGCCCCGAGTCAGAGCTGATATGACGGCAACTACCATCATCACAAAGAAAAAAAAGATGTCCCATTTAACAACACTGTCATGGGGAAGGTGTGACTGGACACAACTCCATATAGTTGCATCCCATGAAAACATCCCCATTCAGGACACACCATCCTTTTATTCCACAGACCAAGTCCTGGTGCCACGTCCACACAGGGCTTGTTGGGAAAAAATGAAGAGGTCATCGTGCGGTAAGAGATTATCATGAGTAATTTTGAGAAATGTCATAGTAGCTATGGCCAAGGCTAATTAATGTCTAGTCTTCTTTCAGACCTCAGTGGTTGAGCCAGCAATCATGGAGCTCTTGGCACAGGCCAAGCACTGAGCTACGAGTGGAGGCTGCCACAAAGAACAAGACATTGGCCCAGGCCTGGCTTCAATGGGTTCACATCCACTTGGGAATACTGGCATGTGAATGAAGAGAAGAAGAGCTAACGTTCGGATGTGCGGTGGTACCATTGAAGAGTTCCATTTGAGTGTTTCTGTTCACCAAGCAGAGACCTTCGGAGGTAACATGTTTTCTGTCTTGATTATTGCTCTGTAAGAGCCCCTAGTCTAATATAGAATGTACCAACCACTCTTAGAGCAAAAACAAAGGGCTATTTTACCTTGTGCAATAAAAAATAACAAAAGTGCAGGGCCAGTGATCTCCTACTTCCATTGCTAAATGATTTGTGAAAGGGGAATACTAAAATCACCTGGGTGAACCCGCTTACATCGCTTAATCAAGTCACCTTATCCAGGAGGCCATCTTATTTAAAATAACAACGTCCCTCCCCCTACTCCCACCTTACCCCCATGGCATACATTATCTCCCTTCCTGGATTTATTTTTCTCTGGAGCACACACCACCATCTGACACACTATATATTTGACTTGTTTATTTGTTTTTAATCTCGGTAGTGATACATGAGTGGATACAAACTCCAGGAACTCAAGGTTTTTTTTTTTAATGTGTTTGTTTTGGGGATGTGCTCAAAAACCTAAGACTGCTTCACCAGGAAGACACGGAGAAAGCAATTGTTAAGGGAACGAACAAGTGGATGGGTGAAGAAATGAGTAACATCTTGTCAAAGCATGTGTCCAAATATGTGTATATTTGTGTAAGCGTGCATAGGCATTCTAAACTCAATAAAGATAACTTCTTAGACTTATGCATAATAATTTATATTACCTTCTTGTAAACATCACTGGTCCAGAAAGTCCTACCAAGTTTCTACAATTTATAGGATTTTTCTGTATTTGTTATAAGAATTGGGAGCTCCTTCAGAATATTTTGGGGCAGCACATATGATTTTCCTACTATAAACTCAGTCTACCCTATTAAAAATCCAAACTGGACAATTCAAATGTAAGTTTTTTAATCCCTCCTTTCACTCACTGAACTGGTCACTTTTAGAACCAAATAGTCTAGATTAATTAAACTGATCATCTCAGATCAAAACCATAATTACAATGCTGCATGGTTTGAGGAAGTTGTTGACCTCCTCCCAAGGGGTCATCATGATTTGAAAGTCTGCATGTGATCTGCACAGCAGCTGGCACATGATAAGCCAAGGGGGCTGGGCTATGGGTAACAATTTGTTTCAGCCAGCAACACATGTGTCTGTGTCTCTGCTTCAACTGCACATTTACCTGTGATCTCACTGCATATGCTTAAACATTATTGTGTCTACTACGGCTTTTTTTTTTTTTCAAAGCCATTTTTGGGGAGTTAATACAGATATCATATCATTCAATGCCATCAAGCAGCATTGCACTATTGCTCCCACAATCAGTTTCCAAACCATCTTTTCCTTCTTGAACTCCGAGATACAGAAGTCTAGAGCATCCTCCTGATGACCAAGCTACATCGTGTGCAAAAAGGACACAAAAGTACCACAAAGCACAGCCTCTTTAGTGCTAGAGAAATAGACATCGATCAGTAGTAAGAAAACGAGGAAGGGGAAAAGCCATCCATCAGTCCAAGGGCCTGGTGAACCATGTAAACAGCACCTCCACCCTGGCTCTGAAAAGGATCACATTAGAAGGTCCTAGATAGATTGGGAGAAAAATGGGAAACAAAACTTAAAATCATAAAAGAGGCCAGGCTTACTGGCGGGAAAGAGACGGGTGGGACCCCTGAGACTCTAGCCTTAGTCCAGAGCTAACCCCACTCATTGTGTTAGAATAATCAATGCTTTAAGATCAAAAGGGCAGCATTGACCCAAGAATAAAGTTCAGAGGTTTAGGAAAAAGGAGGAAGTAAGTGATGGTACATTGGGGGAAAGGTAATGAATGAGCTGAAACAAAATATGCATGCACTGTTCCGTATAAAATGACCAGCTCTGCACACCTTCATCTCATTCACAATGAAGAGGGTTTTTTGTTTTGTTTTTAAAGTCTGCTACCACCCAAAGACAACTGTGGTTTCTTTTCATCTTTCTACGCACCTTTATCTTTAGGGAAGTTTCTTGCATCTTCTAAATAATTCCAAGAAATGCTTACCAATACGTTGCAAACAATATCCAGGACGTACTGAAATGTCACGACAATACTATCATTGGGCAATGCCCTGAGGGAGTAGACAGCAGAACTGGCTTGTCCAACTGGAGTAAGTACTTTGGAGAACCTGGTCAAAGAAAGAGAGACAGCCCAGAGTTAAGGAACAGAAACGCAAGAAAATCTCCATTGTGTGAAAATATTTATGAAGCCTACGAGGCAGTATTTGAGATTTCGTATCGATCTCTTTCATGAAATCAATTAAGAAGAAAAAAATAATTAAAATTGTTGTTTGGTAACATGATATGTTTTAAATCTAGTAATTAAAAAAAATTCAACCTGTTTTTAAAAACATATTTTGCACAACCAAGTTTCTGGGTTTCAAAAAAAAAATTTTATTGGGGGCTCTTACAGCACTTATCACAATCCATACACACATCCATGTGTCAAGCACATTTGTATATATGTTGCCATTATCATTTCCAAAACATGTTCTTTCTACTTGAGCCCTTGGTATCAATTAATTTCCTCCTTCTCCCACTCTCCCTCCCTCATGAACCCTTAATAATTTATCTTTTTTTTTTCATGTCTTAACACCGACTACTGTCTCCTTTCTCCCACTTTTCTGTTGTCTGTCCCCCTGTGATCAGATCCCCCTTTCTCCAGGTGATAAATCCTTAATCCCATTTACTTTACTAGATTGTTTAAGGGTTTAATGAGGGAACATGTAACATGTGTCTACTCTAGGGCCCAGGAAAAAGTGGGTGCTTGTAAAAGTAGTTCTCTTTGCATAATCGACCCCTCTCCTGTCAACATGTGAAGGTTCGAGGACTTAAGTTTAAGAAGAGGAATATTTAGTAGAAGTGGCAAGAAGAGAGATGTTAGCTTGGAGAAGTGAAAAATGAACAAAAGAAAAGGTATTGTGGTAACTAGAACATGCCTTAACACCAGGAAGGAACACGGAGGGAGCCCCACAGAGCAGCAAAGGAAGCAAAGCAATGGAGCCCGAGAAGAATGCCAAAAACAGACTTCAGCACGCAGGTCTTGGCACCTCATCAGACGCTATCTGAAAACATTTATAAGGATAAACAGACAGATCTGGAACTACGTGTAGACTTTTTCTTTTTCTTTTTTCCTTTTCTTTTTTTCCCATGTCTATATAAGATAGGCAGGATAAACTATCCTGAGGCGAAAACAATGCGACTGATGGTTCTGGGGGGACATGGAAGATGGGGAGTGGGGGAGTGGGGAGTCAACAAACCCAGGAACAAGTGAACAACCACAAACTAAAATCGATGGTGAGGAGGGCATAGAGTGCCTGGTGGGGTTTGATCTAGTAGAAACTCATTGGAGAAAACAAGTGAACAGAAAGTCTCAAAGACTCTTTCCTCCTAGTGGTAGACATTGTCCTTAGGTATAAGTGACCATATATCTGTCTTTATATTCATATAGCCTTCAGATCAATACCTTTCATGCTTAAATCCTTTGTGAAAATGTGCCTGAAGCTGTTGAGCTTTAGGGATTCATGCGTCTTGGCATGAGCTCTTTGGGCAACAGATAAGCTTAATCTTCTATTCTCATCATAGAATTGAACAAAACGGTGTTGTGATCACATTTTCTGTGCCTCCCCAGGAAAATCAAGGTTGTTGCATTCAATAACAACAATGATCACCAATTCTTGAAATACAATTTTTTTGTTTTGCCAAAAAAAAAAAATCTATTAGGTACCACGCACTAAGCTTGGCACTGGAATGGCTGGTGTAGTGAGCTCTGGGTGGGAGGGAAGGAAGGATAATTTTGTGAGCAAGACAGGCACCACTTTTGCTCCTATACACTAACAAACAAATAGATAATTATAATGAAGTAGCTTGTGAAGCACACAAGGTATGGGGAAGAACAGTTTTGTTCTTGGGGCCTGAAAAGTCTTGCCCAATTTGGACCTAAGGGGTGAGTAGAAGTGGCGAGACAAAGCATGAAGGGGGATCCCAGAGAGAGAATGATGGATGAGAAGATTCAGAAATAGAGGAGAGAATGGCAAAGTGTTTATAATGGCTGAAACACTGAATATGATACAAGATACAACTCAAAAGTCAGTCCATATTTTAGCTGTATTGAAGTAGTCTGGGTTTTATGTAAAGGCAATGAGAAGCCATCATTTGGGAGGTTCTAAGCAAGAGAGAAACATACTTATATCTGTATATATTTTTAAACATCTTTCTATAGAACTATAGAGGAGATATTAGTATAAATGTATACCAAGGACAAGGACACCAAATAGGCCTCAAATATAATGATGATTTTACCACAAGAGATCATGGTTGCCCAAACCCAAGTACGACCACACAGAGAGAGACGTGGTTGGCTCTAGGACGTATTTTGAAGATAAATTCAAAAAGACTTTGTGATGAGTTGGCTCTGGGAAATGAGTGAGACAAAGCCATCTGAGATAAGTTTCAGATGTCTAGCTGGACATTTATTTAGAGTAGGGAGCCCTTTCCTTGAACTTGAGCAAAGTGGGGAGAAGTAGAATGCTGAAAAGGGACAAACGATGACTTCACTTCGGGACATGTTGAGTTTGCGATATCTCTTTGCTTACTTATACATTCGTTTGAGTTTAATGCTCATCTTTTAAAAATTCCCCTCTTTGTTCTTTGAGCTGGATTCTCTTTATTCATTATTTTCCTTCCTTCAGTTGTTCTTCCCAGCAGGCTCCATCACTCTCCCTTGTCGTCATTGTCAAAGTTACTTTCTTCTATGACACACTTGTTAGGGTGACATGAGCTTCAGAAATGAGACTAATACTGATTATATTCCTAACCTACAGTTAAAATCTGTGAGGGGGCTCTAACAAGGAGACTTATCCCTGTGATACGGTGAATAAAGTATGCCGTATTTATGGGTAATGGAATAGTATCTAAAGATTAGATTATTTGACACTGATGGGAGCAAGCAGCCCTAGATAATACTATTGTTTTCAACTTTAAAAGTAATTTATTTTTCATTCTTGCTTTAGATGAGTTTAGTGAATGTGACCATGAGTTTTTCCTGTTCTCACTCTCTCTATCTATCTCTCTGTGTGTATTTACCTGCAAAGATTTTACTAAATTAATGGGATCTTAATAATTAAAGTTGTCCAGAATTTTAGGAAACTAAGTACTAATACCATCCATAAACACGTTGGTGACATAAAATGTTATCAAAATGATGTCAGGAAAATTACCTATATTACTTTTAAATCTTATAGTGTGTAGTTGTCCTACACACTATCAATCAATATTGTAATCTCTGCTTCATGGTTGGAGAAATTGACCCCCTGTAGGTTATAATACGTGTCCAACACCATGCTGACAATAGTTAAGTTGCAATGCCAAGTCCATATCCCTCCAAACATTTATAGTTTTTCTACCACCCGGAAAAACCTTCGCTATTGTTAAGACTTGCTTACTAGGTCAATTTCTAGACATTTTCTCAAACAAATGTTTACAGTGATAAATATTCCATGACTGGACCTATTGTCTAAAAATGAATAATAATCACCATTCTTGTGCAAATGTGGCAACTCTGGGGATCACTGGTACCAAGTACTGATTAGAAGTCAATCCCCAGGTCAGAGCTCAGCTCGTAAGTCCTCATTGCGCTTCTTTTTTTTTAATAACCAGCAACAAAGTTTAGTTTTTCTCTCTTTCTTTTTGACCAGTAGTTATTACTTAGTATTAGCAATTAAACTAACATATTTACAGCTAACCAACATGAGTCGAATGAGAAATGAGAGTCTTAAAGAAGCTGTCGTAATAATTACTAAGAAATTCCAAAGTCCAACCAAGAAGGTATTTTCCTGGCACTTGACGGGAGCTGGACACGGGAGAAAATCCATTGATACACATTCCAGACACTTGCAGACCGATGGCTTCCAGATGGACACACTCAGCCACGCTGGAGGGTTATAACCTACTATAGTAATTCCAGTGCTTCAATTGTAATAATATACCAAAGGAAGACTCAGAACTAGAAAATGTTCAGTTCAGAAGTGAACACATTAACTCTTGGGAAAACATTTTGTAAGGGTCAGTGTGTTCTTCTCTTGAATATATTTTATAGTCATAAGAATTCTGTCTGTGGCCTTATGTGCTGGAAGGATCTGGTCGCACGTCTCCTAGAATTGGGTCACATTGCTTTACCCTTTTGACGATTCTGTTTACTTCCTTGTGAGTTTCATCGTAAAATGAAGGAGGAGGAAGAAGAGAAGTCTAAGAGGAGGCATTATCATCATCTTGATGAGTGGTCTCTGCACTAAACTCTTTACCAACTAAGCTCTATGAATCCTTACAGGGAAGGGAACTTTCTTGGCATGGTTCTTCTACGCATAGTCTTTGTAACTGCCACCAAATGATGGAGTGGGAACATACAAATAAGGTGTAAAAGACACTAACTCTGGTATTGGTCAATGTGCCATGCCACTGAGTATAAAATAAACCATCTTGGAAGCAGAGAGAACCCCACAACCAAAAGAGGGAGGAGCCATACTCATCTGGGATCCCCGTATGGAGAAGTGGGGGCAGGAGAGACAGCCCAAGGAGTATAACTAACTGTGTTCAAGTAAGAGACTGACTTATAAAGTGAGATGCCCTTTGGGAATTTATCAGCACTAAAGGAGCTTTGTAACTGGTTCCCAAGCAGGAAGAGACCGAGGGCCTGTGTGGCTGAGCTACTGAGGACCAGAGAGAAACCTACCTACTAGCGTAACTGAAAAGAGACACTGCAGACAAACAAACTATATCTGGAACATTTTGTAATCTGTTGACTTCCCTAACGAGCCCCTAAGGATTGCCTGTGAGTTCTTTGTGGTCTTGAGCCCAGCAGAGAGGCAGACACCATGGGGGGGACAGTTGGCATTGGAAGAGGATTCAGAAGGTTAGAGAGTCTGCCTTCTGCCTCATTGAAATCAGCCTTGGGTGAGTGTGGAACTGGATTCGCCTTCTCCCTTGGGAAGGAGGTCAGCCGTGGACCCACGCCACTTCCCCAGCCCCCTGGTTCTGGAGTTGACATGCTCGTGCTTTCTATGTCCACTGTGACAAAGAACACATCTTCAGTAACTGGGAGGAGTGAGAGTGGCTCTCAGCATCCCATCCTGGGGCCAGAGGATGAGCTAAGAGGGTAAAATCTTAAACAAAGGAAGCTCTAAGACAGGGGTGAGGATGGTCCGGCCCTCAGGTCATATAAGGCTCACAGAATCATGAAGACCAGCTAACATCACATGCCAAATAAAAAGCGAGGCAATTCTAGTCCTTGGGCAGGAACAAGTTGGTTAAATGCTTGACCAAATATTAGCAGGCTGCTTTTTACTTAGATAGTTTTGTATGGTCCATGAATGATGTTATAAATATCAAATGGTCCTTGGCAGAAGAAAGATTCCCAAACCTGCCTCTAAGGGAATGAAGACATATTTGGAGCATAACACGAAGCTGAAACGAATGACAGCAGGTCACCCTCTGGTTGTTTGTCAATTTTTTCTCTTTACATTGTATATTTTATGTTAGCTAAAGTTAACAAACACAATGGAATAAAAATTACAATCATAATTCCATCTAATTTTTTATACCTATGGACAGAATGAATGTTCCTCTGGGTGCTTAGAAAACACTGTTTCCCAGATAAAAGTTAAAAGATTAAGGAATATGAATGTGTGATTTCCACAGTGGGTGACTACACAGCCACACACCTTAGCGAGAACCCTGATTACAAATGCCATTTTAAGAACAGCTTCCTCAGGTAAACAAGCGGCCATCTAGCTCAGAAGCAACAAAGCCCACATGGAACAACATATCAACCTGTGTGATCACGGGGTGTCGAAC
>NW_022103907.1:6552416-6580730 GCF_000313985.2 Echinops telfairi | reverse complement strand
AAAAAAAAAAAAAAAAAGAACAGCTTCCTCAAACGCCACTGAAAAAGCAGGTATTGATTCTGGCAAACTGGTGCGCAGCAGCAGTGTATGACCCACTACACCATTCCAACCTCCAACCCACACACCACCAGGGTTCCTTAACAGTATGGGAAAATAGCAACAACAAGAAGATGTACTTCAAATTTATTTCTGTACTTTCAATTAAGTTTACATTTCAATGTACATGAAGCCTGTCATTAGGAGGCTTCCCATAATGACTATCTTTTCCTTTGTTTCAGCAAATCCGTCTTTCTTTTTCTGAAAGACAAGTCTATAGACACAATGGTGCAACGTAATTCATCTCACTTAATGCTAATATACCTACAGAAGAGAAAATACAAGTCATTAGAAACTTTCTGTAGTATCTCATTGTAGATCTCATTGGTGTAATGGGTTACCCTTCAGTGCTAATCACAAGGTCAGTGGTTGGACCCCCCAGCAACTCTGAGGGAGAAGATGAGGCTGTCAACCCCTGTAAAAACTTACAGCCTCGGAAAACCAGAGTTCTCCTCGGTCCACTCTGGACTTCAGGAGTTGGGAAGGACTCGGTGGTGGTACGCTGCATCCGGAGGGAGGGCTCCCTCTCACTGTCGCTACCCCGAGAGAAATAGCATCACCCTGCTTTCCTCGCCAGAACGAGAAATGTACTTGAAAAGCCTTTGAGACCATAAACCGCAATCTACGCTCCTTCAACAACAAAAAAGGAAGTCCTACAATTGTGAAATGTTTTAAGCTAAATTTGTAAATGAATGATTTGGAATTTGGAGTTTATTTTCCCACTAGGATGATATTATTATCAAGGGACTAATAGTAGATTCACATATAGGAAGAAGGAGATCATCAAAGATCTGTCAAGATGCTAAAAAGAACTTCGGAAATCTGTTAGGAGGCCATTTGGGCTTGTGAACTTGTGTAAGTTGCAAAGACGTGAGTCATATGGATTTTTTTTGACTCATCCGTGGCTCTGCAGAGACATAAGAGGAAGAAGAGAAAATAGCTTTTTCTAAAGCAACTGTGAAAGAATTAGAGGAGACAAAGGAATGGGGGTAAACGTTGTGTCAGTAAGGTTATGAACAGAAGAGGAATGATGGAGCTGGCAATAAGTAAACTAGGAGCAGTTCAGCCCAATAAAGGGGAGCTAACTTCCCTGGACCTATAAGAGGGACAGATCCGCGGGCCCATGAGCAACCAAATCCGTGCTGTTTCGCTTTCTTCTCGGGGACAGAGCAGCTCAGCCTGTCCTTGATCAGCTCCTGATCTGACAGTGCCCCATCACTGACCCCCTCTCTTTCCTCTCACTTGAAACTCTCTTTGTCTTTCTTCTACGTAAGTCAGCTGCCCTGCCCATCAAAGAAAGAAAACCCCCAGAAACCAAAGTAACCTGCCAAGTAGAATTTGCTGGGTCTGCTCCATTCCCTCTTTGCACCACCCCAAGAAAGTTCTCTCCAATGTGTCCTTCTGCTCCCCAACCTGCTCGCTTAAATACATGTCACCAGAATTGCCCCGGTAGAAGTCACCTCCTCTGAGAAGCCTTGTCCCTCCCCCATGTCTAAGCAGCAGCATGCTACCTACCTCTTAGCTACCAAACCCACACAAACCAAAAACAAACCCAGAAACGCCAAACCAGTTACTGTCATGTCACTTCTGACGAATGGGTCCCTGGGGCGGTTCAGAGTAGAAATGCACCCTGCAGAATTTTCGGAAGCAGGTCACAAGGCTTCTCTTCTAGTTCGCTGCTAATCACAAGGTCAGCAGTTGAAACCCACCAGGAACTCTGAGCGAGAAAGACGAGGTTTGGAAAACCTGAATCACCAACCTTTGGGTTAGTAACTGAGCACCAAGCTGTTTGCGCCACCCAGTGACTCCCACCTCATGACCACACTCCCACTGTAAGTCTCCCAGCTTCCCTGGGACCTGTCTTCTCTGGGGCTCTTTCTCCACCTGTTGCCACACCGTCTCAGTCTTATCCACAAGGCTCCTCTCCTGTAGCCAGCACCTTGACTGCTGGAATTCCTAAGCCTGGGTGCTTGGTCCTTTCCTCTCAACTTAAAAATTCTCTGCTAGATTCATCCACCATTCACAGCTTCAGCTACCCTCTCTCTGTGGAAAACTCCAAAACCAGAGGCCAGTTGCCTGGTGCATCATAGTGCAAAGAGAGTGAAGTTTGGAGATGGCCAGGCTTGGGTTTGCATTCTAGCTCTGCTACCTACTCCCATGGGATTTGGTTCAAATGTTATTTAACTGTTGGGTAAATTCTAACATCCCATAAAATGGGAATGATAATAGTGATTGTTGAATCAGGTTGTTTGAGAATTAGAGATCACATAGGATAAATATGAAACACATGGTGAGCGCCGAAAAAGTGGGGTTATTTTTGAGGTTCAGCCTGCATTTCTTTTTCAGATGTCAGGTTCATATATCCATCTGCAGTCTAGCTGTCACTACCAGGATGCCCTTAAACTTAATGTATAAAGACAAATGACTGAAGGATTTGAACAGACATTCCTCCACAGAGGAGAATAAACACCTGAAGAGGTGCCCAGTGTCATTAATCACAGAGGCAAAGTAAATCAAAACCACAGGGAGATACCACGACACACCCACTAGGCTATCTATAGCCCCAAAGCAAACACACCGAAGCAAAAACGAGGCAGAGCATAACAAAGGCTGGCAAAGATGTGCGGGACTTGGAACCCTCAAAAATTGCTCTTGGAAAAGCACAGTGGTACAGTTACTTTGGAAAGCAGTCTGGCAATACCTCAAACGCTGTGAGCGTAGAATTGCCTTCTGATCCAGCCATTCCATGTCTAGGAATATACTTGAGAGCTGAGAACTTAAGTCCACACAAAAGCATGTTCTGGATGAACATTAAAAATGTTGTGCTAAGTGAAAGAAGCCAGACACAAAAGGTCACATAGTATATGATAATATTTATATGAAATGTTGAGAATAAGCAAGTCCAGAGAGCCAGAAAATAGATTAGTGCTTGCCAGGAGCTGGTGTGGGGAGGGAGGACGAGGCTAATGTAGGAACGGAGATCTAATGCATTTAAGGATTTTTTTTTAATGGTTGAGCAATTTTGTGATTATAGTAAAGAACACTGAAAGGGACACTTGAAAAGGGTGGATTCTAATGGCAACTGAATTATATTCCATTATCAATTCTCTTAATTCATAAAATAATATGCCCTCTTTGTTTGCCTAAATTGCTTGATCTCCTACAGTTCCACCCTTGATTTACCACTCAATGTTCCATGCTAGCGACTTGCCTGGAACCTACATTTCCTAGCAGCCTTCTTTCACCACCTCCTCCCATAACTGAGCTTAAGAAGTGACCTCCCGGTCATGTCTAGTTTTCTCTCACTCTTAGTCATCTCCACTGTCAGTGCCAGGTTCAAACCTCTTGTCTGACCTGGTCCAGAGCTAGAGCTAACTAAGTTGTCTCCATTGACTCTCACTCCCCTCACCCCACGCAGCTCTCCTCTCGACTAGAATCCAATCAATTGCTCCAGATGGATGCGTAGCACTCCCTCGCCCAGCATTTGCTTCTATATTCTATTTACAAATTACTGATGTTGTAAAATCCAGGTCCTGTAGCTCCCCGTCTCGGAAGAAGAACTATCAGAATGCTACTTGAAAATAAAGATGATGAGACTTTGTCTCCCGTACACGTTATCGAGAGATCAGTCTCTGACAAGCACATCATCTTTGTTAGGGTAGAGGGTCAGCAAAGCAGATGACCCTGAAGGAGATGAATTACACAGTGATTGTCACATAGGCTCTGACACAACAGTGATTGTGACGAGGGGGCAGGACCGGTAGTGTTCCCTGCGTGGTTCGTAGTAGGGTCACTATGTGTGGGGGCCGGCTCCATGGCGTTTATTGGTCAGCCGAGGGGACATCGCAATTGCAATGAAAATTTTCCTCACTATCTAAAAATGTTCTTATGAATCTTTTCACAAACTCACAGGGTGAAAAGTCAAGAAGCAATTCCCACGATCCACGGCCATTGAGTCCATTACCATTAATTAATTAATTTTCAACCTTGTGAGGGACCTGAAAGTTTCAGGGTGGATTTATGTACACTTTGATGTTGCGACATCAGTGGAAATTCTCACCCTATAAGAGCACTCTTCCCATTTCCACTTGCCCTGCTTTCCCTTTTCTGAACTGAAGACGCACTGAATGGCTTCTCTCTTTGTCCCATTTACAGGCACAGAGGAACCTCCACAGGTCTGTACACGTCACGTACAGCTGTGCTTCCTCGGGTGTTCGTTCGATGGCGACTTTGTGTACCCTGCTAGTGTAGTGATTAAGTGTTGGGCTGCGATCTGCACAGTCCATCGTTTGAAACTACCAGCAACTCCGAGGGGGAAAGACTACGCTTCCCACCCCCCCTCCGAAACCCAGAAGGGACCCTATGAGTCAGCCCTGACTCGACGGCAGCGAGTTTTGAGTTGTTTTTTGATTTTTGGAAGTAGCTCTCCAGGCCTGGCTTTCGAGCAAACTCGTGACAAACTTGACCCTCCAATCTTGTGGTTAGCAGTTAACTCATTCATCATGTGCACGAACCTGGGACTCTTCTTACACTATAGTTATTTTTGTTACGTTAGGACGATGAAACTCACTGTCTTTAGATAGAAAATCCAGGTTATTCAATCTATTTTTGATTCATCAGTGACCAATCTAAGTTTTTAAGCAATCTAAGTTTTTAAAGGAATATTCATCAAGAACCTAAGTACTCAAAGGCCACACCAACACATTTCTACGCTCACTCTAAAAACCAGAAGTTTTTAAGTATATACCTACAGAAATGCCCACTCCTATCGCATACACACCCATGAGTTTTGAATATAATTCCGTCTCAGTATCAACAACAATCACATTCACCCTTTTTTTGGAATGGCAATAAGCACATGTCAGGTTATGAATATTCCTAAAAAATCATTTTTGGAGAGTACATAACAAAATTGATCCACCAAAAGCTTTGCTAATAGATCTAGTCACCAAGATAAGGGTGTGGAGGAGCAGAATAGTAAGTGAAGCCCAGCAGGGGGCTTACATGAGAACAAGAACCTCGCCAACTTCTGTGGTAATCTTGGGGGGTTTCTCAACTCTGCATGTTCACCCCATTCAAGACCCTGGGCAGTCTTTGACCTGAATCTTTTACCAATATGTAGGTGAAAGATACATCCTCTCTACTATGTAAAACACAAGTGATTTAGTGTCTTTTGAAAACCAATGAAAAATGTGTCAACCCTCTTCTTGACTTAGGAGTTCATACTTGATCCCGGAAAGAAAGGCAGAAACTTGTTAACAATACAGAAATGAACAGGATACAAGGTACCCGAATATGTGTTAAAAAAAAAAAATCAAAGAATGCTTACGACCTAACATACACTCTCTTCTTGGAAAGCATCTAAAATTAGTGTTGATAACTTCAAGGCCAGCAGTTCCAAACTACCAGCTACTCAGCAGGAGAAACAGGGCTTTCTACTCCCGTAAAGAGTTTTGGTCCCGCCCATTAGTAGGCCACTGGAGATCCCCTTGCAGAGGGGTCTCAGGGAGAAGATGAGCCAGCCAGGGTGTAATATAACAATGATGAGAAATACAACTTTCCTCTAGTTCCTAAATGTTTCCTCCCCGCCCCCACTACCATGACTCGAATTCAATCTTGCAAGTCTGGCTAGACCAGAGGATGTACACTGGTACAGATAGGAACTGAAAATACAGGGAATCCAGGAAGGATGAGCCCTATAGGACCAGTGGTGTGAGTGGCAAAACAGGGAGGGTAAAGGGAGAATGGGTAGGAAAGAGGGAACCGATTACATGGAACTGTGTGTGACCTCCTCCCTGGGGGACAGACAACCGAAAAGTGGGTGAAGGGAGACGTCAGAGAGCGCAAGATATGACAAAATACCCATTTATAAACTATCAAGGGCTCATGAGGGAGGGGGAGCTGGGAGGGAGGGGAAAAATGAGGACCTAATGTCGGGGGCTTAAGTGGAGAGAAAATGTTTTGAGAAACGATGTACAAATGCGCTTTACACAATTGATGTGTGTATGGATTGGGATAACAGTTGTTGTATGAGCCCCTAATAAAATGTGAAAAAAAAAAAAAAAGAGTTTTGGTCCTGGACACACTCACAGGGGCAGCTCTGCCTTGCACTGTAGAGTCCCCATGAGTTGGAATCAAGTGGATGGCAGTGAGTTTGGGTTTGTGAATGAGCTGCTTTGCACGGGAAAGATGAAGCTTTCTGGCCCAGTGAAGATGTGTACCTCTCCCAGACCCAAGGGGACAGTTCTCTTCTGTCCTACAGGGTCTCTGGAGGAGTTGGAATCAGTCTGATGGCAGTGAGAAAACTCAATGAACCCAAAGAGGAGCTACTCAAACCAGCCTGACGGAGCTACACCAAAGAGGTGTGGACATCGGCTTCAGCAAGGTGTACAGCCACGGAGCTCCTGTTGTTCGGCCCGTTACACCTGAGGTTGCCCTGAATACGCTTCTGCTCCCAGTACGTTTGGCCTCGTTGTTCTGTTTCCTCCAGACACATTTGTCTGCTCACCAGTATCATGGATGGAAACCGTCGGGTCGTGGAGGCAGTGGTGGTAGTGCGGTGATGGTTGTTAGGGGCTGTAGAGTGGATCCTGACTCACTTCCACCCATGCGACTGAACAGGGCTTCCTCGAGAAGCAAATCAGCAGGTCTTTTCTCCCAGGGAACTGCTCGCTGGGTCTGTAAGACCAGCCTTCGGCTTCGCCATGGAACATCGCATGATTGTACCATCAGGGCCTCCTGAAAAGTTCCGGGAGCCAGGCCTTTGGTGGATAGATAGATGATACTCAAGAGTGTTTCTATTGGGGCATCGGGCAAGGGAAGAATCACAAGACAGCTACTAGGATTAAGCAAGTCCCTGGTGTATTTTCACATTACAAAACATGTTTCATCTCTTGCCGAAATGAGAAAGTCAATTGAAGATTTTTCTGCAGGATCTGTCAATAGTTCTTCAGGGGAACCCAACTACCAGTGAAAGGTGGGCGGTTCCAAACCCCTTGACAGAAACTCCTCAGAAGGCAGACCTGGTGACCTGCTTCCCAAAGATTATCGCTTTGAAAACTCTATCAAGCAATTCTGGACTACATACATGCCGTTTCAGCCACTAGTCAGAACCACTAACAACAATAGTATTTTTCAAGTCTGTTTAGGCTTCTGAATTATTATCCCTAAGGGAGGGGTCCTCAAACTACGGCCCCACGGGCCACATGCAGCCCACCAAGGACATTTATCCAGTCACCGGGTGTTTTTGCCCCATTTGTTTTTTCACTTCAAAAGAAGATATGTGCAGTGTGCATAGGAATTTGTTCATAGTTTTTTTTAAAAACTGTAGTCTGGCCCTCCAATGGGTCTGAAGGTCAGTGAACTGGCCCCCTGTTTAAAAAGTTTGAGGACCTTTCCCCTAAGGAGTCCTGGCTGCGTAGTGGTTACAAGTCAGGCTGCTGACAGCAAGGTTGGAAGTTCAAAACCACTAGCCGCTCTGCTGGAGAAAGATCGGGCTTTTTTGTAACTCCCATAAAGAGTGAGGTCTCCAAGGCTCACGGAGGCAGTTCTACCCTGCCCTGGACAGTCTCTGAGTTAACAGTGACCTGATGGTCGTGGATTTGGTTATGTTTTTATAATATCTTTAAAATACTGCTTGATGTGATTGCGCTATGGGAATATGATATGATATCTGTACTAGCTCCCAATAACATGGTTTTGAAAAATAAATAAATTGTAAGTTCATATTTTGAAATTGCTTCAGACCTCTGTGTTTTTCTTGGAAAGCTCTCTTGTTCACCAAAATAGTGTTGGAGATTCTGGAAAGACTCATAGAAAATAGAATGTACGTTAGGCTGCATATAAAACGACGATGTAACGCCTCAGGCTTAGAGGCAAATGCCTTTTCAGAAGCCACGCCCTCCAGTGAGCGTCACCCTCTCTTACTGCCTCTGAATGCCACGCTTTGGAGGCGTGACTATGGCTATAGCAGTAACAGCTTACTTCTCCGGGCCACAGCCCAGGTCAAACCCTGGCACGCGTCATCAGATAATTCCACAGTGGGAATTTCCAGGAGGTAGCATGAGTCACGTGAATAATTAGCCACTCTCCAAGTCCGGCAGGTGTTCTTCCTGTGTTGTTGTTTACTATGCTAACAAGAGAAACCTGGGAAGCCTTGCCTATTGGTTGGTCCGTGCCGCTGCAAGGCTTGGTCCCCAAGTGCTTGGCTTCATTGTCTTTCTCATTCAGAACTTTTCTACCTCCTCAGAATGAACTTGGTAGATTTAATAAAGGGGATGAGGTAGAAGGAGAGGCAGGTGGCACTCTCGCTTACCCACGGGACCGACCATCCATTTAGTTTCATAATCACCTCACCTTATAAAGGAGAACCTCAAAGCCTAAGACATGAGTGATTTTCCCAGGTTGGGGCAGTGACAGAAAGAGAAATATTTCCCCACAGCGAGCTTCTCTAGAGGCTTGTCCTTCTACTCTTTCACTCCACTGAAATCAACAATTAACACCCACGGAAGCAGCAGCTAAGAAAGCAACCGATGTCCCCCAGTGGGCCAATCTGTGACACAGATGCTCTGTAAGATTTTAAAAACCAGAGATGTCACTTTGAGGCCTGAAGTACACCTGGCTAAAAGGCACGGTCTTTTCAGCAGCCTCATCGGCATGGACAATGAAAAAGACAGACAGAGAATGGATGAATTGAGTCAATAATAGCGACTACTGTAGACAGCTAGAAGAATAAACAAAACCGTCAGAAGAAACACAACCAGAATTCTCCTTAGAATCAAGGTACAGGTACCTTTGACGCACTTACGTAGAACACATCATCAGGAGAGACCAATCATTAGGACAGGACATCGCGTTTGATAAAGTGGAAGGTCAGCAAAACTGAGGGCACCCCTGAATAAGATAGACTTACGCAATGACCACAACAGTGGATTCAAATAAGCAATGATTATGAGTCAGGCACAAGACTGGGCAGAGTTCTATCCTATTATATACATCAGGTCACCATGAGTTGAAGCCTACCCACCAGGGCCTAATGAGAACTGCCATCAGATATACTTCTGGGTGCCTGGGAGGTGGGTGAAAGTTCACCTACGGAGGCGCCTTGGAACTCAAAATGACTCTCAGCACAAAACATTGACTCTTGGATTCTGCTTGACCCTCAACTTTATCTGACCACTTGCTTGATCACGCGAACCCTTCGTATTCTGTGGGTTATCTTCTCCATAGGCACTTCCAGGACTCTCCTCTGAACTCTCCCAGAGAAGAGCTGCACACACACCCCACTCCTGTCGGAACTTACTACCCAGCACCAGCGGCCTTGAAGACTCCGCCCCTGGTCTCCCAGGTCTTAGACTAACTCGACTGCCAACAGCATGTTCCACCTTACGTCTTTCCAAATTCTATCCACGTCTGACAGTCACAGCTTTTTTCAAGGAAAATGCTTCAAATGATTCTAATCTTAAATATGGAGAGAGATTCTGCTACTTCTCACCCTAGGATGATGTGTTCGGCAGGACACCTCCCTCTTAGAAATACTCTGGGGTTCCCGCCCGTAGCCACCAGGGAGCGTGCAGAAAGGCTGCCCCCCGGGGTTGATGAATCATGAGCAAAGCTACCCCGGGGACAAGAGCAGGCCAGAGGTGGGTGAAACCTCTAACATCACACAGAATGTTATGGTTTTGCCCATGGGTTTTTTCCTGGGGAGAGTCCACAGTCTTCTTTCGGGTCTCAAGAGACTCTGTGATTCGTAAAAGGTTCAGAACCACAACTCAGATGCATAAGGATGGTGTCCGAGGTCTTCGGTAGACGGCAGAGGGAAATCGGTGTTCCCTGAGGGCTCACCATCGTATGCCCTTCTTAATGCCTGAAAGCAAATCGAGTTGCCCAAAGGCAGCTCGGAGAAAAGCAGCTCATTCGACTTCATCAAACCAAGTAAAATGTTAGAGATAGTGAAATGGTAACCCTCTCACCAGAGCCTATGAATAACCCCAGACTATCCAACTTTGAAAAAAAAAAAAAGATTTATTTTGTATCTTTGCAGAGACTTCTACCATTCTGTGGGGTCCAGGGATGCTGCTTCTTACTCCTCGCCATGAACTTGTTTCCTTCCCCCAATGACCTTCAGAAATTTGAACTGATGGCAGCAAGTCACCTGGGCTCTGTTCTAGGCTCAGCAGGGGCCACTGTGTGGTCCACATGACCCAAGTCACCTCCTATAGGGCACCAGCCACCAAGCGAGAGGAGCCCATGACTGTGAAGAGGCTGGTACAGGAATAGCGACTTCACAGAGAGATTGGCAAATGGCATCCTTTCAAAGAAAAGCCTGTAGCAATGAAGAGGAAGGACATTTCATTGTCTGCCAAACCACACAAAGTCAGACAGAAGCACAGGGCGGTATGAAGGCTAAGAACAGTGATCATACATTATTTGCATATTTGTCTTTATACCAATAGGATCTTATCCTTACCGGGTACGTGCAGTTTGTTCTTCATTGTTTTCTGTGGGGTTTCCCCACAGATGTGAAGCTCAGGGGGAGTGGGTGTACAATGATAATGACGGATACATCGTGTTATCAGGAATGCAGGGGTGAGGGACGGGTGATAGGGAGGGAATGGGAATTTCGGGAGTAAACAATGAAGGTGGGAGGGGGAGCACTAGAACTGACTGTGACTGAACAGTTCATTTTAAAGGCGATTCAACCATGGGGGTGGGGGTGGGGTGGCTCTAAAATAGATGTGGTGATGATTGTACACTTCCCTTTCATATGATTGAACGATTGAACTATTCAATTATAGGATTTGTAAATTATGTGCCAATAACGCTGTTGGGGAGAAAAAAGAAGCAATATGGAAATATCTTAAATAACATTTTTCTGCCAGGCATTATTATTTTTTCATTAATATTTTGAAACTCTATCTTATAACATAATCTAGTTTTGTATACCTCTTTTATTGTACTTATTTAAGGATTCACTGTATGAAACGATAAGCTACCTTTCAGTATAAAAACAGGACAGTGATAGTATGTGTAATTTCTGCAATACCTAGAGATGACATGATATGTATTTCTCTAAAGAAGAGTTTCACTAAAACCACTGCCACCAAGTGGAAGCCAATTCATAGCAACCCTACAAGCCTCTTCTAAAGCTACAAATCTTTATGGGAGTAGCCAGCCTCATCCTTCTTCCTCAAAGATGCTAGTGGGTAGGAAATGACAACCTTGAGGCTAACAGTCCAATGCTTGCCTGTTAATGCCACCAGGTCTCCTCAAAGGACATTAGAGGACAATAATCGATCTTCCCCTATAAAATAATGATGGCACAAAAAGGGTCAGTAGTATTATTTTTATGTCAGAAATAAATAAATCTAAATGCAAAGAAATTAAGTAAAATTTCAATTGGCAACTCAATTTATTTATCAATCTACGTTATTAACTATAGGTCATTTTTTGATATAATTAAAAATTCTATCCTGGAGGAGGCGTGGTGGTGTGTTACACGTTGGTCTGCAATCCACAAGGTCAACAGTTTGAAACTACCAGCCGCTATTTAGAAGAAAACTGGGGCTTTCTAATGGCGGGTACAGGTTACCGTCTCGAAAACACACAGGGGTAGTCCTACCCTGTCCTGTATGATCACTGTGAGTCTGCATCAACTTAGAGTCAAATAACTTAATTCTTACCCTGTACAGAAAAAAAAATCTTATACTCAAATCATCTTTTACTAATCCAAAAAATGTTGATGAAACCCATACCACTACTTTATCGACATTATACCAGGACCTACTTACCCAGTGGTCAGCTAAACAAACCAAGTCCCTAGCCAATGGAGTGTGCCACTTAGTGAGGGAAACCAAGGCTACGTAAGCAAACAGACAAATAGATACAGAACAAATCTTCATAAGATCTATGAAAGAGCTTTTTTTTCCTGGACAAGGTAAGAGTTAGGGCATTTGGCTGCCAGGGTAGAATTTAGCAGTGAATATTTACATGAGCTATGGAGATAAAGGGTGATATGGAGATAGCTGGGTTGTCCGTGAAGACTTCTTTGAAGAGGTAATATTTAACCTAAGAGAAATAGTTTGGAGAATGAGTCTGTGAAAAATAGGAGGAAATGGGGCCAATGCCACTTCTCGATGAGGATGAGTAGGCTTGGGGCGTGTGGTTATAAAGAAAGAAACCTGAGTTGTCTTAGGTTGAGTTGTCTGCGCAGCTCCCACAGTGGATGTCAAGTTGCAGTGGTTAATTCGAATCCGGATCTCCCAAGAAATGGCTTGGAGAGAATTTAAAACGAATGGTCTTTAAAACTGTTTCTAGAGAGGGTCAAATGTCCCCGGGGCAGAGGGGCAAAATCAACCCCCATTGAAAGCCACCAGTATAGACTAACGTCATAATATCAAAATGGAAACTGAAAAAGTCAATCAAAGACTTAACATTTTTTCTAGTATCATAATGTCAGCTTTCTGGGTAGGCAATTATCTGGCTATTTGACTGACGTTTTTCGGTTTTCAAATGAATACTAGTTTCATCTACAACAAACATGTAAATTAACACATGCTGTAGACATCATCTCAGCCTGATTTTAATTACTGAGACAGTCATAAGAATTAAACATGTCAGTATCCAACACAATTTAGAACACTTTTGAAAGCTTTCTAAGTCTAGACTGTCATATTTGGGCTCCTCCTTTATCCCTGTATAAATCATTTTCAGTTTTATTTCATGTTTGCTTTTTATTTTACATTTTAGTCCTTCTTGGAGGTAGTCAAGGATAAATACTTATAAACATGGGCATACTTTTTAATATACGAATAAAGAGTTCTCTTTTGCGGAAAGATTCACTACTTATCGTCCATTCCCTCTGGCTCACGTTGAGCAATCTTACAAAGACTTTGTCGGGATTTTTGTGGAATTATGGTTTTTCATTTCTAAATCGTCTACTACATTTCATGATTGCTCCGCAGAGCTGTCAGAGGCACGGGGTGATGCTCAGGGGGAAATTAGAAAGCACGACACAGCTCTTGCATGGATTGGCAAAAAAGCTCACTTTTCGGCGTATTCCTTTCCTTGCGTTCAGACGTCGGAGGGGGCGTGTGACTTGTGCGTGCCGCACTTGACAATGCCGCAGGGGCTGTTTTGCGGTAGCTCTGCCTTCTCCATTTAGGAACAACTTTTGAGGATTAGAAAATTCTCAAATAGCCCCTCCTTTTCAAAAATGACCCAGTAGGGCTCCGTCATGAGCCATGGGAATCCTTCTGGAATCATGTCCTTCCATCTGGAGAAAATCCATATATCAACCTTGTGCGGTATAAAAATTCTTCATAAACAAATATCGAATCCTTGTCTGGGACAGGCATAGGAGTGAAGTGGCCTGACGTCTCCAAGTCATTGTGAAAAAAAGATGGATGGAAGGACGGAAGCATGGGTGGACGTAAGAACAAGCCAATAGAAGCAATTGTCAACCTAGTTGTGGAACTTAATTGAGCAGGTACATGGATGCTCACGATCTACTACGTTTAGCTTACAATGCTCAGGGGGGCAGATGAACCACTTGGACATACTGAAAACGGAGACCTCTTCAGTTTATGGGACACAATGAGTTGGACACGATGCGTTATGTGAACGGTTACCAGTGTTTGTTAATGGCCTTCTTCGGAGCAGCTAAAACGATGCTACATACACTAAGTCTCAAAGCTTTTGTTTTGAGATGAAAAGAAAATATATTTCTTGGTTCCCCCAGGCCCCAAACACACACTTTGTTGTCTATGATGCTGAGCATGCTAGATTGCTTTCCAAAGAATTCCTACACCATGTTGACTAACAGTACATGACTATTTTCATTCAATAAACTCAAATCTTCACCTTTTCCTCATCACCCTTATCTTTTTCACTGCCTCTTGGCCACCACCATCCAACTATCCAACTGATCTCAAGAGCTATGAATTTTACTTTTAAAATATTATGTCAAAAAATTAAAATAAATTTTAAAAAATTCTGTCAATGCTTTCATTCTCTCCATCGCCCTTCTACTCCCTTGGTTGAAACCCAAATCTGGGCTCTTCTAGTGGTCTTCGGCGTTTTTCTCTCGAGCCTGTCCCCTTTCACTCCCTTCCGCATTCTCTCTGGAGAACTCAAATAGAATGAGTGCTATAGCGCCTCTGCTTGAACGGCTTCAACAATAGTTCCGAACTGTTGCTCACTCTTTTAGATTTAGTAATAGTGCCATGAAACTTCAAAAGCACTTCAAATTTTTATACAGAAATTATTCTTAAATACACATACTAAAATCTTCGCAGACGTCTGGAATCTACTTCAAAAAGCAGGAAGGGGTAATCAGATGAAGCCTCGGAGGAGCAGGGAGGTGCATGGTCTTGTTATCACACAGAGTGGGTGCGCTGGAGAGTGGACGAGGGCATATGTCGTTAGGTTAATATTTAAAACCTTATCATTTGTTCTCCTTTTTGACTCATTTTAAATTTGTTCTAGTTTTCTGTGATCTTTTCAACCGAGATTTTTCTATATTTTATTTTGTTGTTGTTAGTAGAGGGGGTGGTGGTAGGAGAGGGGGCCTTTTGACTTTTGTATGCTTTCTCTATATGAAATCTAGAATAGAAAAATCTATTATGATAGTAAGTGAATTAATATTTTCCTGGAATTGTGACAGGGGAAGTAAAGAGGAGAATGAGGAACTAATAATGGTGTGTTCACGGAAGAAGAAAATATTCTAAAATTGATTGTAATGATTACACAACTGTTTTAAATACATTTAAAGTACTGAACTCTATGATATGTGAATTTCATGTCAATAAAACTGCTAAAATATTTTTAAATATATGGGAAGGGAAGGTCATGGTGAGAGTGTACATAAAACCAAGATGGGAGCCATATATTGAAAAATTTGAAAGTCAGACGATAAATGCATGGAGGTTCGTTATACTGTGATGTCTACTTTTGTGTGTATGTTGGAATGTCTTTTATAAAAATGCTTTTGGAACTGCAAGTTTCCTCAAAAATGAAGTATCTGAACTACTTTGTCTTAGGAGCATTTTCTCTCACCCACTCGCCCCTGCCCCCCTCCACTAACATGTATCCTATTTTTCATTTCTACCAAGCTACGTGATATTCCTACAATTAGGGGGAAATGTTTTAAATGTTTTTCTCTTTTAGGACAATGACTACCCACCCTTTTATACTCAGATTAAATGTTATCAATCCTAGGAAATATTTCCTGACTCATCCTGATATGAATATAGTTAGTCATCTTCCCTCTCCAAACTCCTGTTGAGCTTTCTACAAACCACTTTTAAAGAACATCTATCCATGTATGATGCTATGATTATTGTACTTGCTCTTTGAAATGTTTATCTGCCTCCTTAAGAGCTAATATTCTGTAAAGTATATGTCATTAGTCATTTGTATGCAATATGCAGCATGAGAATGTTTTAAACCATTTCTCAAATGAATCATCTTTCACGTGTTTATATATGAACATATGTGTGGATCTCTCCTATCATTTTTATTACCTCAATGCAAATGCTGGCTTCCACATGAAGGGGTCCCATAAATTAGACTGTGCCTGTTGAGATTCCAATAACTTTTGGTTTAAACCTTTTTTTCCCTATCTGGAAATTAAACTCAAAAATGTTTTCCAAGCACATTAGATTCTCTTCCTCAAGCTTGATGTGAAATAATGTTCCAAATATTTGTAAGATCTTAAGCATGACACATTTCTCAGTCATCCCAGCAACTGAAAAAGATAAAAATCTTCAATGATACACAAAAATGCCCCAATCACTGACTTCAGTCAGCCAAAGTTCCTATGGTTTCCAAAGAAAGATCAATAGCAATATTTCTTCCACAAGTTTTCAGAGAACTAAAATCACGTGAGCTAAGTTACATTGGTTCTACTTCAAAGCTTGCTTCATCCCTTAGTCTCTAAGTACTGCGGCGCAAGAAACATTTTATAGAGCAAGTATGGTTCCCCCTCTAGGTTTCAATATTATGCCACTGCTTGTTAAAATCAAGTCAAATGTAAAGCAAAACGGTCACTGCTAGTGAATCAGCCAGGTCTAACCACCAGGCTTCTTTCATTCCTATCACTATCAACGCAATGATGTCATGATTTTGGGGGGCTGCCAGAGGCTTAGGTTGGCAACATCACGTGGCCTGAAGTGTAGAGCACCAAGGTCAAGAGACCCCCTTAACAATGAAAACAGAATGAGTTTGACCTGTGCAGGCCTGTAAGCAAGGTTCAGGGTGCAAGCATATGTCTACGAACTCGGAGGCCACAACTTTGTCTTTGCAGCCTTCTAATGTAAATGGTGCTGCCTCTGGCATGGTTTCCTTAGTGCCGTGGTTCTCAACCTTCCCAGTGCCAATCCTGCGACCCTGGAATACAGTTCTTCCTGTGGTGGTGACCCCCAGCCATAAAATTATTTTCGTTGCTACTTCATCACTGTCATTTTGCTACTGTGATGAATCGTCATGTTAATATTAGATAGGCAGGAGGTATTTTCATTGTGACAAATTGAACATCATGAAAGTACAGTGATGAATCTCCAAAACAATATGTCATTATAGATTGTGAAATATTTATTTCTGTTGTTCCATGTGGGCTTTGTTGCTTCTGAGCTAGATGGCCACTTGTTTACCTTCAAGCTTTTAAGGCCCCAGACGCTATATCTTTTGATAGCCGGGCACCATCAGCTTTCTTCACCACATTTGCTTATTCACCCCGTGAAATATTTATTTCTAATGACAAATAAATGAAATTTTGCCTTGAAGCATGGTGTAGCATGGGTAACAGTCTTAATAAAACAGGAAAACTACATTGCTACATTTTGCGACAGTATGTGTAAAAACCCAACGTCAGTGTGAAGGTTGAGATAGCTTCTTTCTCACAGATCAGCATATCTGCATGTGGGCGGACCTGCGGACCTGCCTGGAGACGGATAGAGGAGCAGTGTCAGGGTTCCTAAGACCATCAGAAAGATGTGTATTCCAATGGTCTTAGGCGACCCCTGTGAAAGGGTCATTCGGCCCCCCTCCCCCCCAAAGGGGTCGCGACCCACAGGTTGAGAACCGCTGTCTTAATCCATCATGCTGCACAGTAAGGCCAGCAGAATCCCAGCTCCACAGAGTGGTTGCTCTTCTCACAGAAGCATGGCCTTTGTCACCATCCCCTGACTTGTGACTTCATCATAGGCACTCAGCCTCTGCTATTTCTTTTCCTCTTCTGTAAGAGTGTCAACAATAACGCCTATCTCTGGGTGTTGCGAAAATAAGTGTCAGTCTCATTTCTCTCCCTTGTAGAATTATCACAAACTACTGTAGTTAAAATGTTTGTCGTAGAAGGAAAATACAGGGGGACTAACCTCACAATCTGAGTCATGAGGCAAAGAACGGACAGAAACGTCTCGGTCTCTGCTGCTCAGATAGGAGCTCGTCCTTGCAATAAAAGCATAGTGATCTCTAACACATCCTGTCCACTCAGATGGTTTTGAATTGCAAGCATTCCATGCATACATGGACCGCTTTCTTGTTTTAAAAAAAAAAACAGAAATGAAAGTTAAAGCACAGTCCAGCGTTCAGTCAAATCGAATTCATAAGATGAGTTTTCCAGAACCAAATATCAAGGTTAAGCTTAGTTCCTCTATCTGGAAACCGTGCTAATGTCTTGAGTGGTTTCTGAGCTCCAGATAGCTTGAGGACGCTCCCCCATGATGGTCCAGGGCTGGAGAGGGACGTTTCTCTTGCTTTTCTTGTAGTTCCCTGAGCCCAAGTCTAAAGAGTTCTATAAAATCAACCTGCACTTGTGAATTCTTAGGAAGAAATCCCTTCCTGAAGGACTTCAATGGACATTGTCTTAACTCATTCTGAAAATTTGAGTGAGACAACATTGCTTTTTCAAAACAAATCACAGTAATGGCTAAACAATCTTTTTCTTTTTCTTAGCTCTTATGCCTGATGCCAATGTACATTGATCAGCTCCTGGACTAATGTATTCTCTACCACCCTTCCCTTTAGCTAGTATAAAAACCTCCACAGGGGAAAAAGAAAAGCCATTCAAATCACTTAAAGCCACAGCCATTGATTCTGACTCATGTAGACCGAGCATAGGGTTTCCAAGACTGTAAATCTTTACATGTGCAGACAGCCTCAGCTTGCTCTCAGAAGTATCTATCTTTCAGTTAACAGCTGGAAGCGTCACCCACTACACCACCAGAGATTCATCAGGGGTAGAAATGCAAATTCTCACCAGAGGGTCAAACAGGAATAAAGTGGTTCAGAGCCCTGGCCCAAACCTATATATAAAAAGGACCACATTTGGCAACTAGGTGTGCCTTCAGCAAATAAGAAGACCAAGTTGAACAAAAGAAAGCTTTAAAAAGTATTGAGATATCGGGGTTACATAAATCTTTTAGCTACTACGTTGAATTCTCCACTTACCATAGGGGCAGCAGGGTTTGCATAACTTCAAATTCTATAGAAACGGCTTAGGAAGGTAGGCATTTACTCTATCATTCTCTTTTTCTAATTCCTTTCCCCCTTTTGTCTTCTGGACAGTTATGACCAATTCTGATTTTTATACTAACCTCTAAGGGAAAATTCTTTTGAGGCAATACATGAAGGAAATATTTTTTAGGATATGAATTCAAAGAAGGCTTCCTATTGCATTCCTCTCAAAAAAGAAAGTTACTTTTAAGACACTACAGGCAGTCCCTGGGTTATGAATGAGATCTGTTTCTAAATGTGTCTTTACGTTGAATGTGTAGGGCAACTCATAATAGACACCATTCTGATATCGTTATTTTTGTTTAAGAGAAGTGTGATGCCTATACAATGATTTAAAAGCTGCTTGAGCAACAAGTGAAGGTCGTTGTGATGAAGAATTTTTTAATCTATTTATTTCTTGTGATGACTAACTTTTTATCACAATGTTCAAGAGGCTCTGGCAGCACAATGGTGAAATACACAGTCCCTAACCAAAGATTACCATTGCTCTATGGGAGGCAGATACAGCAGTCTGCTTCCCTAAGACTGAAGTCTTAGAAAATCTATGGGAAGCCAGGAGTTTGGGTTTTGCTTTAAGAGTTGGTTCAATGATTTTGTTATTTTTGGTTTAAGACTAAGTCCAATGGCTTGAAAGTTTTAAAGGGCAAATATGAGTTGACCTTAGTTGAACATTTGTAACCAAAGACTGCCTGTGAAATAGCTCATAGGTCACAACATGACTGACTGGTTCTTTACTCCCTCTAAGCTTTAGTCAGGGAGCTCTGGCGGCAGAGTGGGTTATGTGTGGGGCTGCGAGCCACAAGGTCTGTAGTTTGAAACCACCAGTCACTCCTTGAGATAACGACGAGGCTTTCTACTCCTGTAAAAAGAGCGACAGTCTCAGGAACTCACAGAGGCAATTCTATTCAGTCCTACATCCTATTCTACCCTACTGGTTTGCCTTGAGTCAGAAAGAACTCAGTGGCAGTGAGGGGGAGAAGCTTCAGCCATTACAGTGTGCAGTGGCACTGTAAACCCACCAGGTACCATACAAGGTCACTTGTAGGACCTTGCCCACATATTGACAGTGCTGTCGTCAAATGCTCTCAGTTGTGAACAGATCAGTTTGCCGACGGGAAGGGTTCTAGGAGGTACTGTTCCAGATGGTCAGAGTACACTATTCCCCGTGGGAACAAGAATGCTGTAAGCAGATAGAAATTCCAAGCATATTAATGGTAGGGCAAGGTTAGTACAATCTGGACAGTGGACTGTATCTTTTAATGTCAGAAATTCCAAGCATATTAATGGTAGGGCAAGGTTAGTACAATCTGGACAAAGACAGAAATTCCAAGCATATTAATGGTAGGGCAAGGTTAGTACAATCTGGACAGTGGACTGTATCTTTTAATGTCTCAACAAACAACAATTAAGCCCTCTTCAGAGGTTGAATGTTACATCATGCCACAACAATATGACTTCAGTTCAACCACATTGGGTCTGCAGGGGAGAAAGACGATCGGTAAGTTTCTTTACAAACGTACCCTGAGCAAATACCCTGGTGTGTGACTAAGGGAGCATCATCGTGGATGTACAAGAGATGACAGAGTTCAAGAATGACATCCATTTGACCTGTGCTCACCCGAAGTTAAAAATATGTTAGATCACTTTTTATCACAAAGGACAATTCCACAGATATGTAAGTGCATGGGCATATCTGAAATTCATTTTTTTCTGAAAGAATATCTTAAAAGAACAGGCATGGCTTTGGAAGCCACTAGCACGTCACTCGTTTTCTCATTGGGACGTGGTGATGATGCCCCCGCTCTTGGCCAGAATTGAGGCAAAGTGTATGACACTGTTTATCCCTGAAAATACCTATATAAGCAAAGCTAGACTTCCCTGTACCCAACAAAAATGGGCTCAAAGAAGACCCAAGCATTGTGACTCTGCCCACGACAGAGTCTGCAGGCACAGTGATTTTTTTTTAAAAAGAGGGAAACATAAAAATAAATAAATAAATAAATAAATAAATAAAGAGGGAAACAAAAGAAGCAGAGACTTCGAATCCCATATAGTGATGAGAACACGACACTGATGCTGATTTCCATGGAAATAAGCAATTCTCTGCGAGGGCTAAAGGTAATTTCCTATGGTTCCTGCTTAGCAGACTGCCCTGGGCTGACTGCTGTTGGATCGGGCTTATTTTTAGAGGCGTCAAGCAGATTAGAAAGTCCCTTTGCTAGCTATCCCTTGAGTGATCAACAAAATGTGTCATCTTGTTGTAATAAACTTGGAGGAAATTGATAACTTTCTCAAAGACTTGCTTCATTTTTTTCTCCTGAATAACAATATCTTTAAAAATCCCTGATTAGTTGCATATTACTCAGCACTCTTTTTCATGATCACTAACCTTAGTTTTTTACGTTTAACCACGTGGGGAAATGTGGAGAACCATATATAGATATAAGTGTTCAAGAGGTGGATTTCTGTGCTGTTCTATCTCCGTTTGTGAAACTTAAAGCCAAGTTCATGTCAGTCTGTAAGGGTATGACAGGTAAGAGGAGAAGGGTGTGTCCCTGGGTGGTGGAAGCAGTTAAGGGTTTGACTGTCAACCAAAAGATTGAGACGTCAAGCCCATTGGGAGGAACCTCAGAAGACAGAAGTGGACATTTGCTATGGAAAGTTCACAAACCCTGAGACAATGGCCTTTCATCACCCTTCAGGTCTGGAAATGAATCCCCCTCATGGCTCATAGTCAGATCTATAAGAGAAACATGAACAGTCGTGAGGTGCACACACCGTAGAAGTATCAGCCATTTGTGATCCAAGGGGCAGGATCTTCCCAAGGGGACAGTTCAGAAACGCTTGGCCAGAGGAGGAGTGCAGGCAGGAGCAACACCAGAAGGGAGAAGGAGTCTCAAGGAGGAGATTACTGTGAATGAGGTGAAGCAAAATGTATCTGGATTCTTGCATGTTAAACAGATGACCTGCTCTGGAATCCTTCACCCAATTCAAAATTAAGAAGTTAAAAAAAAAATAAAGAAAAATTCGATGAGCCCGACACCTCGCCCATGGGCTTGCCTTGCAATCTGTTGGAGACAATGAGAAAGAAACTAGTTTGTTTGAGGGGTGCAGGGAGGAAAGTGCACTTACTGGCATCTCAGACAAAAGAGAAATTCCACCCCTCTCTTTCCTCCACCAAGGACTTCCCCTGCTCACTGCCAGCCTCCTGCCCTGGGAGCCTCGTCCACAGATCAAGAACAAACAGAAAGATAGTGACTAAGTTCACTGTTTTTATTCATCAACAACCCCCTCGGACAGCCAGTTCTCTGTGTGGAGCTCCAACTAGCCAGTAGGGTAAGAGTTTATCAATACCGGGGCAGCTTAGCACGGAGGCGTGGGGGGAGTGGTCACAACCATGAGTCCCTTCTGACGCAGTGCTGTGTGACCTTCTGGGCCCGCACAGCTCCTCTGGGTTTCTGTGACCTTGAATCTCTGAGAGCTGGGAGCCTCATCTTCCTCTCGTCTAGTGGCTGGCGGGGTGGGGACACATGACTTTGTGATGAACCAGCCCAGCCACCACACCATATCAGCAGGGCTCCTTATGGATGGAGGGGCCACCCTCCCCAGGAAAGGAGTGACCGGAAAAGATGAGGCAAAGGCCAGAAGGCTCAGGGAGAGCAGGGTGTTCTGGGTTAGCAATAAAACTCTTGATGTGGCCCTCACCACTGGACTATTTTCAGAGACAAAAAAGAAAAACATGCTGCTGGCCGGGGATCCTATAAAACTTGGGCTTGGACGGCCATAGGGAAGCCCAGCCCTTCCTGCGACAGGGACAGCCAAATGGTCCTCAACTGCAGGGGGTCTAACCAGGTGGTGCTGGAAATCTTCCCCATTGCATTTCATGCGCTTTTCAGTGGACATGTGGGAGGAGGACATGCGTTCTCATGCTTGTATCTATTTAATGCTCGCACCACAGTGTAGCTCAGGAGTGTGCGTGTGGATCCCTGGGGCCGGGTCCTGTTCAGGCACCAGCCCTGATGATGAGGCGGCTACAGGCATGTCTCCCTGGTGTCCAAACAGCTCTGTCATCTCATCTTTTAGAGAGAAGTCTGCCCAGAGTTCTTGAGCCTAATTGCCCCGTCTTTACTCATCCCTTCTTTTGCTCTCCCTGTGAAATCAGCAGCCGTGTGAACTCAGGAGTGATGAACACGGCGGCCATAGGCCTCATGCACTGCGTTTCCTGGTCCCTGACAGAGTCCCTCACCCTCTCTTGGGTGAAGCACCCAGGTGTTTCTGGGTGGGCTTGCTCATGTATGTCTTTGGTTCTTCTATTCTGGTGCCTGGCAAGCTTTGAATATAAGAAAAATTCCCTGGTGAAAATAGTTTCGTGAATGCCCAGAAAGACTGGTCTTCTGAGAAGCTGTGTAGGGGTGGAGCGTGGGGCTAAGGGCTATGGGTTCTGCGCTCAAATCTTGACTCCCATCTGTGCATGGGCAGCCAAGTCTCAATCTCACCAACTAGCAAACCAGCACAATAATATTTGGTTGTGCACAGAGTTATTGCAAGGATTATCTGAAAGTCAACACACTTGCTTAGCACATCATCTGACATTATAAGTACATAATAAACAAAAGGTATAACTGATCATTATGGGCATTACTATACTATCATGATGGTGGAGTCTCTGGGTGGTGCAAACTGTTAACACATTCAGCTGTTTACTGAAAGGTTGAAGGTGAAGTTCACCCTGAGGCCCCTCCAAAGAAAAGCTTGCCAATCTGTGACAATAAGTCAAAAAGTGTTGTGACTGGTTCATTTATTTAAAACCCATTGTATCGAGTTAATTCTGACTATAGCAACCCTTTAGGACAGAGAACTGCTCTTTGGAGTGTTCCCAGGCTGTAAATCTTTACTGGCACAGAAAGTCTCGTCTTTTTCCCAAGGAGTGGTTAGGGGGTTTGAACAGCTGACCTTGCAGTTAGCAGCCCAATGCATAACCCCCTATGCTACCAGGGCTACTAGTTCATGTAGGCAAAAGATTGTTCCAAAGAAAACATGTTTAAACATGCCTCTGAGATCCATGGATGGCTACAGACAAGTTCTCTCATTTATATATTTAGACTCCTCAGAATGTCTTCACCACTGTGGGAGCTATGGCTCAATTTAAGAACAACAACACTGTACTATAAGGTGTGTGCCTATCTTAGAATAGTCAGTCACTTGGAATCCAGGGACGGCAACTACCCAAGGATGCTGTTGAGAAGGGTTAGAAGAGAAAAGAGCAGTGTCACATCAAGGGGACTACAGTGAATGAAAGGACACCAAATATGCATAATTTATTGAATGTAAAACTTATGATCTTCTCTGCACACCTTCACCAATTCACAACAAACAGCTGAAGAAAAAAAAGATACTTAAAAAAAATAAACCCTATTTCAAGAAATATCGGCTAGCTCAAAGAGCTGGTCAACATCTTAAGCAAGATCAAAACTAATGAATACAATTTTATGGAATGAAATCCAAGGGTGTCTTGGATTTCCCAATTCAAGGACAACCTAGAGAGCAAAGTCCAATCCCAACCATTGCTTCCAGGGAGATCTCCTGAGCCAGTTAAATTCGCAGCAGAGAGGTCAGCTCCAAAGGTTCTGTTGCCTTTGTGGACATTCCCAAATTATGAAGAAATTCTAAGAAAACTGAGCACTGCATTGCGGCGGGGGGTGTGTGTGTGTGGGTGTGGGTGTGTGTGTGTCAAAACGGCGGGAATATTGCATGCAGGATTTCTTTTTTCCATCAAAATTGATACTTTCTTTTTCTCCATGGGTAGCAAAGCTGTCCTCTGAAAATTTTGTTGGGAAATCTTACCTCCATCCACTCCTCAGTTCAGATCTTTCCCTTTGTGCCTTCTTTTCATTCCCCAAATTCAAAGCACATTTAAAAGAAAAAATGATTCAAATCCCTGAAAAATGCCAAAACTCCTGTTTTGATGTGGTGTAAATCAAAGAGCACACGATTCTTTCGGGAAGGGTTACCAAACCAAGCCAGGCTCACCAGCATTGAGTGGATGCCAACTCATAGCGACCATATAGGAGGGGGTAGAACTGTCCCTGTGTGTATCTGAGGCTGTAACTCTTTACAGGAGTAGAAAGTCTTCGGCCTCTCCTTCAGAATGGCTGATGGTATTGAACTGCTGACCTTATGGTTCGCAGCCCCACATGTAACCACTATGTCACCAGGGCTCCTTAGGGAAAAGGTAGCAAGATGGGAAAACTGTATAGAACTAGATGAAAGGCATGTTGAGAATCAATAGCTTCCCACTTTGAGGTTTCTGTTTCTACGATCCTATAGCAATCCTCTAGGGCTCACCCTCGGATTTCCAAACTGTCAGCCATTGGGACCCCTGTGGAGCACAGGTCTCCTCTGACACACATGGAGTCACCAGAAGGCGACGGGTTATTGGAAACAGTAGCAGACAACATAGTTCTCTTTTCTGATGCTGTCACTAGTACTGTGATCTAGCGAAGTGTGGTACAACTCCCTCATCCTTCCTATAAAGCCGTTCAGGAGTGCATGCTTTCATGGCTGACCAGATCTAAAAGTCTTTGTCTCTGTGGATGTACTATTTTTACCATATTGTGGTTAAGAGTTCGAAAGTCAAGGTATCATTGGTTTTTATTTTTCTGTTTTTCAAAATAACCCGTGGACCTCCACAAAGAAAATACAGCATTGGGCCTCCACTCAAGTACTCCCTCAATGCAATAATACTTTCTTCTATTAAATTGGCATTCTATGATGCTCACCTTCTCGACACAACCGCTAAAGACAAAGCAGGTGAATAAGCAAATGTGGTGAAGAAAGCTGATGGTGCCCGGCTATCAAAAGGTATAGCATCTGGGGTCTTAAAGGCTTGAAGGTAATCAAGCAGCCATCAAGCTCAGAAGCAGCAAAGCCCACATGGAGAAAGCACACCAGCCTATGCGATCACGAGATGTCGAAGGGATCAGGTATAAGGCATCATCAGAACAAAAAAAATCCTACTATAGTGAATGATGGGGGGAGTGCGGAGTGGAGAACCAAAGCCCATTAGTAGGCCACTAGAGATCCCCTTGCAGAGGGGTCTCAGGGAGGAGACGAGCCAGTCAGGGTGTGATTTAGCAACGATGAAAAATACAACTTTCCTCTAGTTCCTAAATGCTTCCTCTCTACCCCCACTATCATGATACGAATTCTACCTTGCAAGTCTGGCTAGACCAGAGGATGTACACTGGTACAGATAGGAACTGGAAACAGAGAATCCAAGGCAGATGATCCCTTCAGGACCAGTGGTGTGAGTGGCAATACTGGGTGGGTAGAGGGAGAGTGGGTTGGAAAGAGGGAACCGATTACAAGGAACTGTGTGTGACCTCCTCCCTGGGAGATGGGCAACAGAAAAGTGGGTGAAGGGAGACACCAGACAGGGCAAGCTATGACAAAATAATAATTTATAAATTATCAAGGGCTCATGAGGGAGGGGGGAGCGGGGAGGGAGGGGGAAAATGAGGACCTAATGCCAGGGGCTTAAGTGGAGAGGAAATGTTTTGAAAATGATGAGGGCAATGAATGTACAAATGTGCTTGACACAATTGATGTATGTATGGATTGTGATAAGAGTTGTATGAGCCCCTAATAAAATGATTTAAAAAAGAAAATACAGCATTCTGCTCATTCAAAAGCTATTCCGACTCCTATTCAGACTTCCCTGACCCTGCGAAGCTCTACTTTTTGTTTTTGGGGTTTTTTTTCCCCCCAGAGAAACAATTTCACCGAAGAGTGCTTTTCCACTATCAGACTGTGGGAAAACTAGCTATGCCAGGAGAAATCTTCCTGCAGACTGGCCAAGCAGGGAGCAAGCCCTCCAATCAGACAGGGAAGTCACAGGGCCCCAAGGCCCCAGTGGCATAAAGAGGAAGGGGGATTGGCTTGTGTGTTGCTGTGGTCTGCCTCCACACTTTGGACACTTTGGTTTTAGGGCGTCTTCTACCCTTTAAGAAGAGCGGAGCTTTCCAAGGTTGGACCAGCAATTTCCCAGGTGGTGCTGCTAAAACCACTTCAGCCAGGGGTCTTGGGTTTGGCAACTCGGAGGCAGAGCCAGCAGTGTCCTGGGGCCACGTTCAAGCCACTCTCCTTGTGTCACCATGGGTGGGTGAAATTGGAGAGGAAGCAGGGTTACCTTGGGCCCCGGGAAACAAGCACGCTTCAGGGTGTCCTAGCCCTGCTGTAAGCAGCACAGCTGCCTGGAAAGAATTCAGATGAGCCAAGCACTCTCTGCTTGCCCACCCTCCTGCCCGGGCAATGCAGAAAAAGGAAGCTCTTTGACTATCTCTGTGCAGCCCTCTGATTCAGAATACTGTCACTTCCAGAGGTTTACATCATTTGTGGGCAGCGTTCTGCCGTCTCCCTCCCCCCCACCCCCCTTTTCCTTTCTTCTTAAGTGTCCTGTCTAGTGACTACTGAGGAAAGACAGATGTCCCTGAACAACAACCAATTCCAGGATGGTGGCTGCTTGCTGCTCTGGAAAAACCTGTGCCCCATTATCACCGCGAGAGCCTGAGAAAGAAGCGGTCCTCTCGGTTATGTGAAAGCCTGCTTCAGGAGCACTTTGATAGTGTGGGTCAAAAACAAGGGAGAAAGTCCCTGAGCATCACACAGAAAAGACAAACTTTCCCTGATCTAAAAAAAGGACGAGGTGCCACCGATAGTTTTTGTTTTAACGGCATGAAGGTGGATTGGTTTGTCAGACACAGTTGTCATTGCTCTGGAAAGCGTATCTGAAATCCACATATAATTTCTAACCTAAATCTAAACATGCACCCTTCAAATCTCTAGTCTGCCGACTGTTTGACACAGGTAAATTAAATCGTCTTTAAATTTGACTCCACCCCCACCCTCCCACCAAAAAAAACACCTCACAGCCATTGAGTGTCTTCTACTTCAGAGGAAAAGGTCACATTAGACATAGATAAACTCAAAAGTGTTCTTGATTTTTAAGTCAGCTTTTGGGTTTCAAGAGTCGGGTAGGTGAGTTAAAACAAAATACAGTCATTAAAAAAACCTCAGTAAGTTCTCTCTTTGGTAGCACACATCTTGACCTTAAACCTGAGACCACGGACCAACAGCACTCTGGACAGCAGGAAACTAATGGTCTGTTTCTTAGATAGGGAGCAAGTCTTAGGTCCCATCCAGGTTGGAAAGCAAGGTTGCTGGAAGTGACAGGTTAAAAAAAAAAAAAGCCAGTAAAGCTACAAATGGGCCAGTAACAACAGGTTAAAAAAAACAACAAAAAAACCCCTTCTGATCATCTAATGCCAGCAGCGAAATCAACCCCAGAATCCAACACCGTGGGCGGTGTGGTGTGCATCTACACGTACGCACACACTCACACACACACACTCACACAGAGCAAAGTGCTCCAGTTACTTACAGGGCTGTTGTGCTCCGCGGTGCTCCCCACATGAGCGCCTGCCTGTCCAGCTGCCAAGGTCTGAGCACACTGCCAGCAGCTGTTTCCTGCGAGCCAGGCTCTGTGTCTTAGCCAGTCACATGCGCCTCCTGATAAACGCCGCTGCCCTGCCAGGAGGTCACAAACTGAAGCGCATTCTTCTCATTTGCAAACCTTCTCAAAAACCCCACGTTGGCTCAGCCAGCTTCATTAGCATACAGAGCAACTCTTTCCACCTCTCTCTCTTC